>NW_017731358.1:7864486-7871004 GCF_001890085.2 Hipposideros armiger | reverse complement strand
CACAACTAGACTGAAGAACAAAAGGACAGCAACTTGTCTGTTCCCCTTCCCCTGATTCCCCAGCGCTGTTCCCCTCCCCCAACTCCCTAATAAAATCTAAAAAA
The DNA here is from genome assembly GCF_001890085.2 of Hipposideros armiger. Taxonomy (NCBI): domain Eukaryota; kingdom Metazoa; phylum Chordata; class Mammalia; order Chiroptera; family Hipposideridae; genus Hipposideros; species Hipposideros armiger. The sequence goes on along the minus strand of NW_017731358.1, from coordinate 7,870,900 downwards.
AAAAAAAAATTAAACCACAGACTAGGAGAAAATATTTGCTAAGCATTTATCTGATAAAGGACTCATATTGAGAATATATATTTTTTATTTTCAAAACTCAAGATGAACAACAATAAAAATATGATCAAAAGATCTGAATGAATAATTCACAAAAGAAGACTGATAAAAAATTTTTGATAAACATATAAAAGATAACAACATTCATCATTAAGGAAATCAAATTAAAACTACAATGAGAATCATTATACATCTATTATAGTGGCTAAAATTAAAGACTGATTATGCCAAGAATTGGCAAGAATGTGGAGGAACTGGAACTCACCCACACTACTGGTGAAAATATATAATTGTATAACTAACCACTTGGAAGTTTCTTAAAGATTGACAATATGATCTAGACATTTTATACCTAGTTATTTACCCTAGATAAATGAAAGCATATATCCATACAAAGACATTCATAGCAATCAAAAACTTAATTTGTAGTAGTCAAAAACTGAACCAATGAAAATCTTCATAGGTAAATGGATAAACAAATTCTGGTATATGCATTTAATGGCTTACTAAGCAATACAAAAAGAATGCATTACAGCTATATCTACAATATGGATGAATCTCAAAATAATTACACTATGTAAAAGAAACCAAACAAAAAGGGTTCATACTGCATGGTTTCATTTATATAAAATTATAGGAAATGAAAACTAATGAATTGTTACAGAAAGCAGAGTGGTTGCCTGGGGATGGGGAGAGGCACTTATGGGCAGGACTGGAGGAGAGGGTTGCAAAAAGACACAAACTATTGGGCATGATGGATATGTTTATTAACTTGACTGTGGAGATTTTTTCATATGTACGAGTATACATATGTCAAAATTTATCAAATTATATACTTTAGAAATGTCAATTAAACCTTAATAAAGGTATTAAAAAAAACTAACCACATGAAGAGCAGAGAGCAGTGTATTCCTAGCAGAGTGAACAGCTGCTAAGAAGGTTCTAAGGTAGTAAGGGACTTAACTATCTTCTATAAATAAAAAGAAAGCCAAGGAAGCTGGGAGTGTAGTGATCGAGAGGGAAGATGGGTTAAGATTTTAATATCTAGGTGAGCAGGGACAAAATTATATAGCTTCTGAAACACTTATAAGAAATTCAGTTTTATTATAAGCAGGGGAATGATATGCTTTGATGTATGTCTTAAAATATCATCCATACTGCTGAGTGAAGAAAATATTGTGGAGCCAAAAAAGAAAGAAAGCCAGTATACCAGTTAGGAGTATACCAATATTGTGCTCCAAGAAAAGAATGAAGGTAACTTTGACTAAGGCTATCCCAGTGTTGTTGGAGAGAAAAGGCTAGGCCCAAGAACCATTAGCACTTACAGAACTACCTATTATAGTTCAATGTGGGACATCGAGAGTAGAATCAAATATTACTCCCAGAGTTGGGCTTGAGCCATTGATTGTGTCATGATATTATTTACAAAGATGAAGAAGCTAGGGTTGGCATGGGGCATGGTGATAAGAAATAAAGGGTTTACTTTTAGACATGTTAAATTTTTGTATGTCTGTCATTTAACTAAGTGATGTCTAGTGAAGAGGTAAACAAATCTCAGGGCTGTGATCTGAGTCTTTAGCATATAGATAGTATGTAATGGCATAGAAATAAGTGAAATTACCGAGGTGGGGAGGAGGAGACTAGAAGGAGGGAAGTGGAAGATTGTACATAGAGACATCAGGAATTTCAGCATTTAATTCCCGAGGATTTACAAAGAGGACTTGCCAGAGGGAAGAGAAAAAAATGAGAAGATTGTTGCATAAGCCAAAATAAAGAGAAGTGTTTCAAGAAATGGACAGTCACGTCAATATTACAGATAGGATAAGTAGGATACGCTAAAAACGTGACTGTGGGTCTTGCCCTGTGAAGGTTATTAATGACCCTTTAAAAAGTAGTTTTGGAAAACTATTGGCATAGAAACCAAAATTATATTAGACTGAAGAGTAGCAAGTGGGGAAACAACACAATTAGGTAACTCTTCCAAGATATTTGGTGCAGAAAACAGGTCAGTACCTGGATTGGAATAAAGTGTTAAAAGGAGGAGGTATTGGTTTTTCATTTTAGATAAGAGGCATATTTTAAAGTTAATGTGAATATGGACTAATCCATAGGAAAATAGAGATTAGTGATAAGGGTTAAGTGGGGTAAGTAAAGGAGCAAAATCCTTAAGAAGGTGAGGGGATGGAATCAGAACATATGTACAAAGATGGTATTTAATAGGAGGCTGTCTCTATTGTAATAGACAGGTACATAGAAGAAAAGGAGAGACCTACAGAATGAGAGGGATAAATTGAAAATGCATGATTTGGTTGAGAAATGAAACAAGTGATTTTTATATCTCTGATTTTCAGTTCTATATTTTAATAGGTTTCCTTTCTTTTTGAAGTCAGTTTTACAGTATAAATTTTCTTATTCTAAAACTTTGTGTTGAAAAGTTGAAAAGAAACTATATTCAACTGTAATCAGTGTGTAAAATGTAAGGCTCCATCTTTGAATTAAAAAAGTGAACTAAGAAATAAAAGTTAGGGGAGGTATTATAATACTTAGTAATATGTCTGAGTTTTCTAGAGTTTAGGTAACAGTAATCTCCATGTGAGTCAAACAAATAAAACACACTAATATAAGTTAGGGCAGTGGTTCTTAACCAGGGATGATTTTGTCCCCTGTGGGACATTTGGCAATGTCTGAAGACATTTTTGGTTGTTATAATTGGGAGCAGAGGTGCTGTATTGGTATCTAGTGTGTAGAATCCACAGATGTTGCTAAAACTCCTACATTATACTACCCCACAACAAAAGATTCTATGGTTCAAATGTGAATCAAATTTGAAAACATTCAGACCAGAACATTTTTTATGGTAAATGATAATTTCGTAAGTAAATCTCCCAAATTATAGACTATTTATATGCATGGAGACATTTCTGTACTGGGTATTAGTCTCTTAAAGAATGCTGACACTTTAACATTCACAAGTTGCTACTTCAAATAGTCTCTTAATCATTATTAATAATTAAAATACATTATAGGTATATATCCTTAGAAATTATAGCATTGTCCTTCGAAAAATAACAGTTGATATAATTCACTGTACCCAAGGGAATTTTGTCTTCTGATTTTCAATTGTTTATTTACCATAAAACTTCTGTATCTGTTCTCAACCAGGACTTAGTATATTTTTCCTAATGAATCACTATACAAATCTCCCAGATTTAGTAGTCAATTTACTTTACTTTATTCATGTATCAGACATAACTTTCTCTAAATAATCTTGGGGAAATCTCATCATTTATTAGAAAAAGCACAATTATTTGGCATGCACCCTGAGCACATTAATGGATACCTACTAGTGTCAGTAATGGATTAACCGATTTAAATGATTTCTGTTCCTTTGATTCTCATGTCTTCAATTCAGCTTTCATAGTATTTCTAAAATAAAAATTTAAGTGAAGGAGGGGCTTTCTGTTTCCAGATAGGATGTTGAAAGACATGAAAATCCCTCATCTCCATGGAAACGACAATAATAATAAAACCCTATGATAAAATTAAAATCATAACTTCCATGGGGTTACTGAAGAGTGCTAGGTTCAAGAAAGCATTGATTAACTGAATTCCAGAGACTTCTAGAAGAGCTATACATAGATGAGCAGAAATCTGCAGCTGCTTTCATACCTGGGCAAGTGAATAACCTAGGTACAGGTGGGGAGAGGGAATGGGCTCTTTTTAGATGGACAGACTGCACAAAATAGTGAGTTTTAATGACTGAACTGGCTTAGTGAATGGGAATCTGAAATAACTCTAAACACAGAAATGTATTATTCAGTTTGACAATTCTCCTACCTAACCCCCACGATTCCATGAATTTTTCTGAGAAAGTGGCAGTGTGAGTGGGACTGGATAACAGAGAGAACTCATGCAGTATCAAAGTGCTTGCATTCTGGGGTTATAGAATTTGACCCAAGGTGAATTAAAATATCTGAAGCTGCATTCCAACCCTCTCCTGAAACAAATACTAAGAAGATTAGAAATAAGCCCCCTAGCCAAGGGAGTGTGAATGTTTGAGGTTGGACTGAAGAGCAAAGAGAAATCTTGGTTCAGTTGTAAAGGGAAACTTAATCTAGTTAAACCTGAAGGCCAGCTACAGCTTAGTTCAATACTTTCAGTATCTGAATAGTTAGCACTTTACTTGAATAGACAAAGGAAATGAAAAAAAAAAAAAAGGGAAATACCTATATCTATCAGAAATTTTAAAACATGCAAAGAAGCAGAAAATTGGGGGTTGGGGGCATCAATCTAAGCAGACCCATAGATGACCCAAATTGAAATTAGCAGACAAAAACTTCTAAACACTTATAAGATGGATTAGAATAGAGGAATATGTTGATGAATTTCAGGAGAAACCGAAACTCTAAAAAATAACCAAACAGAAATTCCAGAAATAAAAAATATCTGAAATGAAAAGTTTACAGTATTGTTTTAACAATATATTGGAAATATATGGACATATATTTGGAATATATGAACATAAATATATTGGAAACAATATATGGACAACCATGGAAAGATATCAGTGAACTTGAATACAGGTCAACACAAATGATCCAAACAGAAGCAGAGGTTGTTTTAAAAAAAAGTTAAAACCTAAATTAGTGTCAGTAACTTGTGGCTGAATTTTCTACTGAATTTGAAGAGAAACATGAACTCCCAAGATCCAAGAGGATCAGAAAACCCTAAGCTAGAAAAATACAAAGAAACCATACTTAAGACTTGATAGTAAAACTACTAAAATCAACATCAAAGAGAAAATCTTAAAAGTAGTAAATAAATACACACACACACACACACACAGAGGAACAATGATATGAATAATGAGTGATTTCTCATCAGAAATAATTGAAGTCAGAAGACAACAGAATCACATCTTTTAAGTGCTAGAGAAAAATAATTGTAAATTCAGTATTCTATATCTACAAAAATATTTTAAAATGAAGGTAAATAAATTTGTCATCAGTATACCTGCACTACAAAAATAGTAAAGGAGGTTTTTAAGGCTGAAGAAAATAATACCAGATGGAGATTTAGATATACAGTAAAAATGAAGAGCATTAAAAATAATAAATATGTGGATAAATATAAAAGATTATTTTATTTTTTCTTAATCTTTAAAAGTTAATTTACTCTTTAAATGAAGAACTAACAATGTATCATGGGGTTCATAATGTGTAGAAGAAAAATATGACAACAGTAACAAAGATGGGAGGGAGGTAAAAATTATGCAGTTGTAAAGTTTTTTCATCATAATAAGAGAAATAATGCAATCCTAATTAAAGTTAGTGTGATGAATTATAGATATATAATTCCTAGAACTAATAAATAATACAGAGAGTTGTAGTTAAGTAGCAAAGAGAAGATACAATGGAATACTAAAAAATATTTAATTTTCTCAGAAGACAGAAAAGAGGAACAGAGGGGACAAACTGAAAACAAATCGGAAGATGATAGACATAAATCTAACTCCATCAATGATTACATTAAATGTAAATGGAGCAAACGTCACCACCCCAAAATGGGCAGAGATTGTGAGACAGAATGAAAACAAAAGACACAACTCTATGCTATTTATAAGAGATGCACTTTATAAAAACACATAGATTGAAAGTGAAAGAAGGGAAAAAGCATTCCATCAAAACACTAATCCCAAGAAAGCTGATGTGACTATATTATGAGATGAAGTAGATTTCAAGACAAGGAGATAGACAATTCAAAATTATAAAAGGTAGCTTTATCAGGAAGATATAAAAATTCTATACTGTATAGACCTAATAAGAAATATTCAAATTATATAAAGCAAAAATTGTCAAAACTAAAAACAAAAAAGAAAAGAAATCTACAATCATATTTAGGAATTCTTCATTTCTACTCAGTAACTGATAGAATAGACAAAAATTGGTAAGGATACAAAAAAATTTAAGCAACTTTTTTAACCAAAATAAATCTAACTGACATAAACAGACACCTACACCATGCAAGTAAAGATTTAGATTCTCTTCAAGTAGACATGGAACATTTGCAAATACAGACTGAGTCATAAACAAGTTATAATGAATTATAAAGGATTGGAATCAAGCAGAGTATGTTCCCTGGTGACAAAATAAGTTAGAAATTAATAACAAAACTATGTTTTAAAATCCCCAAATACATATTTGGAAATTAAGAAAAGCTCATGGCTTAAAAAAGAAATCATAGGGCCGGCCGAGTGGCGTGATGGTTAAGAACTGGCTTGGGACGCCAGAGGGCCCCGGTTCAGATCCCACATATGAGGGCCAGTGACACTGCCCTCTACAGCTAAGATGCTGAACA
>NW_017731358.1:7820549-7864162 GCF_001890085.2 Hipposideros armiger | reverse complement strand
GGAAATTCTAAACTATTTTTTAACCGTTAAAGTATAAATAAAAATATCAAAATTTGTGAGGTGTTGCTAAAGTAGTGCTTAAGGAAAATTTAGAACATTAGATGCTTATATTAGAAAAAAATAGATCTCAAATCAATAATCTAATCTTCTTTGTTAAGACACAAACAAAAAAAAAAGAATGTAACCCAAAGTAAACAGAAAGAAGGAAATATAGATTGGATATCAGTGAAATAGAGGGCAAACAATAGAGTAGATCAACAAAACCACAAGATATTCTTTAAAAGATTACAAAGATTTATAAAACACTAGCAAGACTGATCAAGAAAGAAGAAAAAACAAACAACTAATACCAGGATTAGTTGTCTGTAAAAAGGATTCTACAGACATTAATAAAAATAATAAAATAAGGTTATGAACAACTATATGCATATAGGTTGACAATATATATGAAATCAAGAGATTTCTTAAAATACAAAATACAAAAGCTGACATCAAGCACATTGAAAAATATAAATAGCCACCTATATTTTAAATTTTTTTGAATTCAAAATTAAATACCCATAGCAAAGCAAACTGTAGGCCTCGAATAGCTTCACTAATTCTATCAAACATTTAAGGAAGAAATAACACTAATCTTATGCAAACAATTGTAGGGAATAGAAAAAAGAGGAAACTCTTCCTAACTGGTTATCTCAGGCCAGCACAATGTTGAAACCCAAAACTTGACAAAGACAGTAGATTAAAATAAAAGTACAGGCCAGTCTCACTCATGAACATAGGTCCAACAATCATAAATAAAATACTAGCAAATGAAAGACAGATTATATATATATATATATATATATATATATGTAAGTTAAAACATCATAAGCAAGATGGATTATCCCAGAAATATAAGTTTAATGTTTGAAAATCAATCAATTCAAAATGCCTGTTTAACATGATAAAGGAGAAAATAATATCATTTCAATACAATCATACACTGCATAACGATATTTCAGTCAATGACAGACCATGTATACAACCATATAACTTAAGTGTGTACTAGACTATATCATATAAGTTTGTGTAACTGTACTCTGTAATGTTCGCACAATGACAAAATTGTCTAACAACACATTTCTCAGAACATATCCTTGTCATTAAATGGTGCATGACTGTACATGCAAAAAAAATTGTCATAATTTGACATGTATTTATGATAAAAATCCTCATAAAAATCAGGAATAGAAGAAAATTCCTCAATTGAATAAAGCCCATCAATGAAAAACCTACAGATAACATTATATTTGATTGTGAAATATTGAATGTTTCTCTATTAAATTGGTAAGAAGAGAGTGATATCCACCCTCATCAACTTTGTTCAGCATTATATTTGACTTAGTAAGGGCAAAAAGCAAAATTAAAAATAATATGCCTAAGGATCAGTAAGAAATTATTAAAGCTTTTTATTTGCCAATGATATTATGGTGATGTAGGAAATTCAAACAAATATACAAAAAAAGCTACAAAAATTACGTGAACTTAGCAACACTGAAGAATACCAGTCACTATACAAAAATCAATTATATTTTTGCATAATAACAGCAAACAATTGAGAAATGTATATATTTTAAGAATACCATGTACATGACTGACTTCCAGATGACAACCTAACGAGCACCATGGAAATATTTTCCAGAGGAAAAAGCCTAACAGGTGAAAGCTATTAAAAAAAAAAGCAATCACTTAACATCTCTAGAAATTGTTCTAAGAGGATACAGAAAATGAAGAAACATTTATTTTTTAAAAAGATTTTTAGTGGGGAATTGGGGGGATGGGAACAGTGCTGGGGAATTAGGGGAAGGGGAACAGACAAGTTGCTGTTGTTTTGTTCTTCAGTCTAGTTGTAGAGGACGTTGCTTCACTGGCCCAAGTTGGCACCATCATTGCACTCTTCCCGGGCGAGGCATGTCAGTCGCCGGCTTCTGGACGACCGCTCACTGTGGCTGCTGGCCACACACGGTAGCCCATGGCAACCCACTGCCACAGGGACTGCAGCCCATGCCGTCGCCGGCGACTCACAGCAGCCCAGCTCCAGGTTGAGCTGTTGTTCAGCATGTTAGCTGTAGAGGGCAGTGTCACTGGCCCTCATATGTGGGATCCGAACCGGGGCCCTCTGGCGTCCCAAACCAGTTCTTAACCATCGCGCCACTCGGCCGGCCCAAGAAACATTTATTTTTTTAAAAATCTAAAACTTTGTAAAAACGTGAGAGTCTGTGTCACTAAGCCACAATTTGCTTTATACCTCTCTGGCTTTCATGTTGCCAGCATTTCTCATCCCCTCCAACTCCAAGTTGAAAAGGCCAAATTCCTGGTGAATGTAGCCAAGATATTAGAGGCTCCTACCCCCTGCCAATCCTCCACTTATAGGAAAGAAGGTCTACCCCAGGCATAGCAAGGTAGAAATAATGAGACGCTGATTACTTTCACCCCCACTTACTCACAGGGCAGACATTTCATACCAGAAGAGTCTAGTTTAGAAAACCAGAGGTTACCACCCTGCCAGGGCTCAGACTAGTGGCTCAGAGGTTTTGCCCAGAGGGAAAGGAAGTCTATGAGAACAGCAAAGTCTGAAGCTCTCCTCAAAGGAACTAGCTTTATTTGAAACACACTTTGGGGAAGTTCAAGCCTAAGGATTACATCAAAACCAATGAAGTACTTGGGGGAAATCAAATAAGAGACTGGTAGCTCCTCTTAATTGAGATCAACCAGCTAGACCATAGGTGAGTTGGTTCACTAGAGAGAACCAAGAAAAGACACAACTAAGAAGACTCCTCCAGGATTTAAACAATCCTTAAAGACTGGCTTCAAATATGACCCCTACCCAAACTTAATTTGATAAAAATGTTGAATAATGTATGTCCCAGGGCATTAAAAAAAATAGAACAAATACCTGGCTGTGATTGTGATATCTAATAGCTGGATGTAATATCAAGAGAGGTGGATAACTTAACAGAGAGATCAGGGAAAGAAACAGTCAAAGAGAACCCTGCTGCAACCATCCCCTTCCCAGCCTGACTGTATTTACACTGAAGAGTGTACCCTCTGAGAAGCATCATCAACGTCTTCACAATGTAAGAGAAATAAACTTCACCAAAATAGTCTAGCCAAATCACTAAACAAGTAAATAAGCAAACAACAACAAAAACCAGAAAGGGGGCATGGGAATCAGTAATCAGTATCCACAATTGTTGTATTGCCTAAAATATCTAGTTACTTACAGATTATTATGAGACAGGCAAATAAACAAGTATGACCCATTCACAGGAAAAAATAAGGCAACAGAAATTGCCTCTGAGGGGACCCAGATGTTGGGTTTAACAGTAACCAAACAGCCCCCATTAAACTTATGTCTGAAGAAATAGAAGACATCGTGCTTAAAGACATATGATGCTAGAGTCTCATTAGATAGAGAATATCAACAAACAGATAAAAGTTATAAAAAGAACCAAATTGAACTACCTTATATGATACCTAAGAATTAACTCAAAATGGAATAAAGACTTGAACATGGACCTGAACTATAAAAATACTAGAAACAAAACATAGGCAGTAAGCTCCTTGACATGGGTGTTGATGATTTTTTTGGATTTGACACCAACAGCAAAGGGAATAGAAGCAAAAATAAACAAGTGGGACTACACCAAATGAAAAAGGTTCTGTACAGCAAAGAAAACTATCAATAAAATGAGAAGGAAATTTATTGAATCTAGGAAAATATTTGCAAATCATATACCTGATAAGGGGTTAATATTAAAAAATTCACACAATTCAATAGCAAAAAAATGAAACAATTTGATTTTTAAAAGGGCAGAAGACCTAAAGAGACATTTTTCCTAAGAAGACATACAGATAGCTGATAGATACATGAAAAGGTACTCAATATCACCAATTATCAGGGAAATGCAAATCAAACACACAATGAGATATCTCCTTAAACCTGTTAGAATGGTTATTATCAAAAAGATAAGAAATAACAAGTGTTGGTGAGGATGCAGAAAAAAGGAATCCCTTGTACACTATTGGTGGGAATGTAAATTGGTGCAGCCACTATGGAAAACAGAATGGAGTTTCCTGAAAAAAATTAAAACCAGAACTACCATATAATCCAGCAATTCCACTTTGGGGTATCCATCCAAAGGGAATGAAAACAGTAACTCAAACAGGTATATGTGCCCCTATAGTCACTGAAGCAGTGTTTACAATACCAATATATAGGAACAACCTAAGTGTCCATCAGTGGATAAATGGATAAAGAAAATGTAGTGTACATATACAGTGGAATATTATTCAGCCATAAAAAAGAAGAAATCTTGCCATTTGTAACAACATAGATGTACCTTGAGAACATTATTATAAGTGAAATAACTCAGAGAAAGACAAATACCATATGATATCACTTATATGTGGAATCTAAAAACAACCCTGTCCCCCCTTCCCATCCCCAAGAAACCTCAAGCCTATAGAAACAGAAAACAGACTGATGGTTGCCAGAGGTGGGGGTTAGGGGTGGGTGGGTGAAGGGGGACAAGGAAAAAATAACAAATGAAAATTCTGGTGTTGAAAAGCACATAAGTCAAAGAAAAAATTATTTGAGGGACTCAGCAGTAGATTTGAACTGGTAAAAATAAGAATCAGCAATATTGAAGGTAGGTTGATAGAGACTATGCGTTATGAAGAATAAAAAGGTAAAAAAATAACAAACCTTCAGAGAAATGTGGGATACCTTAACTGCATTCATAATATGCAGTGTATTAATATAATAATAAGTGTATTCCATAATAAGTAGAAGGAAGAGAAAGAAGCAGAATAATATTTAAAGAGATACTGGCTGAAAACTTACAAAATTTGATGAAAAATATTAATGTACACATCCAAGAAGCTCAGTGAACTCCAAGTGGTATAAATATAGATATCCACACCAAGACACATTGCAGTAACAATGCTGAAAGACAATGAGAAAATCTTGAAAGCAGTAAGAGGAAAACGACTTATCACATACAAGGCACCTCAATAGGATTTATAGCTCATCAGAAAAAATGGAGGAAAGAAGGCAGTGGGATGACATATTCAAAGTGCTCAAAGGAAAAATACTATCAACCAAGAATCTTATATCCAGTAAAACTATCTTTTTAAATGTAGGTGAAAGAAAGACATTCCAAGATAAAGAACAACTCAATTGGTTGCTAGCAGAGCCACCTTACAGGGTGAAAAAAAGTTACCCCAGATGGTAATTTTAATCCATACGAAGAAAAAAAAAAAGAACACAAGGTAGTTATGTAATTACAACATAATAGTATAAATACATATTTCTTCTCTTCATTGATTTAAAAAGCAATTTATGAAACAATATGTATAAAATCATGTTGGGTGTACATATAACGTAGAAAAATGTAATATTGTTTTTCCAATAACAGCACAAAAAAGGAGGTGGGTGGGACCAAAGTTGTATTTGCATAAGCAGATGACTGTAGATTAATATAACAGAACAAATGAAGAGAGCCTGAAATGGTAAATCAGAGGCTAATATACAAACTTTATAAATATATGTTTACTCTTCTTTCTTCTCAGCTTTTATAAACAACACAAAATTATATAAAGTAATAATTATAATAATACATTGTTGTTCTTATAACATATATGGATGTAATATGTATACCAAAAATACCTCATAAATGGGAAAGAGGAAATAGAGCTATAAAATAGTAACATTTCTGTATCTCACTAAAATTAAGTTAGTATACATTTGAAGTACATTCTGATAGGTTAAGATGTATGTTAAGTCTTAGAGCAACCATGAAAAACTTCAAAAATATAGTGAAAAATTCATTAAAGATACTAGAGAGTTATCACTAAGAATACATTACTTATGCCAAACAAAGCAATAAAGGAGAAGAGGAATAAAAATGACATAAGACATATAGAAAACCAAAAGTATAATGACCAATGTAATCTAACTATATCATTAATGTTAAATGTGCATATATTAAACAATGCTATCAAAAGATAGAGGTTGTCAAACCAGTTCTTTTAAAAATCGAGATGCAACACTGTACTGACCAAAGGCAACACAAAAAGATACAAATAGGTTGAAAATAAAAGGATGGGAAAAGATTATGCAAACAGCAACCATAAGGAAGCTGGAGTAGCTATACTAATATCACACAAAATAGACTTTAAAATAAAAAATTACTGGAAATAAAGAAGGACATTTCAAATGATAAAATGGTCAATCTATCAAGAAGATATAACAATTATAGATATATATGTACCTAACAACAGAGCTACAAAGCACATGAAGCAATACCTGATAGAATCAAATGGAGAAATAGACAATTTGATAATAATTATTGGAAGTTAAGCAGGGGAACAGTAGCTTCTGTCTGGGATAAAGCTGCCCCTCCAGCCCTCACCCTAAAACCGGCTAGTTCGGTTCCTCCTCATGTGTCCCTGGCACCTTTTGGGCTACTGCCCCAACACTGGGGCTTGGAGCAAGTGATTCTGTCAGTGAGACTGATGTAGGCCAAGTACAGCAGCACAAGGAACGTGCTGGAATGCCGGATGCCAATGAGGACACCACCATGAGTCTGTATTCTCAAACCTCTATTGCAACCCATCTGCCAGAGCCTGGGCACACAGAGCACCAGTCTCTCTCTTCCACTTGGCATCCAGTGGCCCTACCCTTTTGACTTTGTGCCTAGTGCTGCTGGTTGGCCCGGCAGCATAGGGGCTTGTGTTTTTTCAGTACTTCCACCTCTCCAGTAGTCAGCAGGACAGTATTTATGAAAAGAAAAAAAGATTGGGGAATCTCTCCCAACAGCTGTAATCTCTCCAAGCCCAGAACAGGAAAATTGTAGAAATGCTGCAGTGTGTAGAGCTGAAAAAGCTCTATAACAAAACAAATGTAGCCCATGCTCAGAAAAATGGAAGTGGCATGGGGACAAATGTTACCAATTCTATAAAGAGAGCAAAAATTGGCAAGGTTGTGAATATTTCTGTATTGCTGAGAACTCAACCATGCTGAAGATAAACACACAAGAAGTGCTGGAGTCTCAGAGCTACACTGAGCTTTTCTACTCATATTGGACAGGGCTATCCCATAAACATGGTGGCAAGGCCTGGCTGTGGAAGGATCGAGCCTCTTACACCTCTGATTGCTTGATATAATTATAAATTTCACCAGCTTAAGAAGCAGAGACTGTGTGACCATCCTCAATGGAAAGGCTTTTTTTTTAAGGGATTGCAAAGAGTCAAGGCAGTGTGCATGTGAAAAAATGGCAGCAACAGTCAAGCTACAGAAACTCCATTAGCATCTGTGATCCATTACATACAGGTGATTGACTCTCCAGCTACAACTACAACTTCAAGCTCCCTCCAGAGAAACTGGAGGGCAGAATAAAAGTTGCACTTGTAACTAAAATGCTTGGTTTTAGTTTCTAGTTTTTTCCATTTGATCCATATTTATACAACAATTCAACAAAAAATTGAGCCAAGCATGATCAATGCGAGGGATATTAAGACATGGGAAAGTAGAGGGAAAAAAAATCAGGAAAGGCAATCCCTTTGACTGGCACAAGAAGGATTTTCATGTTTCCTGCTCAAGATCACCAGCACTTCTGAACTTGGTTTCATGCACATATTTACTAATCATGAAGAGGTACTATTTATGTATCACCAACTGGCCCCAGAAACTGATAAAGTTGTAACCACCCTCTTGACTTTGAGATAACTTTCTAGTGTTCTTCCCTCTCAGCATCTAATATCTCTGTGTCCATGTCTTCTTTAATATTTAGAGAAGTAAGAAACTTAAACAGAGGAAATAAGGGTATGTAACATCTTTTGGCCCAATAGTCAGATAGTCCATGAGAAATTAGTAATCATTTCTTATACTGTGCTACCAAATACACAACTAATTCTTTTTTTCTTTAGTTCTTATTTTTTTCCTTCCCAATCTCTCAACAAAGTCCCCATCTGCTATGTCTGTGGCCTGCTGCCCACTGGCTAATTTTCTTTATTAGAATCTTGACTTTTTACAAACATACCTCCCCATGTCCATTTAAGATTCCAATGATTGTTGCCTTTCCCTAGGAATTTCTTCTAAGAAAGAAATATTCTAACTTAGTTCCATATTAGAAATACTGTCCCTGATGCTCCCTTTAGAGACATTGAAGACCAGAACAAAAGTCAGTCTGTTTATGTGCATCTGGAATAGTTTGGTTTCTGTTCCTATTTTCTTCCATTTGATCCATATTTATATCTTGCAGGTACTGAAAATTTAATAATAATAAATGTAAATAATGTGCAAAAATATTATTGAAAACTTAATATTCAAAATTCAACTTTAATGATGCAAGAACTAGGCAGAAGACCAAAAAGGGAAATACAAATCTTGAAAAATGCTATGTACAAGACCTCTATACTAAAATATACAAAACAGTGCAGAAAGAAAAGAAAAATTTAACCATTTAAATGGAGGGAAACACCATATGTGTGGGTTACAAGACTCAATATTAAGATACTTAGTCTATCAAATGTATCTATAGATTTATCACAATCTAATAAAATCTAGCATATTTTTTGTAGATATTGGCAAACTGATTCTAAAATTTATATAGAAATGCAAAAAATCTAAAATAACTAAAACACACTTATAGAAGAACAAAGTTGGAGTTTTTTACTACCTGATTTCAAGATACACTATAAACCTACATTAATTAAATAGTATGGTAGTTGAAAAAAAGATAGGCAAAAAGACCAATGTTTATAGAAGGAAGTCCAGAAATAGAACCACATAATATGTCCAATTTATTCTTTACTAAGACACCAATAAAAATCAATGAAGATTGGAAAATCTTCCTAACCAATAATGATGGAACAACTGGTCAAACATAAAGAGAAAAATGGACCTCATCCCTATCGCACCATAATCAAAAATTAAATTGAGATGGATTGTAGTCCTAAAAATGAAATCTAAAAATAAAAAGTTTTTGAAGAAAACAATAATATTTTTCTAACCTTGTGGTAAGCAATGATTACTTTTACAGGAATAAAAAAATCACAATAAAACACTGATAAATTATCTTTCAAGTAAATTAATCTTCTGCTCACCAAAAGACATTTTGTTTTCATTAAGAAAATGAAAAAATCACACATACTGGAAGAAAATATTCACAATACCTATTTCTGACAAGAGACTTTTAACCAAAATATATAA
Source organism: Hipposideros armiger (assembly GCF_001890085.2). NCBI lineage: Eukaryota > Metazoa > Chordata > Mammalia > Chiroptera > Hipposideridae > Hipposideros > Hipposideros armiger. The sequence continues at coordinate 7,854,906 of NW_017731358.1, read as the reverse complement.
AGAATTCTGTTCAAGCTTTGGCACTGTACTTAATTCTGTAACCTTAAACAAATAGTTTAAACATTTTGAACTTTTCTTATCTACAAAACATAAGGGTTGGGCTAGAGTGTCACAACAGTCCTTTTCTAAATTATTTGTTGAACCTATAGCAAGTTTATTGATACAAATTATATAAAGAAGGGGATGGTGGAAAGGAATACAAACAAAGATGGTTTGGGTAATTGGCAATAACTCTAAGTATTTCTGGGTATGGGAATTTACATTAAATAGAAATTCAATATTTATTTACCAAGAAAAAAGTATGTGAGATTCTCCAACAAGGATAGGAAACCCATAATTAAGGATATTTTATGAATGCCATAGAAATGCAGAATGGCAGATAGTGGGAATTACAAAATGTTTATTACTCTATTGTGTCTATCCTTATATTTGTCAGGAAGGTGACAGAATAGAAAACAAGAAATATTAGAAATAAAAATGTAATACTTATTATAGGAATGAATTTGATACCATTGAACAAATCACTTAGTATGTACCACACAATACTGCATTTTTATAAGTATATTTAAAATTCATAGCATCTTCTTAAAGGTCTTTTTAAAAGCCAATAACTCTTTTCTCTCAAAAGTGGAAGCTTTGATTAAATCTTTTAAAAAAACTTCTAATTCGTATTATTCTTGGTCTATTTTCAGATGAAGCTAGGTCATTTATTAAAGTATATATTTCATATGAAAAAATTAAAAAAGGATTTATGTCTTTCCACCATGTTCAGTTACCGTTTGTATATCAGCTAGTTATTGCTCATTTTTTTCTGTATCACTTGTTAAAATGGGAGGGTGCTGGAGGGATGAGTGAAAAAGGTGAAGGGAAATATAGTTAATATTAGTGTGATAACTTGGCACAGTGACAGATGGTTACTAGACTTAGTGTGGTGCTCACATCTTAACCTTTTCGCTGCGATGTTCATCTGTAGTCGAATGATATTTCCATGCCACTGACTGCGGCGTTTGACTTTACCCTACGAGTCAGTGTTCCAGAAAGGAAGTTTAGGAAAGTAGATGTACATTTTTCTATATTTTTGAGTTTTTGAAGAATTAATAACAATAAGAAATGTTTATACTTTAAAGTAATCATTTATTTTAATAAAATGTAACACCTTAACTGTATTTACTTAAAATATAAATACTGTAATTATTTTCCGTGGATTTTTTACACATTTTGGAGAACAAACTTGAAATCAATTAACACAGTGAAAAGGTTAAGATATATAAATGTTCAATCACTATGTTGTACACCTGAAAGTAATATATTTTATGCCAACTATATTTTAATTTAAAAGATTTTAAAACAGATTTTCAGAATAATTGTCATAACATGAGCATAGGAAAGTAGTTTTCACAGGAAAAGAAAAAAACTTTTTAAACTTATAGGAATTAAAAAATAAGAATTAGCTACAAAGTGTTAGCAAAATTCATTTCATTTTTTGTCATTTTATTTTCAGGTTTAACGGAGCTGAATGACAGTCCAGTTCCCCTGGAACTTGAGCGCTGCAAGTCTCCCACTTCAGGTAAACACGAGTGGTAATTTCTCGGGCTTCTGGTAACTCACCATAGTAATCTACTGCTTTATTTTCTTAATTCTTATAATGTGCAATTCATAATTTCAGTAAAGGTGTCATTGAGTTTCTGAAATTTAATCCTAAGCAAATTTGATTCCAAAATTAAATGGAAATAAATGTATTTAAAAATAATTTTGGCCTCCCCAAAAATTAAAATCAGAGGTATGAGTATAATACTTTAAAGACATTTTAAAGGAAGTTTATTTTGTAGATATATTAATAATTCTAAGCAAAAGTTGTTAATATTGTACAGAAACTCTTCATAGAGCTAGAACTGAATTAGTGGGACATTCATGCCATAGGTACACCAGCAGATACCAAGGCCTCTGAACCATAGTTGGGAAACATGTATATTCATTGGCAAAAGAAATTTAAAAAATAATGTTAGAAGTAAAATATCAAGGTAAAGCATAGCCCATTAAAATATATTTTAAAATGTGAGTATAAATTTCCTAAAATAACTTTGTTAAATATGTAAAAAAAAATGTTAACTGTAGAAATTGTTGGGTGATGGGATTATGAACAGTTTGCTTTTATTTCTAGTTTTCTTTTATCTGATTTTTTTATAATGCATATATGGTAATGTATAAAGTATTACACCCAAAATATTAGGTATATCTTTAACATTAAACTGTAGATCTGTTTTCACAGAGTATAAAAAATTATTTCTTTTTATTTAAACTACTTTTATTTTAACTTCATACAAAATTATAAACATTTTATAAAGCAATGAATTTTGACTTTTAGAAATTCATTTAGAATTGTGACAGTTCTTGAATTTATTCCATCCCTTAAGAGTTGTTAGTTGTTTATCCTTATTTTTCAGGAATGTAGGCTAAGTAGAATCAGGTGTCCTATGTACATTTTTCTTTTAATCATATCTTTAATCTTTATTTTACTGCTTTTATTCTAAACATAATCTCATACATTTATCCTTTCTTTTGCATTCCTATTAGCACCATCCTAATTTAGGTATTTATTATCCCATACCTAGAGTATTACAAAAATGTTCAATAGGTGTCTCTGTTTTCCATCTTTTCTTCTTAGCATTCATTGTGCATATCATGTTGCAAAATTAATCTCCATAAAATATTACTTTGATCATATTTTCCCATGACAGAACTCTCCAATATAAAATGTCATTCAACATCCTATATCAAATTTAAATAACTTAACTCACTTTAAATTCTCATCCATAATCTGAATTTGAACAGTAATACATTTATATGGTTCAAACATCAAAAAGAAATGGAATTGAAAAATTTCCCTTCCTTTCTTCCTTATATATTGTTTCCATCCTCTTGAAAAATAAATAATATTGTTAGTTTCTTATTTAATCTTTCAGACAATTTGCAAACAAATCAAAGAGATATATTCTCTTTTGCTTCCCATTTTATACAAAAGTGGTATATTATGTGCATTTCACTGCACTTTGCTTGTCTCACGTTACAGTGTATCTTGTCTTTCCATTTTATTACATAAAGTATTTCCTCATTCTTATTTACAGTTATATGATATTGACTTACATGATGTACTATAATTTATTTTATCACTTCACCTATTAAAGGACACTTAATTTGGTATCAATCTTCTGCTATGTTAAATAACGCTTCAGTGACTAACCTTGGCACATTCCTCATTTTAAATGTGTGGAGGTATATCTATGGGATAAATTCCTGAATTGGAGTTGCTAGGCAACAGTACATGCCTGTCTAGTCTTTATAGATACTCCCAATTGCTCTCCTTTGGGTTTGCAACAATTTTCTTTCCTTCAAGCAATACCAGGCAAGTATTGGTTATCAATTTTTTAAAAACTTTGGCTAGTATAGTAGGTAAAATGAATATGTCAATGTAGTTTCAATTTACCTTCCACGTACAAGTGGGATTGAATACCTTTTCATTGATTAAGATCTCTTTAAATATTTTTTCAGTGAATCATCTATTCATATACTTTGCCCACTCTCTATAGGGTTGTTTGCTCTTTTCATGTCCTTACTGATGTTTTGATTACCTGATTTGTCAAGTATGGAAAAAAGGTGAATTCAAATATCATACTAATAATGTGTTTTTATTTTTCCATGTATCTGCTATGTTTTTATTTTTAAGGATATTCATGTGTAGATATTCAGAAACATATCCACAAAAGTACATTCTTTACCCATTAATCAATCATGATTGTTTATTTCATATTATGTGTTCTCACCTGAATTCTACGTTGTTTATTGTTAATACCACAGCTCTTACATTTTATTTGGAATTTTCTTATATACCTTGGCCTTACCTCTTTTAGGGTAAAGTTTTTTCACCTGAGGTATAATGTGTAAACCTCAAAGTGCATAAATCTTAAGAGTTCAACTAGACTAGTGTTTACTAATGAATATACCATGAAAACAGCACCCAAATCAAGATATAGACTGTTACTAGAACCCCAGAAACCTCCCTCATGCCCCTCTCAACCACAAACCCCCACAAAGGTATTTACAATTCTGACTTCTACCACCAATAATTAGTTTTATCGGTTTGGGATGCGTATGAATGGAATCATGCAATATTAACTTTTTGTATTGCTTATTTTGCTCAACATTATATATATATGATATTTGTCTATGATGCTGCATGATTTTTATTGATTGTGTAATATTCCATTATATATGAATTTATCTCAATTTATATATGCAGTTTATTTTTGCTGAGCATTTAGGTAGTTTCTGTTTGGGGCTATTATAAGTAAAGCCATTATGACCAATCATGAATAATTTTTAATGCAAATATAAACTCCTTTATGTTGTACATGTATCTGGCAGTGGAATTTTGGGGTCACAGGGTACTTATGCATATACATATATGCATATGTTCGGCTTCCCTAAATACTACCAAGTTTTCTAAAATGTTTGTACCAATTTTATTTCCACTAACAGTGTATGAGAGTTGCTTTTTAAATTAAAGTTTGTTGGGGTGACAATTGTTAGTAAAGTTACATAGTTTTCAGGTGTACAATTCTGTAATACATCATCTGTATATCACATTGTGTGTTCACCATCCAGAGTCAGTTCTCTTTCCATCACTATATTTGATCCCATTTACCCTCATCTACCACTCCCTGCTCCTCTCTGGTCACCACTAAACTATTGTCTGTGTCTATGAGTTTTTGTTTCTTCATTTGTTTGTCTTGTTCCTTTGTTGTTTTCAGTTTTATTGGGTTGTCAGGAAAGTCATGATATATTTTTCTACATTTTTCAATGCAAAAATGCGTCATGGCTTTCCTGACAACACAATATATACCACATATCAGTAAAATCATATGATTCTCAACTTTTTCTATCTGACTTATTTCGCTTAGCATAATAATCTCAAGATCCATCCATGTTGTCACAAATGGCACTATTTCATCTTTTCTTAGGGCAGAATAGTATTCCATTGTGTATATATACCACATCTTCTTTATCCAATCATCTATTGAAGGACACTTTGTTTGTTTCCATGTCTTGGCCACTGTAAATAAAGCATGCCAATGTTTGTTTTTCAATTTTAATCATTCTGGGGTGTATGTAGTGTTATCTCATTGTGGAATTAAATTGAATTGCATATCCATGATGTCTAATGATTTTGATGAACTTTTTAAATGTTTAATGACTATTTTTAATATTGTTTTATAAGGTATTCAAATATTTTATTCACTGTAATTGTGTTGCCAACTTTTTCTTTTAATATATAGGAATTCTGTGTATGTACTCAGATACATACATATAAGTCTTTTGTTGGATGTATATAGTGTAGAATATCTTCTCCTATTCTGTGCCTTGCCTTTTACTCTCTGAAAGTTGGTCTTTTGATAAACAGAAGAGTTTTAATGCTAATATAACTTATCAATTTTTCTTTTATTGTTAACGCTTTATGGGTTTTTTAAATCTTTGTCCATTCCAAGATCATACAGCTATTTTCTTATATTATCTTCTAGAAGCCTTATTGTTTTACCTTTCACATTTAAGTTCAAATTCCATTTGGAATATATTTCTGTATATAACATGAGGAAAGAGTCAAGGTTCCTTCCATTTAGGTATCCAGTTGATAAGCACCATTTATAGGAAAACTATCATTTCCCTCACTGCACTAAAGTGGTATTTTAGCCACAGATTAATATACTTTACTGGGTGTGATTCTAGACTTCATGTTCTATTTCATTGGCATGTTTATTTTTACCAATTCCACACTTTTAATTGCTGTAGCTTTTATAGTATTGCTGATATTATAGGTTCTCTAATTTTGTCTTTGTGGTTCTTTTTCAAGAATGTTATAGCTTCTGTAGTCTTTTGTGTTTCCACATAACTTAGAAACAGTTTGTCAGTTTGCACACAAATATGCTTGGATAGTGATTGTAATTTCATTGGATCTATAAATCAATTGGGCAGAATTAGCATATTCAACAATATTGAATTTTCCATTTGGTATCTCTCCATTTATGTGTGTCTTCTTTACTTTCAGTAATATGTTTAGTTTTCTTTGTAGAAGACTTGCACATTTTTCATTAGATTTATCCCTTTGTATTTTAATTTTTTATATTGTAAATTTTTAATTACTTTTTCTAATTATTTTGTGGCTAGAACATTAAAATACAATGAATTTTTATATATTAAGCTTATTTCCAGAAAACTTGATAAATTTATTTAATTCCAATAACTTGTAAGTTCTTTTGGATTGTCTTTGTGTCTAATTATGCCCCCTGTTAAATGACAATTCCATTTCTTCTTTCTAAAGAAAGAAATTAGCTAGGACCTTCAATACAATGTTGAATAGGTGTGGTATTAGCAGGCATCTTTTCCTTGTTCCCAGTCTCAGGGATAAGTCTTTCAATATTTCATGATTATAATAATTGCTGTTGGTTTCTAGTAAACATCATGCTTAGCCCCCTGCCTATGATGATTCTTCTTTTATTAATGTTAGAGCAGTTCTGGAAACACTATCACCACACTTTTTTTCTTTCTTTTTTTTGGCAAAGCAGACTTAGGATTTTGCATACAATCAAGTAGATTGCTTCAAACCAGGAATGTTTTAACTACTTTTGTATTATGTTACTTGGGACAGAAATAATTGACTGTGATAAAATTCATTTATCACTTCAGTGGCTTATTTGAGACTGGTTGGCTGGGCAGGTCCCACTCTTCTTTAGCAACAACTTTATAAATAATGATAATTGAGGAACGAGAGATTTTTTTTTCTTTTAAAAGTGTTTCAATCATTAATTTGTTAAAATATGTGAAATTTATTTTTCTGGGGAAAGTGCCAACAGACTTTAATTTATCTAAATTAATAATATTAAAAGTAATCAATATTTGCTTATTCCATTCATTTCCCATGAAAAAGAAAAATAAGTAATTGTGTATGTTAAGAGATCTTTTTAATACCAGGAGAATGTGCCCAATACTATTTCAAGAATATGATAGCAACACATATATGTAAAACTACATTCTTCAGTCTCTTGCTAGTGTTATAGGAATTGCTGCATCCAACCTCTATTATCAGGAAAGGCATAGTTAGGGTAAATGCAGACTTTTTAGCCTAATCTCATAAAACTAAAATGTCACTATGAAAAAAGCAAATTTAAGGCTGTAACAGTAGTTTAAAAAACTCATGAAACTTATCTCTAGAAGTAGAAAAGAGTGAAAATATAAATAATTAAAATGTTTAGATAACTTATGAATGACAGGATTAATATATATAATTAAAGGAAACTAAAATATTTGTAATATTTTATAACTTTTGAAAAACTGAGAAAAGGAGCCATGCCTCCTAACAAGTCTCCTTAATTTATACGCTTAGAAACAGTTCATTAGGTCTGACTAATAATGGCAATTATTATGTTTGTATCTGGTTACAGCTCCCCTTTTCTTGCATATATAGCATTTAAGATCCAATATTATTCTTGCCTTCTCTTTTTATTTTCTTAGTGCAGTGGTTCTCAAACTTAAGTCTATATCAGAATCATGTGACGAGTTTATTAAAACATAGATTGTTGAGTGCCAGAGAGATTCTAATTCAGTAAGTCTAGAGTGGGGCCTGAGATTCTGCATTTCTAGCAAGTTCCTAGGAGATGCTAATGTTTCTGGCTTCTGGACCACTTGAGAACCTTGGCTCTGTGAAACTTTTTTAAATATTTTTTTTTCAGCAGTTACTTCACCTCTCTATTTTGGGATCTCAGATCCTCATCCTTTTAAAGTCCGCTAAAAACAGATTAAAACATTGACACAAATATCTCTGAGTAAGAGAGGTTGGGAATTATAGAAGCTGGAGACTAGTAATTACTTTATAACTCTGATTTTCCACATAGATCTCAAACTCCCTTTTAGCTCAATAAACTACAAATAAAATAGACTGAAGTTTCAGACTATTAAATATTTCCTTGAGGATAATGAGAAAGAACAGAGTAGGAATTGGGAGCGGAAAGAATTCCAATGAGCCAAGCAGAATGCTGATGTTTTCAGCTTCCAGGATAATATAATCATTTCACATTATTCATTCACCAAACTATTCAAAAAATAATTTTCAGTATCTACAGTTAGATAAATATTATGCTATCCTCTGAGACTAAATTAATGAACAAAAACATACTCCATGCCAAATGGAATGGATGGACAGTCTATCTACAGACACCAACATTAAGCTAACAATTTTACAAATTGCTGGTTGTTTTTTCTAAGCTGTGCGCCCCTTTTTCGCTTACCGGGTAAGGTCGTGCAATTTGTACTACAAAGTACAATTTGTACTCACTCCCAAAGGAGTAGGAGCTAACATTTAAGCCCTAACTCTACTAGCTCCTGGCACAGAACTGATCCCCTAAAGGAAACAGCACCTTTTTCTTTGGACAAAGTTGAAAACTAACCAAGCCTTCAACTGTATGTCTACCCAGAAAAGTATGTGTTTTTCTAATCTGTCCTCTTTGAAGTTGTGCCTTTAACAATCATTTGAACATCTTTTTCTAGTCTAGCATTAGGGCCTATTCCTGCTGCTACCTATATATCTATCCTGTCTACAATATACAATAGTCTTATTATGCTATCAAGTTCAAGTGAAGGCTAGGGTAATAGAAATATTTATCTTTATTAAAAATATTTAGGTGTCTTTAGGAAAGACATCTTTATTAAAATACCATAGAGGTGAATGTCACAAAATACTAACAAAGAAGTAGCCAGCTCTGTTCTCAATCTGGGTGACAACTAGGTCTTATAGACTAGTCTGAATGCTCCTTCTGTGTGACTCAGTGTGCCTAGAACTCTACTACAATCTCCAAAGAAGGAAACTTTTTCCCTCCAAACAGTCTTCTGTTGGGGCAATACCAGAGTACACAGATAAAGACATAGAATAGAGACTCTTCCAAATAGTTACTATGAAATTCAGCTCTAAGGTAAAAATTCCTGGTTCACTTGGCTAAAAAATTACATGCCAATAGTTTTTTATTCCTTTCCTTTAGGACTTGCTACCAGAGTTCCTGAGGGAGCAGCAGGCTTTTGTAGGAATGAAATTCCAGCTGTGAGACAGAGGAATCAAGTGCATCACTTGCCAGGTGAAAGTGAAAATCTCTTTTATGAACAAACAAGTTATTCATATCTGCACAATTTTCTAGACTTCAGTTTATCTCAAAAGCAGTATTCTTATTTGTTGTGATGAAAACACAGGCCCCTCATGGTGAATGAAGACAAATTTCCTGAAGCAATGTTTAAAACCATATAGACACTGACCTCATGGGATACAAAACAGGAATTCCTAAGGCTTTTGTGAAAGATTTTTCAAGTGTTCCATAGAATTTTGATGGTGTTATTCTTTTACTCTAAACCTGAATAATTTTATCAAGTCTATAAGAGAATCTGGAGGGACCAACAGAGAATTCAGGGAAAACTTAAGAGCCAAAAAGTAGAGTGGTTTTGTTAAATTCTCCATAATTCTTCATAATATTAAATATTTCCTATAATCACAAACGACTATGATGATCATGGAAATTCCACCAAAGAATTGCCTCAAAGGGGCAATGCTCCCTATCAAAAGGGTGTGCAGAAAGGAAAGTCCTATAACCTTAATTTTATGCTGTCATTGAATATTCGATGCTGCGCATAGGGACCAAATCAGAATCAAACACCGATTATGCAGCTTCCTTAAATTGGGAAACCATTACAAAATGGTTGTGATCATACTTTAGAATTTTAAGAAACACAAATTGCCAATGTTCTGGACCCCAAATAAATAACCAAGAAACCTAAAGATATTTATAACCAACAATTTTCCAATTTCTTTTTTTCTTATGTAATACAACACCCCTATAACATGCCTTTTTCTGAGGAGAAAATTTAAGCACAGAGTATTTAAGTAGAGCTGGAATTCTACCTTAGTTACATTTGGTTGTAAAGCCTCTGGTTTTTTCCAGTTTTCATTGGTAAAATGAGAAAAATAAATGAGAATTAACAAAAATAATCACAAATGAAATTATGACATCCAAACAGTGAGAAAGTGAGAAGCCGCTGAGTCATGGAGAGACAATGTTTCAACAAAGAAATTCAAAAGAACTTAAGAAATATACTTTGCATGAAACATCAGAAACCAGTTTACCATTTAAGTTCTAGGAAAAACTAGTTTTGAAAATATTTTGTAGTTTTTATAGTTCATAAAATGAACAAATTATAACCACATTTTGAATTTTTTAAGCCTTGTTTGCTAAAAATTATAATCAACATTGGTATAGTACTTTAAAGTAAACAGGGTATTTTTCATGTGTATTATTTAGTCCTAGAGCAACCCCGTAATTGGTATTGTTCTCATTTTATATGGATGGAGAGATTATGGCTAAGTAAAAAAAAATTCTATAATGTGTTTAAGGTTACCCTATTAGTAAAATGGTTTAGCCTGAAACAACCCAACTAGGTCCTCTGACCCCAAGTTATTTACCTCCTATTTGCATTTTAAAAAGTGTATGGAAGAACCTAATAGTTCTCTCTGGGAGTTTATAATGCAAAATAGACAAAGACAGAAATAAAGATTCACAATTATTTAACACTTATTCATATGACACTAATAAAAAAAATCACTGATTCATTAACAACATCTAGATAGATATATAATATATATTTTCAGGTAGCAAGAAGAGTAGAGTCACAACACTAAACATTTTTATGCTGAGGCAAATTCTAGTAGAAAATACCTCTTTACCTGGCTGTATCTTAGCCACTTCTAAAGAACAAAAAAGGGAAAATGACAACAAAATTAGAGTCATGTAGGCATTTCAGGGCTCCACCATGGTATGGTGACGCCAAAATGTGTGTGTGTGTGTGTGTGTGTGTGTGTGTGTGTGTGTGTGTGTGTGTGTAGTGTGTGTGTAATTTTGCTGTTTGCATAGAAACAACATCTGCAAAGTTATGATGCTCAAAGTTCAATGCAAAGGGAGATACTTTCTTTTACAGAAATGTGTGTGTGTGTGTGTGTGTGTGTGTGTGTGTGTGTGTGTGTGTGTGTGTGTGTGTGTAGTGTGTGTGTAATTTTGCTGTTTGCATAGCAGGTGTTTTTGTTCTATCTCAGTTTCTGGCTTAGGGAGGATGGAGACAAATGAAATTCATTACTACATTTCATCCAGTCAGTTAATTAATCTGTAGATAAACTTTACAAACGTCTTAATCTAAACAACTTTTATTTTAATTTAGTGTTAGATTTATTTATTTTACAGAAGATATCTAGGCCACACAGGTGGCATCTTGTATTTCAGGAAGAATGTTGCTTATTGGAAAGGGTATATAACTTTGGAGTCAGAGAAATTTTACCTTACCCTGTCACTTTCTACCATTATAATGTTAGCCAAGTTTCTTAACCTTAACTGTGTGCTAGTGTCCAGAACATAGATTCTCAGTAACATATACAAGTAGTTAGTACAAAAGTAATGATGAACATCCATTGCCTAAAGAGATGGGACTTGGTTTCCTTGACCATTTTAAATTTCCAAGTATTAGTTATAGCTTATTCATAACAAAGTAGAAATCCTTCATTGGAAACCAAAAAGTCAATTCAGTTGTTTCTCAAGAATCACCTAATCAGAGGTTTGAATTAGAAACTTCTAACCTAGATCTTTATGTTATTTCTCATTCAAGTAGTAGCCTTATTCAGAGTTCACTCTATTGCTAAAATATAATGATTCAAATGTGGAACCAGAATCTGACTAAAACTTATTTGAAGCCATTTCAAAATCCCTCTGATGAGCTAGGCTGCACTGTCTAGCCACTGATTTTGAATTGAATTATGAGTTAAGAAAAGGGCATATAAATATATAGGTGATTGAAAGAGATGGTACAAACAAGATACATGAAGCCCCCAAGGCAAAAACCCTGTTGTAATGCCTGAAGCTCTATTCATATTTAGGGCTAAAAATAAAAAATAGGACTGAGCACATGACCTCATTCTGGCATAAAATATGGTAAGCCACCAGACAACACTACTTCATTACTGTAACTGAACCTGAATTTGGGAGACAGAAAATCTAGAAGTGGAGATGAATACTCTTGAAAAGTTTATAACCTGGTGCTCTTGAAGGGCTTGGCCATCAGCTGATCTTTAGGCCTGAATTTATAGGTAAATATTAATATGTATTTCACCATCAGCCAGTCCTTTCACCCATTTGCATCATCTTTGGCCTCATGCCATCCTACCTAACAATTTTTAGGTAAGCCAGAAAGTGATAGATGTTAATTAGGTAAGTGATTAACCCTATCTGTGGGATGCTTTCCTTCAAATTTTTTTATTCTTTTAAACTCAGATTTATTGAGATATATAGAATAAAATTCACTTTTGAATATACAGTTGTGAATTATTTTTCCTGTTTTTATTTTTTTACTTTAAAAAATGTATGCCACAACATGTTAAAGTAACAAGAATTTCCTGACAATTTACCCAGAATCTAATGGACTAGAATCCTAAGAAATCAAATGCTTGCTGCAGCTCTATTCCCCGCCCACAGCTGGATTACCTATGGTGCTGTTTTTGCTGTGTTACTATCTGTTAGCCAAGACCGGCAGTTTTTCAAGATGCAAAGCATTAAAGATATTACTCTATGTGGGGATGCACAACATGACTTAGAGACTTATAGAGAGTAAGCCCACTATGAATCAAGTGTGTGATGCCGTCATTCTTGAAAAGACAGTGGCCGCTTAGGAAGTACATTGTGCAGAGCAAAGAAATAATAATACTGTAGACAATTGGAGGCCTTATCACGTGTGCTGTGTTTAATCCTACGCATTAGATTTTAAGTAGGACATGTGGCCCAGATAAGTCATTTCTGATATAGAATACCATAGAATGACAATCTTTTCTTGCCAAGTTTAATAATGAAAATAATAGCTAATATTGGATGGTTGTCATATACCATACTGTGCTAAGTACTTTACACATATTCCCTTAATTAATGCTGACAAGATCCCTGTGAAGTAGGGACCATTATTATCCCTCATTTTGAAGAAGAGAAACATACTCTTCCTGCAATCAAGTAACTACTAGCCCAGAGTCACTCATCTGGCAAATAGTTGAGTCATGATTTGAATCCAGCTTACTTGTGTTCTTGATCACTGGGCTTCACTTTGTCAAATACCAGGAAACTTGCCTTGAAGAGAAGCAAAAGTCTTCATGGAGCTTTACAAAGGGGGAAAAAAGGCATCTAGCCTCTTCTAATGGGGACATTACTATTGTTGTAACTGTCACCTTCTATTCCTCATTAGAAAATGTAGGCTTCAAAGTAGATATGATGAAAAATTATTTTAATTACTCAAAAAAGTACCTGATAACTTAAAAATATATGTAACTAATCACAATCACCTTAAGAAGCTCAGCAAAGTGATTTCTATATCTGTATCTATAGCTATAGCTATATCTAATTTAACAACTAAGGACAATATGGCATCTCTTGTATGGAAAACCTGAAATGCACCTCAGGAAGTAGATTTTGTGGAAATGGCCTAAGTAAAAGTCCCACAGGTTGGTTAATGTTCATGAAACCATAAAACATGTTTTTAAACAAAAAACCATATTTCTCAAAATGTGATCTGCCAACCTCTTGGCATCAGTATCACCTGTAATGCTTTAAAAAAATGTTTATTAACTGTATTGGGGTGACATTGGTTAGTAAAAAGGTTTCAAGTATACAATTCTGTAATACATCATCTATATATTGCATTGTGTATTCACCACCCAGAGTCAGTTTTCCTTCCATCACCTGCTACACTTTTTAAAATACAAATTTCTACTAATTTACTAAGGATACCTGGAGGTGGCCCCTAAGGCCCTTCAGGTACTTTACATTCTGGCATGTGAGAGTGTGAATCAGTTACTCCTTGTTGCTCCAAAGGTTAGAAGTGGGGCAAATTGGTAAATGATAAAAAGAAAGTAGTTTGAGCTCAAAGGAAGGAAATTCTGTAGCAATTATAGCAAATCAAAAATTGGATTATTTTAAATACCTTTGAAGGTTTCTGTTGTGGTTCTGTTCAAACAGGTAGGATATCAGGAATGTTGTGTGAGAAATACCGCATCAAGAAGATATTTGACAAGATGACCTCTAAGATTCCTTTGAGCCAGGTCTCTTCTCTGCGCAGTGTGCTAAGCCAGTGTGTAGTGAGAAGTCTGTTTCCCATTCTCTCCCCTTTGCCTAACAATATGAAATGATAGTGGTACATGTGCTTTAGCTTAGATAATGGTAAAAATGAAGAAATTCAGAGAGCTGCATTCCCAAGGGCACAGTGCGAAGGTTAATATGTATTGTTTTCATTCTATATATTTCCAAGACTACTTGCAATATATAGAATTAACTCCTTTTTGCCTCATGCATCTTCCAAACCAAATTTCTCAAATGTTAAAATGTAACATATTCCCCTAACACTTGAACAAACTTTCTCAGTCTGCTTAGCCCTGTTCAGAGTAACCCTTTACTTTACTGCTTTATGTTTTATTTTTTTTCAACATTCATTGAGGAAACAGTGTACATCTACTCTATGCCAAGACTTAATTAGGTATTGGGAATACAATCCCTATCTTTGGAGAACTCTTAAATTTCAGGATGTTAGTGGGTTGTAGACAGAGTTTAAAAAGAAAGTTAATAAAATGTGTTAAGTATTATAAGGGAGATATGCATAAGGTGCTACGCACATTAAGGTAATAGCACCAGATGAAGCCATAAGTTTGGGGCTGCCTTTAGAAAGGAGGTGATTGTTTAGCTGTCCTGAAGGATAAGTAGGAGTTTACTATTTGGACAAGGGAAGAGGGTGATCATTCTGTGCATAAGTATCAGAGGATTATTAACAAAAAGTTCCCTAATTAATCCCACCATCTAGTTACACAATTAATCCCTCCCTCACACAATTGAGGATGGTGTTTGTCAGGGGGCCCCAGTTTTCAGGTAGGAAGTAGTGTGCAGGAAGCCAAAAAGGTAGGTGGTAAAGTGGAGGGGGATCCCCTAAAGTGGAGCAGTTTTGAGAGCTATAGTAAGTTAGATACTAGACTTTGGGAGGTGAATTCTCCATTAGAATAGTGGGGAGTGGGAGGCCATCTGACACTGTGATCACTGATCCTCTGTACACATCTGGGCTTATTGGCCAATATGGAGGGACTGTTTTCCCTCTTTTTAAATGCATCTTTGTAATTTATTTTTGAAATAATTAACACCATGTAGATATATTGAAGTACCCTGTTTAAAAACAAAATAGAAACAGTTAAATGTAAATTCTAAAACAAATCTTTACATTATAAACAATTAGTTTCCATTTTAAAAATTAAATAAAGATTTTTTATTATTTTTTTATTATTAGTTTCAGGTGTACAGAACAATGCAATAGTTATCCTTTTCACCCCTCATACAGAAACAACTCTGAAAAATTATTTTAAATACTCAATACCCTACTTCCTTAATCCACCTGAATTATGAATCAATTTTTAAAATATATTTTATTTGCAACCTGTTCTAAAGCATAATTATGTATATTTATATAATTTGCCACATTTTGATATAAATAATATCTTTTTTGTGTTGCTAATTCTAAGCTCAAATTACCAAAATTTGAGTTATTGATTTCCCCTTAATTGTAAAAGAATTATTTCTTAATGTCTTTTCAGAGATAACTACCTGCTGCTATTGTTTTTATTAGAATGATAATGTTTAGTTTCTGTTTATAAGTAGTTTAGCATGCCATATTACAGTCAGCAAACTACAGCCCATAGGCTAAATCCAGCTTGCCAACTATTTTGGTATGACTTGTGAATTAAGAATGGGTTTTTAATTTTTAAATGATTGGGGGGAAAACAAACATGAGTAATAGTTTATTGACACACAAAGAATATGTTTAAGTTTATATTATATTTAGGTTTTATAAAACATATTATAAAATGTATTCTAAACATATTCCATTTGAAATATTAGAGATAGTATCAAGAATGTTAGTTGACAGATAAGAAGGCTAAGCTGCAAATTGATGAAGTGAGTTTTTTCAAAGTTGTATATCTGGGGGGTAACAATTCAGAAATTTGTGAGCCATTTTCTGATTTTAAATTGAGTATTCTTTCTACTATATCACCTGGTTCTTTATTTTAAAGTCACTTCCTTAGTTGTAAAAAATTACTCGTTAGAAAGTATAAATTAATTGGTGGTATCAATTTGAGTCTTAAAGTAGTAATTGACAGAAAAGATTTCTAACATGATATCCCCTAATGCATTTCTTTCTATGATAACATGCATTCCAGTTAAATATTTTACGAGATGCCCAATGTAAAATTTTTATTAACAGGTTAATAATGTGGAATGTTTTTCAATAAATTGCAGGAATTTTCTTGGTTTATTTAAACATTTTCTGATAGCTTGATTTATAATATAATTAAATTCATTTTCACATATTTTGTATTTTCAAGATTTCTTTATCCACTGAATTTTATATTCTAGTGCTCAATACTGACCATTTCACCTGCCATAGGTATGGTAAAGTTTCCTTGACTACATCATATAAATCTATAATAGAATTTTTTCTGTTTCAAAACAATGTTGACAAAGTTCACCAGTTTTTACCCTTATATTGTTATTTATAATATGACCTAATACATTTATTGCAATACTTTCTTGTCTATTAATCTAAAATTGATTTTTGGTTCTTTCCAAGTTAAATAAGAAATCACTCCTTATACCACACGTGAAAAAAATTTTGCAAAGATACACTTAAATATTTACTGCAAGAACAATTAGTTTGCTCATGCTTCTGTTTGCATATTAAATATTTAATACTGAGTGACAATGAACTACCATTGAACAAAATTTCTGCTTCCATACATGCTCATTAAATGTAATGTTCATCAGGATTCTAATAATTATACTGTAAGACATACTGTTCCCCTACACTCCTCTTTAATTTTATATAATTAACAACTGCCTTTTTCCTTTTTCTGTTGTTTCAGTTAAAGGATCAAGAAAGTTAAGTCTGCCAACAGATCTTAAGGCTGATCTTGGTACGGTAGGCAAAAGCCAACAATTTTAAGTTTTCTTACATTCATTTGGCTGAACATTTTTACCAGTCCATGAATAACACAAGTTTCCTAGATCACAGTGTTTGATGTCTTTCCAAAAAGCCTTTCTAAAAATCACCATACAGTTCTGTTGGCAGCATTCAACATTTTGTTTGTTAACAATCATTTTACAAAATTATGTTTTATAAATCATTACACACCAAGGTATATAATGTTTTGTTTTCTTTTTGTCATGAAAATGTTTTTAAACATTGAATAGTCAATCATATGGGCCCTTTGTGACTGTTGTCATGTAAATGAGCATCATTTTTTATGGAATAATTTTCCCTATTTTTTATCTTCATATCATTTAGAATTAATCCTATTTAACAACAACAACAACAACAAAAGTCTGATAGATAAAAGAATGGAGCTTTGGCCATTTTTTTAATTTTAGAAAAGTTATAGAAAATTTGATTCACTTTTAGTTTGTTTTTGTAGTGGTCACAGCCTTAACATGATTCTAACCCTGAAATAAATAAGGCTTTATTAAATAGGCCTTCATAAATTTTTGTTTCAGAGCTTTTATCTGCTTGTGCCAGCATGGTTTTTCTTTTTTGAAATTTAATTGAATTACCTTTATTCTGACTTAAAGCCATTCAACCCTACTGATGTCATGATTAAAATACCAAAAATACAATAATTAGTCTTTGCATTATTCTGTATAATTTACAAAGTTGTTTCATATATGTTGTTATAATAATACATGGTAGATTTAAGATTTGAACTTAGATCACAGAACATGGTACCTAAAGTTTATGGAGCATATTCACATCCCTAATTTCATTGTATCTAAGTTAAATAACTGTTAGATAAATCGTTTGTACATTTAAAATTACACATGATCTTATATGAATTTGATTAGCTCAGTATAGTATTTTTAAATGCAAAGCACTGATATAGTAAACTATCATTACTTATCATTAGTTCAATAATATCATTAGTTTAATAAAGAAATTTTGAAGTTAATTAGGAAGTGTAGTTGGCGTCAAAGGGAGAATCAACATTACAGTTCCATTTATTGACCTCCTATTATGTGTCAGATGCTATGCTATATGGTTTGTAAAATTATCTGAGATAAGGTAGGTGATATTGTTCCCACTTTACAAATGAAAAAAAATAAGACTGTGAAATTGGCCTCAAGTCACACAACTAGTAGCAAAACTGAGTTTAAATCAAGTATGTATCATTGCAAAGCTTATAATCTTATAACTACTTATCACTTAGTGTAGGATGCACTGATAAATGTCAAATGAAGACTTTAAAGAATACTTTTCTCTAGAAAACTATGCATTCTGATATTTATATACATAATTTCCACAATTGTAATATTTTTCCTAGAATGTTGAAAATAAAAAATAAAAAAGATTTCCAGCCCACTTTTATATGTATTAGAAGTAGCAAAGAAATCTCTAAGTTATAATTCTAATCAGGAGGTCAGTTAGGCATAGTTGTTATTAATAAACATATTAATAAACAATTTCTATAAATGTCAGCCTCTCAAAGTCTCCAATTATCTCCCTCTCAATTACTTCATTCTCACTATTTTCATGTATACCTTAAGCAAAGATGAATTATGAAAATTCAGAAACATATAAAAGATAAAATAGTCAAGTGCTTATTACTTTACTGAAGGACTTTTTGCACCTAAAAGGATTCACGATAAAATTTTATTAAATCTGTATTTCTAAATATGTAAATAATGTAATTTTATTTTTAAAACTTGTTTCCCACAAATTTCTAAGAAAAAAAAATCATAAGGCTTCTGAAAGAGGATAAATACCTGTACATATGTAAATTCTTCCAATATAAAATCTTGGTGAAAATATACCCTGGGTTGCTTGTAACATACTTTAGGAAGATGTTTTCTAGTAGTGTATAATTCATTAGTGAAAGAGGAAAATGTTTAAGAAGCTATTGCAGGGGGCCAAATGCAGGCCTGAAGTAGAATACAACAATGAGAAAATGAACAGGACAGAAGGAATTACCATGGGATACTTTATAACTGATGGGATTGGAAATGGGGGAAGAGGGTTGGTAAGGCATACAAAATAGGATGAGTCAAGGATACAGAGTGTTTAGAATTGTTTGGGAGGAAAGGAAAATGAGTTTGAGCTGCTATAGGGACATCCATGTTAACCATTCAGTGAGCAATTAGAAATGTAGGGCTGCAGTGTAGGGTGGATCTGAAGTCCAAAATAATAGATAACATTCACCTGTATGAAGGTATTAGTTACTGTGTACATGAGCTGTCCACTGAAGACAAAACAAAAAGGACAATGTGTTGGAGAGCATTGGATACTATTGTATCTTGTTATAATAGCCTTTAATGGAGTAGTATAACCATAATAGTAAAATAATAGTAATAACAGTAAAAACCTCATACATTGACACTTATGCAGTTAGAACCTTTAAGTAGTTAGCATTTTATGAAGCAATTGCGAGATATAGCTATTGTCAATAGATGTAAGTAAAGTAATTCACTTTTTGTAAGAAAAAAAGCTTTCAGCATGTATCACAGACAAAATTCAACAAGAGAAACATCTAAAGCAATGATTCAAAGGTTAGTTTAGGACATATTAGGCAACTACTAGAAAAACTAAAACAGGAGTTATGATGTTAATACCAAAGTTGAGTTCACGGTAAAATACACTAAATTAGAAAAGTGCTTATATTTACAGTGATGGAATGTACTATCCACAATGACACTGCTTTACAAATTTTAATAAACAAAATAATGTAGGATTAACAATTGTATGTCAAAACTATAGAAATACAACAATAAGAAATAAAGAGAAATGCAATAGAGATTTTAACATAACTAAAGACAACTCAAGAAGACAAAAAAGAAAGACCAGAGGAGCAAAAATACATAATTTACAGGAAAGATTATTTAGTGTATTTTGACTTTGTACCTTGAAAGTATATTAGAAAGTAGTATAGAAAAATTTACACTTATATTAAACTTAAATGTAAACTTATATTGAACCACAAAGGAAATGTCAACACTTAAAAGTAGAATATTGCAAACTATATTCTTTAATCACAAATTAACATAAGAAGTTAATAAAAAATAGAAAACAAAACAACCCTATCATCTGGTAGATTTTAAACCCTCAAACAACTCTTGGGCCTGATTTCTGACTTACTAGATCAGTAGCTAGACTTTTTTTTTTTTTGGTATCTCCAGTAATATCATGGATCAAGAACTCTGAAAACTATAGACTAGGGCTCTAAGAAAGTTTGCAACTACAAAGCTATTTACTTAGGCTAGAGAACAAAGAAAGGAAGTTAGGGAAAAAATTCCAGACTTCATAAAGAAATCTAATGCTAAGAAAGACTACAAAAAATTAACTATGAGAACAATTCATTCCAGATGAAATTTTATTAAAAGAATAACAAAGACTATACAATAATATATTTTAGGATACGCAAAGAGAGCAATGAAAAAAATAACTTTAATTCTTAAGAAGATCAAGAAATTATGAAGCTAAAACAAGCACAAATGGGAAAAAAATGAAGAATCTTACATAACAATGAATGAACAAATAGGAACTATCAATAAAGAAATAGAAATTATAAAAAGAAACCAAGAAGAAAATCTGGAGCTAAAATTACAGTAGTTATAATGGAGTAAAAATTGCAGTAACTAAAATGAAAAGTTCACCAAAGAGGTTCAACTGCAGCTCTGAGCATGCCGATGAAATTGGTCAACTTGAAAATAGTACAAGTAAAATTATTGACTAAAAAGACCAAAAAGAAAATGAACAGAAGCTAAGAGACTTGTGAGACACTATATTATGAGTGTACCAACATATTATGAGAGTACCAGAAGGAGAAGAGAAAGAGAAAAAGGGGAAGAAAGAATATTTGAAGAAATAATGGCTGAATACGTCACAAACTTGAGGGAAAATGTGACTGTACACATCCAAGAAATTCAATGAACTCCACATATGTAAAATGTATAGAGACACACACTGGGACACATTACAATCAAACTTTACAAAGAGAGGATCTTAAAATCAGTGAGGGAAAAGTGACTCATCATGTGTAAGGGATACGCAATAATATTTACAGCCAATTCCACATCAGAGGCCAGAAGGTAGTGGGATGACATTAAAGTGCTGAAAGAAAATAAAAACCCTTAGCAAAGAATTCTATATCTGGCAAAACTTTCCTTCAAAAATGAAAGAGAAACTAAGACGTTCCCAGATACACAAAAGCAGAGAGTTGATCACTGGTAGATCCTCGCTACAAGAAATACTAAAAGGAGTTCTGCAGGCTGAAATGAAAGGACACTAGATAGTAACTTGAAGCCACATACAGAAATAAGAACAGTGGTAAAGGTGACTACATAGGTAGATATAAATGCCAGTATTACTACACTTTTGTGTTTTAACTCCTCTTTTTTGTTTCCTACATTATTTAAGAGACAAATTAATAAAAAAAATTACAAATCTTTATTAATGGTCATGCGATATATAAGTAATTATAAATCCTTCTTAATGGGCATGCAATGTATAATGATATTAAGACAACAACAACATAAGGGGAGGTGATGGAGCAGTATAGGAGCAGAGTTTTGTATGCTATGGAAGCTAAGTTGGTATCAATTCAAAATAAATTGTGATAAATTTAAGATGTGAATTTTAATCACCAGAGTAACCATTAAGAAAATAACTAAAAACAATACACAATAGTTGGATATATTAATAACCTGCTTTCAATAATGGATAGAAAATCTAGACAGGAGATCTAAAAGGAAATAGAGGACTTGAATAACACTATAAATCAACTAGCCTTAAAAGATATATAGAGTACTCTGCACAACAACAGTAGGGTACATATTCTTCTCAAGTACACAAAAAACTTTCTCCAAGATAGAACATATTTTAGGACAAAACTAGTTTCAGTAAATTTAAGAAGATTAAAATCACACAAAGATTTTTCTCTAACCACAATGGAATGAAACTAGAAATCAGAAGTAAACCTGGAAAATTCACAAATTTTAAAAGTTAAATATCACACTTTTAAACAACCTATAAGTCAAAGAGGAAGTTACAAGGGAAATTCAAGATGCTTTGAAATGAATAAAAACAAAAAACAAAATTGATAGGTTACACCAAAGACATAGCTCTGAGGGAAATTTATAGCTGCAAATGCCTACATTAAAAAGAAAATCTCAAATCAATAACATAACTCTGCACCTTAACAAACTAGAAAAGAGGAGCAAATTAAACCCAAAGCTAACAGAAGAAAATAATAAAGATTGGAGAGAATAGAAACAAAGTAGAGAATAGGAAAATAATGATCAACAAAACCAAAAATTGGTTCTTTGAAAAGATAAAAAAATTGACAATTTTACCTAGACTGATTAAGAAAAAGGAGAAAAGATGCAAAAAAAATTAAAATCAGAAATGAAAGAGGGGAGTCTACTATTAACCTTACAGAAATGAGGATTATAAGAGAATACTACAAACAATTGCATGCCAAATTAGATAACCTAGATGAAATAGGCAAATTCTTAGAAACACATGAATTGCAAAACTGACTCAAGAAGAAAGAAAACCTGAACATAGCTATAACAAGTAAAGACATTAAATCGGCCCCCAAAAACTTCCTGACAAAGAGAAGTCCAGGATGACATGACTTTGCTGGTGAATTCTACCAAATATTTAAAGAATTAACACCAGTCCTTCTCAAACTCTTCCAAGAAATAGAAGAGGAGGGAATTAACTCATTCTATGACACCAGCATTATCCTGATTTCAAAGCTAGACAAAGAACACCACAGAAAATAAAATTAGAGACCAACATCCCTTATGAATATAAATGCAAAATTTCTCAACAAAATACTAGCAAACGGAATCTGACAGCATATTCAATGGACTATATACTGTGACCAAGTGGGGTTTATCCTAGAAATGCAAGAGTGATTCAACAAAAGAAAATAATATAAAAAACATACTATGAATGGGGAGAAAAAAAACACATGCTTATCTCAGTTGATGCAGCAAATGTATTTGACAAAATTGAACACCTTTCATGATAAAAAACACTTAGAAAACTAGGAATATAAGGGAACTTCTTCAAACAGATAAAGAACATTCATGAACTTTCCCACCCCCTGACAATATCCTACTCAGTGATAGAAGACTGAAATTTTTTTTAAGATCCAGAATAAGACAAGGATGCCCATTTTCACCACTTCTATTCTTTATTGTAATAGAAATTCTAGCCAGAGAAATTAGGCAAGAAAAAGAAATAAAAGGCATCTGTGTTGGAAAAGAAATAAAACTATCCCCATTGACAGATGGCATCATCCTATAATAGAGAAAATCTTAAGGAATCCACAAAAGAACAACTAGAACTAATGAATGGATTCAGCAAAGTTGCAGGGTGTAAGATAAACACACAAAACTCTGTTGTGTTTCTATACAACAAAAAAAGAAAGTTTTGGAAAACTTTTGAAAGTTTTGGAAAAAAATCTTAATTCCATTTACAAGTCTCCAAAAGAATAAAACAACCTAGAAGTAAATTTAACCAAGGAGCTATAATATTTAAACATGGAAAATTACAAAGAATGGCTAAAAGAAATTAAGAAGACCTAAATAATGCAAATACATCACTTGTACATGGATTGGAAGGCTTAATTGTTTAAATGTCAATATCACCCAAAACAATCAAGCAGATTCAGTGCTGTCCCTACTAAAGTACCAATAGCATTTTTTTGCAGAATGAAAAAGCTTATCCTAAAATTCATGTAGGAATGCCAAAGCAAGAATAGCAAAAACAATATTGAGAAAGAAGAAGAGAATTGGAAGACACACACTTCCAATGTTAATACTTCCTGCATAGCTACAATAATCAAAACAGTGTGGTACTGGCAGAAAAATAGACATATAGACCAATGAAATAGAGTTGAGAGTCCAGAAATAAAACCATGCATCTTGTATGACCAATTGATTTTCAACAAATTGCCAGGACAATTCAATGGGGAATAAAATGCTCTCTTCAACAATAGGTACTGAGACTACTAGATATCCAGCTAAAACTCTTAGAAGAAAACATAGGAGAAAGTCTTAAAAACCTTGAATTTTCAGTGGATTCCTAGATATGACCCCACAAACACAAGCAACAAAAGAAAGAAAAGCTTGTAATTTGGACTTCATCAAAGTTAAAAACTTTTGCACAAAGAACATTATTTAGAAAGTGAAAAGATAAGCTTCAGAGGAAATATTTGCAAATCATATCTGATAAGGGCCTACTATCTAGAATATACAAAGAACTCCTCAAGTTCTATAACAAAAAACTCAATTCAAAAACTATATGTATAGTTATGGGATGTAAAGTACAGCTTAGGGAATATACTGTGTTTCCCCGAAAATAAGACCGGGCTTATATTAATTTTTGCTCCAAAAGACACATTTCATTTATTCATGTACAAAAATCTACATTTATTCAAATACAGTCATGTCTGACTGACGATCTTAACTGGGGCTTATTTTGGGATAGGAGTTATATTACAAGCACCCTGAAAATCATGCTAGGGCTTATTTTCCAGTTAGGTCTTATTTTCCAGTTAGGTCTTCGGGAAACACGGTAGTCAATGGTATTGTAACAGCTATATATGATGTCAGAGGGTAGTAGAATTGAAGGGGGTTATCATTTTGTGGGGGATGTAAATGTCTAATCATTTTGTTATTTTGTACGCCTGAAACTAATACTTAAAAAATAAAATTGAAAAAAAAATGGCCTAAGGCTTATCTAGACATTTCTCCAAAGAAGATATAGTCATGCATTATATAATAATGTTTCAGTCAACAGTGGACCACATATACAATGGTGGTATCATAGGATTATAATGGATTATAAGCCAAACACTTGTGATGTTGAGAGAAAAGGCTAGATCCAACTACAATGTTGAATTTACTGCTAGCTCTTGGTGGTTTAAATAGATGAGGCCAAACATACTGTCCATCTTCCCCATTCCTGCCTGTGGCTGGGGCCCATAGTTGACAAGGGAGCAACTGGCATAGGTTGGGGAGGAGGGGCACTTTGGTGCCCCAGCCACCCACCCCTGCACACACGTGCACACACATGCACACACATTCATGCCCACAAATTCACTTCCCTTCCTTCTATTTCTCTTTATCTCCCCGGTTCCATTCCCCTACCTTCTTTTTCCTTCTCCTTCCTCCACCTCTCTCTTTTATTTTTTGTCTCTCTGGGTCTTTTTCAATTTTGGCTCTCCCTTTCTCTCCCCTTCTCTTCCTTCCTCTTTCCCTCTTCCTGGTATGTACTTTCCCATAATGGGCACCTCTCTCCACAGCTCTCCCCTTTATCCTATGACTCATGTGTTCACACACACACTTTATTTTCTATACCATATTTTTACTGTACCTTTTCTATGTTTATATATGTTTAGATACATGAATACCACTGTGTTATAGTTGCCTACAGTATTCAGTACAGCAACATGTTGTATAGGTTTGTAGTCTAAGAGCAATAGGCTATACCCAGAGCCTAGATGTGTATTGGGCTATAGCATCTCTGTTTGTGTAAGTGCACTCTGTGCTGTTCACATAAGGATGAAATCACCTAACAAAGAATTTCTCAGAACACAGCCACATCATTAATAAATGGCCATTAAGCACATGAAGAGATGTTTACCATTACTGATCATTAGGGAAATGCAAATCAAAACCATTAGGTACCACTTCACACCCAACAGGTGATAGTGGCTACAAAAGATAAATAAATAAATAAATAAATAAATAAATAAATAAATAAATAAATAAATAAATAAATAAATAAAATAACAAGTGTTGATTAGGGTGTGGAGAAACTGGAACTCTTTGTGCGTTATTGGTGGGAATGTGAAATGGTACAGATGCTATGGAAAACACTCTGGCAGTTCCTAAAAGTTTTTAAAATAGAATTATCATATGATCCAGCAAATTCAATTATGGGTATATCTAAAACAACTAAAAGCAGACACTTGAACAGATATTCATACAAAAATGTTTATAGCAACATTATTGACAATAGCTAAAATGTGGAAGCAAACTAAGTGTCCGTCAGTGGATGAATGGGTAAGCAAAATGTGGTGTATATATATAAAATGGAATGTGTTCAGCCTAAAAAGGAAGGGAATTCTGACATATGCTACAACATGGATGAACCTTGAGGAAATATGCTAAGTGAAATAAGCAAATCACAAAAAGACAAATATTGTATGATTCCAACTCTGTGAGGTAGGTACCCAGAGTAGGCAGATTCATAGAGATAAAGTAGAATGGTGGTTGCCAGGAGCTGGGGAACCGGGAAATGAGGAGTTATTGTTTAATGGGTAATGAGTTTTATTTTTACAAGATGAAAAGAGTTCTGGAGATGACTGGTGATGATAATTGCACAGCAATATGAATGTACTTAATATCACTGAACTGTACACTTAAAATGGCTAAGATGGTAAATTTTGTCATACGTATTTTACAATTTAAAAATATTTTATTAAAAACAGGAAGTACTGACACATGCTACAACAATCATCACCAAACTCAAGGTCATATAGATTTTCTCTTGTTTTCTTCCTAGTTTTTTAGTTTTACATTTTACATTTAGGACTAAGACCCATTTTGAGTTAATTTTTGTGAAGGGTGTAAGGTCTGTGTCTAGATTTGTTTTTTTGCATGTGGATATGCAGTTATTGAAAAGACTATCTTGGTTCCATTGTATTGCCTTTGCTCTTTTGTCAAAGATCAGTTGACTATATTTGTGTGGATCTATTTCTGGGCTCTCTATTCTGTCCTGTTGATCTATTTGTTTATTTCTTCACTAATACCACATTCCCTTTATTACTTTAGCTTTATATTTAGTCTTGAAGTTGGGTAGCATCAGTTCTCTGACTTTGTTCTTCTTCAATATTGTATTGGTTATTCTGGGCCCTTTGCCTCTCTCTATATATGCTTTAGAATCAGTTTGTCAATATCCACAAAGTAATTTTGATGGGATTTTGATGGGGTTGTGTTGAATCTATAGATCAAGTTGGGAAGAACTGACATCTTGACAATATTGAATCCTATCCATGAACATGGACTATTTCTCTGTTTATTTGTTCTTCAGTTTCTTTCATCAGTAAAGAAATGTTGTGGGTTTTTTTTAATTTGTAGTTTCCTCATCTAAATTTTGTAATATTTTTTAGATTTTTACCTAAGTACTTCGTTTTTGAGGGTACTAATGTAAATGTTATTGTTTTTAATTTCAAATTATATTGCTAGTGTACAAGACAGGTTTTGTCCCATGTGAGTACTCACCAAAGGGTGACCTCAACAGAGAATTTTAACAATAAAGTGAATAGAATGATCCATTCTATGGATACCAATTAGCTTCTTTACCAGCCACCCCATTCATCACCTAATGGGCTCATGAACAAAGTAACCATGGTGACAGGGATGGAGGTTATGCATGGACTCAGCAACATGGGCTTCCACTCACCAAGGCTAACCTGGCTACAACCACTGCTGAGTGCCCAATATGGCAGCAACAGAAACCAATACTGTCTCCAATGTGGAACCATTCCCCTGGTGATTAGCCAGTTACCTGGTGGCAAGGTGATTGCATTGGACCACTTTTATTATGTGTTGTTCTTATTGGAATAGATACTTATTCTGGATATGGATCTTCCTTCCCTGCATGGAATGTTTCTGCCAAAACTACCATTCATGGGCTTACAAAATGTCTATGCACCGTCATGATATTCCACAAACCATTGCTTTTCATCAAGGAGCTCATTTCACAGCAAATGAAGTATGGCAGTGGACCAATACTTATGGGATTCACTGGTCTTACCATATTCCCCCCTGTCCTGAGGCAAGTGGAGATATAGAGATGCGAGTATATATCTTTTGAATA
Organism: Hipposideros armiger; assembly: GCF_001890085.2. NCBI lineage: Eukaryota > Metazoa > Chordata > Mammalia > Chiroptera > Hipposideridae > Hipposideros > Hipposideros armiger. Next base: position 7,826,820 of record NW_017731358.1, on the reverse strand, counting down.
ATGTTAACATGGTATATCTTTTTCCATTCCTTTACTTTTAATCTATATATGAATTTATACTTAAATTGGGTTTCTTATAGACAACATATAGTTGTGTCTTGTTTTTTGAACCACTCTGCTAATCTGTCCTTTAATTAGTGTAGACTATTGACATTTAAAGTGATTATATAATTGGATTAATATCTAGCATAGTTGTTACTGTTTTCTATTCATTGCCCTTTTTCTTCATACCTACTTTCTTCTTCCACTTTTTTCTGCTTTTTGTGGTTTGAATTGAGCATTTTATATGATTCCTTTTCCTCTCCTTTCTTAGCAACTTATACTTTTTTTTTTAACTTGTTTTTTTTGTGTGGTTTCCCTAGAGTTTACAATATACATGTGCATTTACAACTGATCCAAGTTCACTTCTAAGTCATACTATACTTTTTCATAGGTAGTGCAAAGTACCTTATAATAACAAAGTATTCCTAATTTCCTCCCTCCTGTCTCTGTATCATTACTGTCTTTCATCTTACTTATCCATAAGGCATACTGCTATCCTGTATACTTTTGGCAACTTAGTGTGTTTACATAATTATTTCCAAATAAAAAGCAAAAAACTATACTGTTTCTCAGAAACATTATTGTGCCCAGGAACAAAGCTCAAAAATATCTAGGGGCCAGCTGAGTGGCTCAACTGGTTAAGAGCTTACTTGGGAGCATCACCTCTGAGCAGCAGGGCTGCAGTTTGGATCCCACATTGAGGGCCAGTGACGCTTGCCCTCTACAGCTAAGATGATGAACAACAGCTCGGCCTGGAGCTGGGCTGCTGTGAGTCGTCGACAACAGCGTAGGCTGCAGTGGGGCTGCAGTGGGCTGCCGTGAGCTACGTGAATGGCTGGCAGCCAGCGTGAGCAGCTGGCAGCTGGTGTGAGCTGCCAGGAGCCGCTGTGAGCAGCCGACCAATGACCAGCAACCGATTGCCTCACCCAGGAAAAGCACAATGATCATACCAACATGGGCCAGTGAAGTGACGTCCTCCACAACTAGACTGAAGAACAAAAACAGCAATTTGTCTACCTGTCTGTTCCCCTTACCTGATTCCCCAACGCTGTTCCCCTCCCCCACAATTCCCCAATAAAAATCTTAAAAAAAAACAAAACTAAAGAATAGAAAATAAATAGCATCTAATAACATAAAATTCACAATGGCTGGCATCCAAGCAAAGATGCAATGTTGACCAGAAAATACAACCTATGATAAAGAAAAATTATCAATCAATAGACACCCAGAAATGACACATAGAATAAAGTCAGCAGAAAAGGATGTTAAATCAGCTATCATAAATATACTCCATATATTCAAGGAAATACAGATAAGCACAATCATGTTAAGAAGAGACATGGAAGATAACAAAAAGACCCAAATCAAACTTCTAGAAATGAAAACTACAATATATGAGATGAAATATACACTAGATGAGAATAACTACAGAATTGATATTGAGTAAGAAAGTATTACTGAACTAAAAAATGTACTGTCCAAAATGAAAGTACAGCTGTCTCTATTTGCAGATGACATACAATATGTAGAGAACCATAAAGACTCCACCAAAAAAACAGACATATAAATGAATTCAGCAAAGTTGAAAGATAGAAAATTAATACACAAAATCAATTGCATTTCTATATGCTAACGACAGACTATCAGGAAGAGAAATTTTTTAAATCACATTTACAATTGTATCAAAAAGAATTAAATACCTAGAAATAAATTTAACAAAGGAGATGAAAGACCTGTATAATGAAAATGATAAGACATTGATGAAAGAAATTAAAGAAGACAAAAAAATGAAAAGATATTCCCTGTTCATTGATTTAAAAATTCTTATTGCTAAAATGCCCATACTACCCAAAGCAATCTACAGATTTGATGCACTTTCTATCAAAATGCCAATGACATTTTTTCACAGAAATAGAAAAAAAAATCCTAAAATTGTATAAAACCACAAAAGACTCCAATAGCCAAAGCACTCTTGAGAAAGAACAACAAAGCTGGAAGCATCACACTTCCTGGTTTCAAACTACATTACAAAGCTATGGCAATAAAAATAGTATGGTACTGGCACAAAATAGCAAACATATCAATGAAACAGACAAACATAGCAAAGGAACAGAATAGAGAGCCCAGAAATAAACCCATGCATATATGGTCAGTTAATTTGCAACAAAGGAGCCAAAAATAGACACTAGGAAAAAGGATAGTCTCTTCAATAAATGGTGCTGGGAAAACTGACAGCCACATGCAAAAGAATGAAACGGAACCACTATCTTACATCATACACAAAAATCAACTCAAAATGGATTAGACTTGAACATAAGACCTGAAACAATAAAACTCCTAGAAAACAGAGAGGGTAAGCTTCTTGACATTGGTCTTAGCAATAATTTTTTGGATTTGTCATCAAAGGCAAAAGAAACAAAAGCAAAAATAAACAAGTGGGACTACATCAATTCAAAAGGCTTCTGTACAGCAAAGAAAATCATCAACAAAATGAAATGGCAACCTATGGAGTGGGAGAAAATATTTACGAATCATATACCTATAAGGGGTTAATAGCTATAAATAAGTCATACAACTCAATAGCAAAAATAAAACATAAAAAAACCAATATGATTACAAAATGGACAGAGGACCTGAATAGACACTTTTCCAAAGAAGACATACAAATGGCAAACAGGTCCATAAAAAGGTACTCAGCACCACTAATCATCAGAAAAATGCAACTCAAACCACAATGAGATATCACTTCACACCTGTTAGAATGTGCATTTCTTCAAAAAGACGTAAGTGTTGGTGAGGATGTGGAGAAAAGGGAACTCTTTTATGCTGTTGGTGGGAATGTAAATTGGTGTAGTCACTATGGAAAACAATATGCAGTTTCCTCAAGAAAATTAAAAATAGAACTACCATGTGATCCAGCAATCCACTTCTGGGTATACAGCCAAAGGAAATGAAAATGGGATGTCAAAGAGGTATCTGCACTCCCATGTTCATTTCAGCATTATTCACAATAGCCAAGATATGGAAACAACCTAAGGGTCCACGTCCATCAACAGAAGAATGGATAAAGAAGATGTGATATGTATGTATGTATGTGTGTGTGTGTGACACACACACACACACACACACACACACACACAATGGATAATATATACAAGAGAAGGCCATGAGAAAGATGGAAATCTTGCCATTTGCAACAACATCGCTAGACCTTGAGGGCATTATGCAAAGTGAAATAAGCCAGACAGACAAAGACAAATACTACATGGTATCTCTTATATGTGGAATCTAAAAAAAAAACCTCAAACTCATAGAAACAGAAAAGTGGCTGCCAGGGACTGGTGGTGGAGAAAATAGGGAGAGGTTTGTAAAAGGCTAGAAACTTTCAGTTATAAGATGAATAAGGTCTGAGGATCTGATGTATAATATGGTGGCTATAGTTGACAATGCTGTATTGTATAATTGAAACTTGCTAATAAACTTAAATGTTCTCACCAAATAATAAATAAATATATATGTGAGGTGATGGGTGTGTTAATTAACTAGATGGTGGGAATCATTTCACAGTGTATACATGTCTCAAATCATCATAATGTACACTTTAAATAGCTTACAATTTCATGTCAATTATACCTCAACAAAGCTGAATTTTTAAAATTAAATAAGGAATTGTTATTCCAAGTTAAAACATTGTATTCATCAGTGATAAAGCCAAAGGCAGTGTTTTCTGTAAGAAATTATTTTCCTGAAGACTGTAAATTTGGTCCCAAATAGTTTTTAAAAATCCACTTAAATGAATGTTTAAATACAATAGAAATTAAACTTGAAAAAAATGAGAAATTACTGAGAAATAAAGAGAAAGAAGCTCTTTGAAACTTTAGATCTCAGAGACTAAACATTAAATTCTGTAAACCTGTACTCATTCAATGCATTTTAGCTTTGACAACAAAATCATAGCCATGAAAATTTTGCTATAGAAAAATCAAATTAAGACCTAGAATAAAAATTAAGCTGACTTCAAGGGGAAGTCTGTGATTCAGTCCCTTTGGGTCTTCAGCTTAAAATTCTTCAGAAAAATTTCCTAAAAATAAGAACTTAAAAGCTCAAAATTGTCAGCAAAAAAAGAGTACAGAAATATTATATAACCTACTTCTTGTTTGACAGTCAAAACACTGAAATAAAAACAAATTAAAAATTACATAAACCTTGTGCGATATCCTGCTGTAGCAAGTGAGCAGTAGCGTAGCTCCTAGCATTTGGGCCCCAGCATCATCAATGCTGAGCCACTGACAGTGGTGTCTTAACTAAAAAGAACTCAGATCCACTGCAGTTGGACATTGTCTCTGGCTGCAAAGCTTCTGAGTATACCTCACAGGTTCTCCCTGAGATATTGAGCTGCCTTATATCCTGTAATAAATTATTTTCCTGTTTAAACAAATTTATCAAGAAAACAACCAACATTAAATCAATAAAAAAACCAACTTATCCTCCAACTACGGTTACATAACCAATGATTAAGAAGGGAGAGAGAGGAAAAACTTATCTCTTAACTATGAAAGTAAGCAAAGGTAAAGTAATGTGGGTTTTCAAACATTTTAATCAATTGTTTAATATTGGCTATATTTTATACGGTTAAATGTAGCCTTTGTTTTATTTATTTTCAATTTGTTTTTAAATCCATTGCTTATTTTGACTTAGCATTATGTTCAACAATTATTTAACCATAGAATCACCCTCTGTGGCATAGGCATAATACTACTTTTCACTTTCTAAGAGTTGTATATATTGAAAAGTTTAACAAAACGAGTTTATGAAGTATTAAATCTTCATTTATCTTCTATATAGTTTTGGCAAGGACTATGTTAAAAATAATTTCAATTGTATTCAATAAGCCAGTTTTCAGTAAATCATTGTTGTACCTTAATTTATACAATAAATACACTAAATCAAATCTTCGTTTAAAGACACAAGAGAATCAGCTAATTTAAAGCAGCTTGTAAATGTTTAAACTTTGGGAATCTTTTGGTAAATTAAAGAATAACTATTTCCCTTTTGCTTTAATCTGCTTATTGTTTTAAGACTGAATTTTTAACAGTGTTGTATTTTCTCTATATGGCGTAGAACTCCACACCTGGACTAAAAAACCATTGTAATCAGGGAGCAGTTGTAGTAACAGAAAGTGTTCTAGTTATGTTATGCAGGAACTGGTTTAATGCAAGAAAGTAGGTGCTTATCAAACCACTGAAAAGTTGGAGGCGTAAACTCTAAGCAAACTCTAAACGCTGCCTATAGGTATGACTTTCAGAATAAGGCCACCAATCAGGCAGATCAGAGGGGCAGATACCCTTGCTACTGTTAGAAACAAGGAATTGGAAGACTGCTGCCAATCAATTGTTGAACTGAAGAGCATATTGTTATAAGATCAGGAATCTACAACTGGCTCTTGACAACAGCAAGCTTGTGACTGGACATTGGAATGTTGCTTTCAAAACAAAACAAAACAAAATAAAGCAGAGTCCCCATTACAATAACACCAAAGAAGCAGAAATATGGCTTCCATCCCATTTTCAAATTAATTGCCAGGCTTTTTCAAGCCCTGAGCCACTATGTAAAAAAGATCATCATACTATGAGGAAACCCAAGCCTCCTGAAGAAGCCACCATTGAGAGTCCCAACTGAACTCAGCCTTTGCATCATTCTAGCTCAGGTATGTGAGTAAAGAAGCCTCCAAAGGATTCTAACCCCCAGCCAATTAAGCATTCCCAAATAAGGCCCCAGGCATCATAGATATAATATCCCCACCTCGCCTTAGCCTGCCTAAATCATGGCCCACAGAATCTGTGAATATCATCAAATGATTATTATTTTACACTGTTAACATTTGGAGCAGCTTTTGATGCAACAAGAGCTAACTAAAACACATAATATCCTAGATATTTTATGTTTCAACAAGCATTTCAGAAACATTTTTAAAGGTTATAATACTGCTATGTGATTATATACCACAATTTACCTGAAATTTTATACTCAATTTTAAAGGATAGCTGGTTTCCAGTTTTTATCTATAATAACTTAAACAACAGTGAATAATTTTATCAATGGAGGTTTTTTGTTTGTTTGTTTTCTTTTTTAATCCAATTTATTGGGGTGACAATGACTAGTAAAATTACATAGGCTTCAAGTGTACAATTCTATAATACATCATCTATATATAGATATGGAAACAACC
>NW_017731358.1:7808069-7820244 GCF_001890085.2 Hipposideros armiger | reverse complement strand
TATATATATTCACTTATAGTTGACATACAATATTATACAACATCAGCTTCAGGTGTACAGTGCAGTGATCAAGCCTCTACCCCATCCATGATGTGGTCTCCCTAGCAAGACATGTGACCATCAATGGAGGTTTTAATTTTTCTTTTAGCATTATTTCTTTATTAGAAATTTCCAGAATGAGTGTCTCTTGGCTATGACCAAATTTCTTTCTAAATATTTTGTATCAATTCATATCTATCTTGAATATTTAGCATGGTAAAGAAAAATAAGTTTTAAAGAAAACAAATGTAATTCCATATATTTTAAAAATTTAAGTACAAACATAAATCCTTTAAGTTAATCAGCACTATTGAAAACAAATATGTGGCCAAAAACTCTGGGCTACCCATATATGTATTGTAATATCAGCTGGACCTTGTAACTCCACCACGAGAACCTGAGGAAAATTGGGTCACTACACTCGATGGCAGGGAGGGGAGAAGGAGGACTAGCATACTGAGTAATCTAATAATCGATACTGCCCTATTATGAGCAGAAATGAAACAATATTCACATGAAACAGCCACCAAGAAATGGTAATAGCTCAGCAGGGGTTTTGGCTTAACAAACGCAAGGGGTCTTGGCTAAATGAAGAAATTTTACTATTCTCTGGATCTGCCATATACTCTTGTACCCAGCAAAGAAGGCTGTGAATCCATCCCGCATTTCTCTGCACAAGCAGTGAGTCATAGAACAAGGCATCACATCCGAGGAAGGGGCAACTTGTCCTGATGTACCCAGAGTAGGGCTTCCTTTTGCAATTTGTACCCACAAAGTAGTTGCAATTCACTCTACGTCCTTCTTAGTGCCAGCTGTTGCCCTCAGTGTTCTTCCTATTTATGAGATCAGATTTGATAGCGAAGGAAGGGTAGAGCTCTTAACTTCAGCTTCCCCATGGCTAACTTATCATGGGATATTTCTGCCTTTCCACCTGGGAAATCTGGGATTTCTGAGATCTGTTAGTATGGAAGATAACTGGCCCTAAAGGGTTGGATCTCAATGTGAATCACAATCACACAAGCCACTCCTAAACCCTATCAAATATTTTATGTGAATCTGTGGCCCAGTTTTAAATCAGACCGACACTCAATGAGAAAAATCTGGATTGGAATCCTGCCTCCATGATACTACTTATGTAATAATGGACAACTTTCTGAACCCTTTCCTGAGCTTCAGTTTCCTTATCTGCAAAATCAGGAATATCAAGCACCTATCTTGCTGGGATGTTGTGAAGATTAAATGAATAATGTGTATAAAACACCTGACATTTAAGTATTCAATAAATGTTAACTCTCATTTTAAACAACAGTTAAACACACTAGTGCATTTTTAAATAATGAAACCTAATTCCCTTGCCCAAGTGGGAAGGGAATCTAGGAAGTGTACAATTATGTTTTCAAACTCTACAATACATAAAGGTATAATGGATTGGACACTTAGTGCTAGTTCCCTATGTCCAAGATAGATATTAAACATTGAATTCTCCATTTAATTCTATTGTCCTTTGAATGACTAAAGAAGAACATTTAAAATGCATTCTGAATATTGCACTATGAGGTGATATTTCAAATATTATTTTTTAGCATTAAGAAAAATAAAACATTTTTGTGCAATTACAAGTTTTCAAGTTTATCAAAACAGCTAAACTCACAAGCTCTAAATAGCACTGTTATTTTAGACATGAGCAATTTTAATACTCTGGAATGGAATGACAATAATTTTTGTTCAGAGTTTACCATATACCAGGAAATGTTCTGGCTTGTGACATGTATTATTACAAAAACTCCATATGGCAGATAATATCCCCTATTTATGGAAGGGGAAACTAAAGCATGAAGACTTCAGTAATTCATAAAACTAGTAAGTGGTAGAATTTGGATTTGAGCCCAGGCAGCCTTGCTCTAGAGTCAATATTCTTAAGTACCATTCTCAACTGCACAATAAGATGCTTCCATTCTATATCTTAATCTCCAAGCACTTGAAGTACTTCCAAAACTTATATAAATGGGTGTTTATTTAAATTATTCAAAAGAGTTCAGTACTGTAACCTATTTTTTATGGCCATTAAAATGGTAGACTATATAGTAGGAATATAGAATATTAAACTATGTTAACTAGTCAAATTTTAAAAAACGAATCTTATATTTAATAACCATCTTATGAAATTTTTGGCTAACTACTGAAATTGTGACTAAATTTTAAAATAGCAAGGTTTAAGTCATCTATATAGTTTGAAAAAATAATTCTCACTCTTCTTCACGTATTAATCTACATATGGATTCCTTAATATTAAGATTTAATTATATTTATGTTGGCTTCCTCTTGGTACAGATCATATAAATGGACACTGCACAAGCCCAACTTCTCAGAGCTGCAGTTCTGGAAAACGGCTTTCTAGTGCTGATGTTTCAAAAGTAAACCGCTGGGGTCCTGGAAGACCACCATTTCGAAAAGCACAATCTGCCGCTTGCATGGAGATTTCTTTACCAGTTACAACAGAAGGTAGGTTAAACATGCAAATTTTTGTGAATACAACTATGATTTGATATACCATGGTAATGGGAGCTAGAGGACAAGGGGTGGAGGTCATGTGTAAAAGATATAAAAAACTACAGTCAACTGTAGGCAATGAATAACAACTAACAGAGCCTGGTGGAGCTGTGGCCATGACTCCAAGTCCATTCCTCACTACACCTTTGTCTTCATCTCTGAAACCAGAATGGCTCTGCTCATTGGTGGGTTCCCACCTCCTCTGTACAAAGGATTATGCCTTAATCTGTTGTACACACTCCCAGTAGTAATTGCGTGTTTCTTTCCCTCTAAGTGGTAAGCCGCTTAGTGTCTCTATCTGTAGTTATTTAATGTCTTGCAACCTTAATTTCTTCAACTGTCAAGTTCATGTGACCAAAAAAAAAAAAAGAAGGATGTTGAATTCTAAAGTTTGCAATCTTCATCATCATGTTTTCAGAGAGGATTGCTTATTTATAGAATGAGTGTGGGGACAGGGAGTAAAGTACAAAAGCCAGAAGGCCAAAAATTTTTACAGAGAGAAAGAAAGGGAGGAAACTTATAACTTTGATGCTATTATCTTGCTGATAAAGAACTTTGGGGAGAGAGATAGAAAAAATAATAATCTTAGGAAGATTTGCTAATTCTATGCTATAATTTCCCATTTACCACCCCTCAAAAATTTTGATAGTAATGATCTATCTTATTCTTCAATTTTTTAAATAATTTTTTTAGTTTTTATTGTTTCTTTGATATGATGCCATACTAAATATGGTCCATGGTCATATAAATAATGTTATCTCTATCACAGGTATCTATCAGTAGCAACCTTGAATGTTGATAAACCATGGAAAAATTTGGGGAACATAGTAGCTAGGAATGTTACAATAGAAGCAAAAATGTGAAGGTTATAAAAGTAGTAGCACTCAATCACTGGATTGCGAGTTGAGAATTTTGAGTTTTAGATATTTCTGCTTCTAACTTGTGCTATATCCTGGGGAAATTACTTAACTCTATGTCTCTGTCTCCAAATCTATAAAATATATAGTTTCTATCCAAGCTTACTCTCATCTCTAAATTCTATTAAAAACCATTATGTTTATAAACTTGCTAAGGAATATAAGGGGAGAAATTAGGAATACTATGTTGTTTTCTAGAAAAAGGATAGTCAGGGATTTATATTTAGTCTCTTTTTATAAAAATGAGTCACACTTCTACCTATCAAAAGGGAAGGGAAAGTGAGAGAGTAGAAAAAATATGAGGAACTTGAAAACTGGAGTGATTATATGAACAATATAACCTTCCTAGAACCACTTAACTGAGGGGGTAAGTTTATGCTTGCTGGAGTGTGCGCATGAGTAAGTGTTGATGAGCAGGAGAGCCTGAAACCATCCTGTTTCCTTTAAGTGGGTTGAAGCCCTGTCAGAAAGATTACCATGCTCAATGGATGGCATTGTCTACAGCTCCTTATTTGGCCCTACACAGTTAAGACTGAATTTGGATTCAAGGTAGGCAGCTTGAAGCTAGTTCAGGAAGATAACATTTGCTCTTTGGCCTTGGTAAATAATTCAGTTTTTCAACTGTAATTACTCCGGATACAGCAAAACCAAAAATTGTGTTAGGGGAATGTATTCGCCGCAGAACATTTGTGACTCTTCAGGTTAGTAGCCGCAATGTTGTCAGTAAGTGGGAATTGCCAAGAAATCATTAAAAATACTTCCAACAACTGATAGATAGGAGGAAAGCATAATTAAAAAGATACCAGAAATACTTGTAACCTTGACCATGTAAACTAAACATTTCTTTTCCAGATTAGAGAGTTTCAACTAACTTGTGAGGTAATGTAGAAAGAAAACATGGTTAACTAGACCTCCAAAGAATCAACTTTTGCCCCAGCTTTGCCTAGGTTTATGGCTTACACTCTGGACTTCAGTCTCTTCGTCTTCAAAATAAGCTGGTGCACAGGATAAGCTGACTTCCAGCTCAGTTAACAAAGAATCATATTCTACTTCCTCCTCATAATTTTCATGTACTAAGTCAGACTTTACTTTTTCTGGAAATGCACTGACATTTAATTTTTGTTTTTTTAATTTCCATAGAAAGCCGAGAAAATTCATATAATCGTTCTAGAAGCTCTAGCATCTCTAGTATTGACAAAGATTCTAAAGAAGCAATTACAGCACTATACTTCATGGAGTCCTTTGCTCGGAAAAATGACTCTACTATCTCCCCGTGTTTGTTTGTTGGAACTAGTCTGGGAATGGTGTTAATCATCTCCCTGAACCTACCTTCAGCAGATGAACAAAGATTTACAGAGCCAGTCATGGTATTGCCAAGTGGTAAGAGTTTTCATTTTCCTCCATTACTACTTTTTAAAATTTAGATATAAGGTATTGTAAAACATTAATTTGTATTGACCTAAAGCAAAGATTATAAGTATTCTGTGTAATAGGAACTATTGAGAATTTCATAAGCCATATACTATTTCAACATTTGTCATATTGCAACCTTAGCTTTCCTTTAGGGTAAAATTACAACCATTTCTATAGTATGAAACTGTGGAACTGCTGACCTAAACAATGCTTTAGGAAATAAGTTTTTGAAAAGCACTGAGAAAAACCTTAATACAGAAGTTGAAAATTTATTTTTAATGAATTGAAGCATTTCTCCAAAGCTCCATGCCAGATCAGAGCCTATGAGTGTTTTCACATCATCCTTGAAAGAGCTCAGACCAATTAAGCTCGAAGTAGTCTGACTTGACATGGCTTTTTAAAGTCTGATAATCTTCCCATGTTGTTTCCAAGAGATGCCACACAATTTCTTTCCTTTTTATCCAAGTGCCGAGAAATTTGACCTAAATTATGAGTATTGTTGCTAAAGCATATGTTGTATGCTCTTTCTACTTGAATAATCTTTTTTTCTTTCAAAGAGGAGATGAGTTTGATTCCTCCTGTTATTTCTTTTAATATTTTTAAATTTGTTCTTATCAATAAATTTTACTGTCTCTTTCCTCTATATGGTAAAAACTATCTGAAAAACATTTAAGTAAACAAAAAGAATTTTATTAATATATAACATGAGGGATTTTATCTTAAAAGAATACAATATATAGTATGGTAGGTTAGATGAAGTTGTGTTTTCTTTGTTAACAGTTATGCCTATTCATATACATGGATTGTCACTTATTGTAGGTGGAATAGTTAGCTTTCCACTAGTGTGGCAAATTCAGATAAATGTATTTGTGTGTCTGTGTGCCTAAAACAACAGAAGTTCATTTTCTTATACTTCTGAAGGCTAGAGGTCCAAGATTAAGGTGCCTTCAGGTCTGGTTTCTTCTGAAGTTTCTTGCAGATGGCATTCCTCTGTATGCATGTGTCCCTGGTGTCTCCCAATGTGTCCTAACCTCCTCTTCTTAGAAAGACACCAGTCAGTTTGGATTGGGGCCACCCTAATAGCCTCATTTTAATTTAGTCACCTTTAAAACTCTATCACAAAAACAATCACGTTCTGAGGTACCAGGGTTTAGGCCTTCAACATATGGGGGAGAACAATTCAGCCCATAAAATGCATTGTATTTTAAAAGTTAACCTGTTAGGATCATTTTTTAAAATTTATTTTTAATTGTAGTTGACATGCAATAGTATATTAGTTTCAGGTGTACAACATTAGTGATTAGACTTTATATATATCTTATGAAGTGATCACCATGATAAGTCTAGTGACTATCTGACACCATAGTTATTACAATATTATTGACTATATTCTCTATGTCCCGTGACTTATTTTATAACTAGTGGCTTGTACATCTTAGTTCCCTTCACTTTTTCCACCCATCCCCCTACCCCTCTCTCATCTGACAACTATCAGTTTGTTCTTGGTATCTATGAGTTTGTTTCTGAGTGAAATAAGTCAGACAGAGAAAGACAAATACTATATGATTTCACTTATATGTGGAATCTAAAAAATAAAACAAATGAACAAACAAAACAAAAGCAAACTAATAAAGAGGATCATTTTATTTTAATTGTAAACCTATTTCACAAAGAAAATATTATTTACTACATTCCTAATTTTAAGGAAATATGCACAATTATCTCTCTATGGTTTCTTTGGAGATATGTCTATTCAAATCCTTAGCACACTTTTTAGTGAAAATAAGAATTGGTTTTTTGAAAAGATAACCAAACTGAAAAATTACTTAGGTAGACTAAAAATGAAAGATGAGCCATTACAATGATGCCACATAAAAGATTAAAAGAGACTACTATGTAAATTATATACCAACAAACTGGATAACCTAGAAAAAAGTGTATAAATTATTAGAAACACACAACCTACTAAGGCTGAATCATGAAGAAATATAAAATCTGAACAGGCCGATAACTAATAAGGAGATTAAATCAGTAACCAAAAGCCTCTTAACAAAGAAAAGCCCACTTCTCTTTTCTTAAGGAACCTATTTTCACATAAATTTATTGATTGTCTTGACAACAAATTCTAATCAATGATATGGAAATTTGAAATGCACTAAATCATTGCATTTTAGAATGGGAAAGCATCTAGAGATTATCCATTCTAGTAGCTATCACTGTAGCCTGTATCAGAATCATTTGGAGGGCTTGTTACAACACAGATTACTGAGCCCAAACCCTGGAGTTTCTGATTCAGTACATCTGGGCTGGGATCCGAGGATTTGCATTTTTAACAAGCTCCTAGGTGATGCTGATCATGGTAATGCAGCTTTATAGGCTGGGATGGGAAAACCTACCGTTCTTCCCTCCCATACAGGGAAATAATCTAGTCCTTCTTCCTTCGGTGTGTTTCTCCTGTGTGTCTCCTCTACGTCCACACTACTGTCACACTCACAACACTTCTGACACCAGATGTATGGAGGCTTTTTCTCACAACAAGCAATTCTCTGTAACCCTACCTGGGTATCCCACAATTTAACTCAATCCTGGCACTGTCTACCTGGAGATAGCATCAGATCCCACAGGTAAAAGGCTCAGTCCCACAAAACTGTCCCCCAGCCCCTTTCAAATGCCAATCACAAGTCCAGGTTGTCATATGTGCTTCTGACCCATCAGCTATAAATCTGAGGTTCTCGTGATTAATTTGCTACATCAGGTCACAGAACTCAGTAAAACTGCTTACTTACTGTTTTCGGTCTGTTGTGAAAGGATACAGATGAACATCAAAATGGAAGAGATTCCCGGGCAAAGTATGTGAGAAGGGACGCAGAGCTTTCATGCCCTCTCCAGAATCGTCACTCCCCCAGCACTTTCACCTGTTCACAACCCGGAAGCTCTCCAAATCCCCTCCTTTTGGGTTTTTATGGAGGCGTCATTACATAGGCATAATTGATTAAATCATTGGCCATCGGTGATTGAACTCAATCTCCAACACCTCCAATCATGTGGTTGGTTCCCCTGGCAACCAGCCCTCATCCTTAGGTGTGGTCCAAAAGTCACCTCATTAACATAATAAAAGATACCTGTGTCCCTCTCTTCACTTAGGAAATTCCAAGGGTTTCAGGAGCTCCGTGCCAGAACCAGGGATTTAACATCCGCTTGGATACCTACTAAACGTCTCCAACTTAACCTCTCCAAAACCGAGTTCCTGATAGCCTTTCCTTTCTCCCATAATCTTTCCCACGTATGTTAATGGCAAGTCTATCCTTCTGATTTCTCAGGTCAGAAACAGAATCATCCTTGACCATTATGTTTCTTTCATACTCTAAAGCCAATTTATTAGCAAATTCTGTTGGCTTGGCCTTTATAATATACTCAGATTCTGATCATTTCTTACCACCTCTACTGTTACCACCTGGTTCAAGCAAGCCTGTATCCACTTCTCACCTGGATTATTATACTGACCTTTTAACTGTTCTCCCTCCTTCCAACCTGACTCCCTATAGGATATGCCCAGGAGGAAGAGTAATCCTGTTAAATGAATATTAGAGTATGTCACTCTAGTCTCAAAATCCTGCCATCTCAAATAGTGAAGTCTTAAGTCTTTACCTTGTCCTACAAGCTACATGACCTGGCTCCATATTATATCTCTGATCTTATTTCCTATTAATCTGCTCTTCACTGCTTTAGAAAGCCAAAGCCTGCAAAAGTTTGAGATTTTTTTCTTACTTGCAAACTAATAAAGTTAGGTTGCCAGTTTCACGGATGCTGATAGAAAACATGAGACTCCTGTGTCAGAGGTGAGGGACAATCATATTAGCCAGAATATCAGCACTTTGTGCTGGTTTCCTGAGCCCTAATACCCAGAGTATCGTGCATTCTCTTCTGTGTTAGCCTGCCCAGGCTACCATAACAAAATACCACAAACTAGGTGGCTTAAACAACAAAAATTTATTTTCTCATACTTATAGAGACTGGAAGTCGCAAATCAGTGTTCCAGCAGTGTTGGTATCTGGTGAGAACTCTCTCCTTGAGTTGCAGACAGCTGCCTTCTCACTGTGTGCTCATATGGTCTTTCTTCTGTGTCCCCACAGAGAGGGAGAGAGGGCTCTCTGGTGTCTCTTCTTATAAGGACACTAATTCTATCAGATCCGGTCCCACCCTTATGACCTCATTTAACCTTAATTGTTTCCTTAGAGGCCTCTTCTCCAAATATATCCACACTGGAGGTTGGGGCTTCAGTACATGTATTTGGGGGCAGGGAGAGGCACAAACATTTAGTCCATAACACTTTCTACTCTATTTAAAATTTAATTGCACCTTTCACCAAGAGTTCCTATCCTTTTTCTGCTTTATTTTTTTCCTTAGTACTTATTACCTAATGTGTCATATATATATATATATATATATATATATATATATATGTATATATATATATATATATGCTTATTTATCATATATGTTATCGGCCTCTATCACAGAAAGTAAGTTCTATGAAGGTGGGGATTTTTGTCTGTTTCATTCACTGTTATATCCCCTGTGCCTAAAATGGCCTAGAACATATAGAAAGCCCTCAATAAATATTTGTTGATTGAATGAATGGAGGTTGTAGTGGGGAGGGTTGGTTATTTGGAAAGTTGGTGTAACGTATACTTCTAGCCAGTGAGACTTCCTTTAAGAGGAAAGTCCTAATTGTGTGGCCAATTATTTACTGTACACTAAATTGTTAAAATTTTATTATAGAAGCCCTTAAATTTAAGCTGACTTTGTAATGAAGTATATTTCTGAAATAGTCACTTATTATTTGGATTTACTTAAGTTTTCTTTTTAAGTTAGGAAAGATTAAAAACAGAGTTATAAAGATTAATAATACACTAACTTTAAACCCTGTATAAACCTAATGAACAGAATATAAACAAAGCATTTTTGACCACACATTAGGAAACAAAGCAGCTGTTTCGGCAAAGACAGCTCAGCTCGGGCTGGAACCCGAACTGCTGTTGCTCAGAGCTCGCACTCTTGAGTGAGCTCTTAACCAACTGAGCCACTCAGCCAGCCCAATGCTGACTTCTTATAAGCATCAGGTATAAGTAAAATGGCTTCAAAAGTGTAAACTTCTTATCTTTTTTAACCTACTTTAGGCTATCTCTAAATTGAGGATGTGGCAGGTAATTACGGAAATGTGGTTTTATAAAAGGATCAATTCTAAATGAATCATAATTAAATCATTCCTCATAGCTTTTGGCATTTTTTTCTTCATGGGAGGTTGGGAGTGCTGTCCTTTTATACCTGGACTCTCAGACTGGATTGCCTAAACGCCCCCTCTCCTACCTCTTCAGTTATCCTAGTGCTGTTAACATAGGCAGAAAACAGGGCACAGGGCCCTGGGGAGAAAGGGGGAGGAAGGGAAGGAGGACGTGAGGGGAGACAAAGGAAAGAGAGGAGATGAGATCATTCTTAAGAAATGGTGCAGCTACAGCTAATTGTAATAGATTATAATACTATTAGCATTGCGGGCAGGGAAAAATCTCCACCCCATGTGTTGCCATGACAGTTCTGACAAGAGCCAAATAAGAACAAAAATCCCTTCTCCCGACCTTGGTAAGGAGTGGTCGGCAAAGACCCGTCCTGGAAACACCTGTAACACCAACCCTGACTATTTCGCGCCCTCATTCAAATATAAGCCAAAATGTCTTTGTTCTTGAGAGCAATTGCTCTTCTAGGCCTTCCCACTCTCACGCCATCTTGAGAGTGTACTATACTACTGCCTTTCTTTTACTAAATCCACTGCTTGCTTGGCTTTGTGTTGCTCATTCCGGTACGTCCTAGAATTCCTTCCTGTGATGTTTACCAAGAACCTTTGTTCTTCTTTGGTAACAGTAAGACATTCACAGGCCACTAATTCTGGCTTTAAAGTGAGGGTAAAAACACAACTGAGGTGTTAAATCATCTAAACATGTTATTTTGAATTTGATAAATTTTAAGTACTTTAAGTTATAAAGTACTGTCTAAATGGAATGTATTTTTATGTATCACCCTTCCCTTCTCATGTCTTGGTCACATGTGCACTCTTGAGGCACATCAGCCTGATTAATCTCTTATTCTCTTGACATGATGTCAAAGGACAAAGGAAAGAAAAGGCTGCTAGGGGCACTGCTTAAGGGAGAGTCTGGAAATGTCCAAAGGTCAATCTATTCAAAGTTACCCTCCTAAACTTTATAGTATCCTGTCCTGCAGGACTGGTAAAAATCACTGATAGGTAGTAATCTGGCATGGACATTCAACCTTGAAGAATCCAGGTGAGTAAACTTCTTTTCTGTATAAAGGTCCATTAGTCTGCCTAAGAGCCAAAGGTGCTTTGGTTTATTTGTTTTTTTCCATATAATCCAAATTGTTGGCATGAACTTTAGATGTAAAAATTTCAAGAAATTTATTCTGAGTGTTCAATTTCAGGGGGGGGAAAAAGCATTTTCTAGCAAATGAGCCTATGAAATAAGGAAATGGAATCAGATGGCATGATTATTTTTCAGTTCAGATTATTTCAAAAAATAAAAATTATACATTTTCTAATATAAGCTTTTTAAAAAGAATTTTAAGGGGGACTATGTAATATAAGGGAATGACGAATCAGGAAACCTGAGTTCTAGTCCAGGCTCAGGGACTAACTTGCTATGTGACCTGGCCCAAGTCTCCTAGTCTTTCTGCATCTCTATTTTCTTATTAATATAATGAGAGGATTTGACAAGTTGATGTCTTAGGTTTCTTTTAGAATTAATATTCTATGATTCCAAGTTATTGCAACTGATGAACTCAGTAACTGATTTATGTATTCTACTACAATATTATACTATAGATATAAATTATCATAATATAAACATTTATTGTCCATAGATGAATAACAGCTGTTTTAGAAAGAATTTCATGTGCCAGTGATATGAAATTGTTTTTATAGGTACATTCCTCTCATTGAAAGGAGCTGTGCTAACATTCTCCTGTATGGATCGAACTGGTGGATTAATGCAACCGCCATATGAAGTTTGGAAGGACCCAAACAATATAGATGAAAATGAAAAACCTTTGAGAAGGAAACTGGTCATGAACTGCCCCTCTCCATCCCAAGAAACAGGAGATCATCAGTATACAATAATCTGCTCAGAAAAACAAGCCAAAGTCTTCTCACTGCCTTCTCAGACTTGCCTTTATGTTCACAACATCAC
>NW_017731358.1:7786715-7805634 GCF_001890085.2 Hipposideros armiger | reverse complement strand
ATGTTGGATGTTAATTATTTGCCACTGACAGACATGAGGATAGCACGGACATTTTGTTTTACCAATGAAGGACAGGCATTATACCTCGTCTCTCCTACTGAAATCCAGCGGTTAACATACAGCCAAGAGATGTGTGATAACCTACAGGTAGGTCAGGCACATTTATGAAAACAACATTGGACATGATTGTACAGACAGAGATGAAACAGATGTCTAAAAGCTAAAATATTATTGGGCCACACAATAAATATGTCTTCCCTAGAATATGTTTTGAATATTATGTTCATCATTGTGACTCTACCACGTTCTAGTGTAGTTCTAGGTATATGTGGAAACAAATAAGAAAAAGGGGGAAATGTGAAGATTATACATATTAATGGTTAATTTTTTTGTTTATTTACTTATTTACTTTTTTCCTGAGGAAAATCCTCTGAAAGATTATAAACTCTCCCTCCAAAGTGGGCAATATGTATGTGCACCCAAAAAAATTGCATACAATTCAGGGAGTTCATGGACTTTTTTTTAAGAAAACCTAATTTTGATTAAGAGCCATACAAAATAAATACACATTTATTCTGGGTTAGAAGTGGGCATTTGTCTTTGATAATAGCAGTAAGCAGAACCTAGAAACAGAATAAATATAAAAGCCTATCTAACCCTGGGTAAGTAAAAGAGATCACAAAAATTTTAAAAATAGCTTAGAAATTTAAGTGGTTCAACCCCCTCATTTTTCAAATAAGAAAACTAAAACCCATTCATTATAATACAGAAGTTGAGTACAAGCTCTGAACTATTTAAATTGTATTTTGCCCACTTGAATAACTTCGGGAATTTTACGTAAACTACCTGTATGCTCTGTCTTGGAGCACTGTTGTGAGAACTGAGAAAGAACTCATATAAAGCAATGAGCACAGTGCCTGGAAAATAGTAAGTTATAAAAATAAATCATAATATTATTGTTCTTCAACACATACTTAATTGAGTTTTTACTACGTCTGGACTTTCCCAGGCTCTAGGAATACAGTAAAACAAGTCCCTACCTGCTAGTGTGGAGGGAGAGATTAGTAAACAGACACCCACAATACTCTGTGGAAATGCTGTCTATATATGGCTATTCCAGTGCTGGAGAGACATGTCAGAGGGGCACCTGGGTTGATGGAACAGAGGGAGGGGCTAGTTAGAAAAGGATTGTGAAGAATGAGTAGAAGTTATCCACCAGAATGAATGGCTGGGGATGGAAAAGGTAATGATATTCTTGACAGAGTCGTGGCATGCAAAAGCCCAGGGGTTCAGAAAACTGCCAACAAAGTTCAGAGTTCAGAATTGAAAAGAATGGAGGGATGGTGCTGGAGAATTAGTCAAGAATAGAACTTGGAGCACCTTGTAAGCTCCTTAAGGAATCTGGCGTTTATCCCAAGAGCAACAGAAAGTCATTAAAAAGATTTAGTAAATGTATTTATGAAAATTAATATTCTGGTATTAATTGCAGTACGGCAATTGGTTTTGAAGAATCTGAAAGTAGGGAGAACAATGAGGAGGCTTTTTAAAAATAATTAAGGCCAAAAGTAACAGTGGCTTGAAATAAGGCAGCCAGCAGTGAGGAATGGAGAAAAGTTAGCAGACTCAATAGCTATGAAGTATAATCAGTTGGATTGGAGTATTATTAGAGGTAGGGTGGATGAGGGAAAGGAAGGCATTAGTAACTATTCCTGGGATTCTGGCTTGGAGAACCAAGCAGAATGGTGCTGCCATTTCCAAAGAAAAGGGATTAAGGACAAAGAGCACAGGTCAGGTGAGTAGAGGTGAGGGGAGATGATGAAGATAAAGTCATGCTGCAAGTTCATAGACAAACTGATATTAGGTCAGTTTGATATTCAACTTTTGGTTGAAGTTCCTTCCTCCATACTGATAGTTCTCAACTTTTGATCTGCTTTAGAAAAACCTGGAGAGCAAGTTAAAAGAACATCTCTGTAGATTCTGATTTAGTATGTGTAGAATAAAGCTTGAGCATCTATATTTCTAACAAGATTTTTCTCCAGTCATTTTAAAGAACACCAAATATTGAGAACAATTATACCTCACCATTCAGTAGCTGCCTATACTGAATTATTTAAATTTATAATTATGTATTTGATATAAAAATACATCCAACCTTTCTCCACATACCACCAAAGCCTTCCTATTTTATAAGGTACTCCATACTCGGTTCAGGAGATCAGAAGTCTAGATTAATAGTCACGATCAGGTGAAAATTAATCCTATAGTGAATCTATTATCTTCTCATGCTTTCTCATTGTAAAGGGAGAAGAGAATATAAAAATGAAAAATTTAGAATGTCAGTTACTGGAGAAGGAAAGGAAAAGGAGGTGGAGAAAGAAATGCCAGAGATAGAACTGGGATCAAAGCAAAAATCACCAGGAAAATATGGAAAACAGACTGTTTTTTCATAATGTGCTCTCACAACCTGTTATCTTTTGCTCTGTTAATTTGTTTTTAGTTACTCTAATGCTTTTTTCTTTGAATTTGATACAGGACATGCTGGGAGATTTGTTTACTCCCATAGAGACTCCAGAAGCTCAAAACAGAGGGTTTCTAAAGGGACTGTTTGGTGGAAGTGGACAAACATTTGACAGAGAAGAACTCTGTGAGTAAACTTCTGATTATAAAACTGTATCACCAAATAGAAGACGTGTGTGTGTGTGTATGTGTGTGTGTGTGTGTGTGTGTATGTAACAGTGTAATATGTGACTTCAAATTCTAGACTATACTATTTTGCTTCTATACCATGAAAATTATTTGTTTATTAAACATGAATAAAATTGATCACTTCATATTAAGAAATAATTCAACAAAAACAGTACATGAAATTTATACAAATAGTGAGTAAGCTAATAAATGTGTCATTTGCAGATAAATAATACCTGCAAGACAGGGTGAAGATATTCAATTACTAAAGTCTGGAAAAAAATGTTTTTAAATCTGCCTGCCTTTAACCATTGTTGAGAAACAGAATCTTCAGAATACAAGGTTTATCAATGCTACGGAATAAATTATTTTTAAAATCTACCAGTGAGACTCTAATTAACAATAGTCAAAAAGCAGTAGAAAAATACTAGGGAACATTTTCAAAAAGAAGTTAAGAATATAGTTTCCTTGTACACTATTAGTGAGATTGTAAATTGGTGCAGCCGCCATGAAAAATAGTATGGAGATTCCTTAAAAAATTAAAAACAGAACTGCCATATGACCCAGCAATTTCACTTCTCAGTATGTATCCAAAGAAAACAAAAACATTATTTCAGAAACATATATGCATCTTTATGTTCACTGCAGCATTATTGACACTAGCCAAGATATGGGATCATCCCTGGTGTTAATTGATAGATGAATGGGTAAAGAAGATGTGATATAATATATATATATATAAATTCTGTTTATTAAACATGAATAAAATTGATCATTTTACATATATATAAAATAGAATATTGCTCAACAATAAAAAAGAATGAAATCTTGCCATTTGCAACAACATGGTTGGAACTAGATTATGTGAAGTGAAATAAGTCAGGCAGAAAAAGATAAATACCATATAATCTCACTTATTATGTCGAATCTTAAAAAAAAAAAAAACCAGAACAAATGAACAAATAAAAACAGACCCATAGATATAGAGAGCAAGCTAATGGTTGCCGAAGTGGAGGGGTTGGGTTTAAAAAAAAAAGAAAAAAAGAAAGGATATGTTTTCCAGAATATTTAATCACCATTTGGTCTTGCAGACCAAAGCTCTTTTCTCTTGAACTTTTAACTATGCAAAAGATCTAGTTAATTTCATATAATACAATATTAATCTGCCATTAAAAGGAATGAATTTGATACATGCTACAACACAGATGAACCTTGAAATATCATGCTAAGAAGGAAGAAAAAATGCCACATATTGTATAATTCCATTTATATAAAATATCCAGAATTGGCAAATCCAGAGAGACAGAAAGTAGATTAGTAGTTGCCAGGAACTGGGGCAAGAAGGGATTGGGGAATGACTGCTAATGGGTACAGAGTTTCTTTTTGGAATAATGAAAATGTTCTAAAACTAGATAGTGGTGATAGTTGCATAACTCTGAATACACTAAAAATCACTGACTTGAACACTTTAAAATGGTGAATTTTATGGTTTGTGAATTATATCCCAATAAGGCTCTGATTTTCAAAAAAATAGATCTAGGTTCCATTCCTAATATTACATCCTTGGGAATGCTCACTAAATTTTTACCACAACAGCTGTTTTTCAATTAAAAAAAAACCATACTTCATTAAAATTAAATGAAACAGATTTATAAGTGATGGGGAAATTTTTAGTCTTTTATAAAGTAACCAAATTTTAACATATGTATATTCATGACCATCATGCATATACCCTATTCTCTAGTATTTACACATACACACACACACACACACACACACACACACATGTACAGAGGATGCGTAAAAATTCTAGCAATCTAAAACATGTTTGAACTTAAGTGACCATCAACTCAAAATACACTGCCATAAACATAGCTTGGTATATATGAAGCACGTGGTAATCACAAACCAAAAATCTATGAGACATGCAAGAAATAAAGAGAAAGGAAACCAAACAAAACATTATAGAAAGTCATTAATGTACAAGACAGGAAGTAAACAAGAAAGGAACTAAGAAGAACTACAAAAACAGCAGAAAACAATTAATAAAATCACAATAACTATATACCTATCAATAATTATTTTAAATGTAAATGGACTTAATGCTGTAATAAAAACACAAAGGGTAGTTGAATGGAGAAAAAAAAAAGATCTGTACATATGCTGCCTATAAGAGACCCACTTCAGATTGAAGGACAAACACAGACTGAAAGTAAAGAGATGGAAAAAGATATTTCATGCAAATGGAAATGAAAAAAATACATGGGGTAGTAATACTTATATCAGACAAATTGACTTTAAATCAAACCCTGTAACAAAAGACAAAGAAGGGCATTTCATAATGATAAACAGATCAATTCAATAACAGGATATAATAACTCTTGTAAACATCTATGCACCCGATATAGGAACACTAAAATATATAAAGCCAATATTGACACCATAAAGGTAGAGATCAACAGTAAGACAATAATAGTAGGGGACTTGAACACCCCACTGATATCAATGGATAGATCATCTAGACATAAAATCCACAAGGAAGCAGTAGTCTTAAATGACACATTAGACCAGATGGATTTAATTGATACATTAAAGCATTTCACCCAAAGGCAGCAGAATATTTCCAGGATAAACCACATATAGAGCACAAAACAAGTCAAAATACAATTTAAGAAGACTGAAATCATACAAAGAATTTTCTCTGATCACAGTGGCATGAAAATAGAAATCAATTACAAGAAGAAAACTGAAAAGCATAGAAATAGGTGGTGGCCAAATAACATGCTACTAAACAATGAGTGGGATAACAATGAGATCAAGAAAAAAATTTTAAAATACCTTGAGACAGAAGAAAATGAAACACAATGTCCCCAGTGAGGGAAATTCATGCAATACAGGCCTACCTTATGAAACAAACAAAAATCTCAAATAAACAACCTAACCTTACACCTGAAGAAACTGGAAGAACAAACAAAGCCCAAAGTGAGTATAAGGAAAGAAATAATAAAGATCAGAGCAGAAATAAATGAGATAGAGTCTAAAAAACAAAAGACCAAGGAAACCAAGAGCTGCTTCTTTGAAGAGATAAACAAAATTGATAGACCTTTAGTGAGACTAATCAAGAAAAAAAACACAGAGGGCCCAAATAAATAAAATCAGAAATGAAAGAGAAGTGACAACCAACACCACAGAAATACAAAGGATTATTATGATTATACAAATGATTATATGCCAACAAAGTGAACAACCTGGAAGAAATGGACAAATTCCTAGAAACATACTATCTTCCAAGGCTGAATCAAGAAGAAACAGAAAATCTAAACAGACCAATAACTACTAAAAATTGACCCAGTAATCAAAAAACTTCCAACAACAACAAAAAAGTCCTGAACCAGAAGGCTTCAAAGGCCAATTTTAATCAAATATTGAAAGAAAAATTAATACCTATGCTTCTCAAACTATTCCCAAAAATTGAAGAGGGAAGGTCCCCAGGCTCATTTTATGAGGCTAGCATTATCCTGATACCAAAACTAGACAAAAACATTACCAAAAAAAATTTTAGGCCAGTATCCCTGATGAACATAGATGCAAAAATCCTCAACAAAATATTAGCAAACCAAATTAAGCAATACATTAAAAAGATCATACATTATGATCAAGTGAGATTTATTACCAGGATGCAAAGTTGGTCCACAAGTCGACTAACAGGATACACCATAGAAACAAGATGAAAGATAAAAATCATATGATTACATCAATAAATGCAGAAAAAGCATTTGACAAAATCCAACATCCATTTATGATAAAATTTTCATCAAAGAGGAAGTAGAGGGTACAAAGCTCAACATAATTAAGGTTATATATGACAAACCCACAGCTGACATCATACTTAATGGTGAAAAGCAGAAAGCGTTTTCTCTAAGATCAGAAACAAGACAGGGACGTCCACTTTCACCACTTTTATTCAACATAGTATTGGAAGTCCTAGCAACAGCAATCAGACAAGGAAAAGTAATGAAAGACATCCAGATTGGAAAGGAAGAAGTCAAACTGTCATTATTTGCAGATTACTTGATACAATATAGAGAGAACTCTAAAGATACCACCAAAAACAATTCAAATAAATGAATTCCGTAAAGTATCAGGATACAAAATTAATATTCAGAAATAGGTTACATTTTATACATAGTTAGTGAATGAACTATCAGAGAAATTAAGAAAACAATTCCCATTTACAATTTCATCAAGAAAAAATAGAACATCTTGGAATAAATTTAACCAAGGGGTCAAAAGACCTGTACTTGGAAAACTGTGAGACACTGAAGAAAGAAATTAAAGAAGATACAAATAAATGGAAGTATATACTGTGCTCATGGATAGGAAGAATTAACTTTGTTAAAATGTCCATACTACCCAAAGTAATCTATAGAGTCAATGCAATCCCTATCAAAATACCAAAGGCATTTTTCACAGAGCCAGAATAAATAATCCTAAAATTTAGATGGAACCACAAAAGACCTCAAATAACCAAAGCAACCTTGAGAATGAAGAACAAAGTTAGAGGTGTCATACTACCTGATATGAAACTATACTATAAGGCTATAGTGATCAAAATGGTATGGTACTGGCATAAAAACAGACATATAGATCAATAGAGCAGAATACAGAGCCCAGGAATAAACCCATGCCTATAGGGTCAAATAATCTATGATACAGAAAGCAAGAACATACAATGGGGTAAAATGACAGTCTCTTCAATAAATAGTGCTGTAAAAACTGGACAGATACATGCAAATAAAATGAAATTCACCCACTTTTTTAAACAATATACAAAAATAAACTCCAAATGGGTTAAAGATCAAATGTAAGACCCCAAATCATAAAATACCTGAAGAAAACATAGGCAGTAAACTATTTGACATTGCTCTTAGCAGTATTTTTTTGGCTGTCTCCCCAGGCAAGGGAAACAAAAGACAACATAAACAAATGGGACTAAATCAAACTAAAAGGTCTTGCACAGCGAAGGAAACCATAAAAAAATGTAAAGACAATCTACTGAATGGGAGAAGATATTTGCCAATGATATACCTAATAAGAGATTAATATCCAAAATATATAAATAACTCATACAACTTAACACCAAAAAAACCCAAACACTCCAATTAAAAAATGGGCAGAGGGGCCAGCCAAGTGGCTCAGTTGGTTAAGAGCTCACTCAAGAGTGTGAGCTCTGAGCAACAGGGTCACCAATTTGATTCCCGGCCCAAGCTGAGCTGCCGTTAAGCTGCCAACAGGTGGTAGGATGGCTCAGCTAAAAACAAAAAAAAACGGGCAGAGGATCTGAATAGACATTTCTCCAAAGAGGACATACAGATGGCCGACAGACATATGAAAAGATGGTCAACATCTCTAATTATCAAGGAAATGCAAATTAAAACAACAATGATATATCAACTCACACCTGTCAGAATGGTTATCATCAATAAATCAACAAAGAACAAGTGTTGGCAAAGATGTGGAGAAAGGGGGATCCTCTTGTGCTGTTGATGGGACTGCGAATTGGTATAGCCACTATGAAAAACAGTATGGGGATTTCTTTAAAAATTGAAAATAGAACTAACTTATGATCCAGCAATTCCATTTCTGGGTATTTATCTGAAGAAATCCAAAACACTAATTCGAAAAGATATATGCACGCTTCTGTTCATTGCAGCGTTATTTGCAATAGCCAAAATATGGAAGCAACCTAAGTGTCCATCAATAGAAGAACAGTTAAAGAAGATGTGGTACATATATGCAATGGACTATTACTTGGCCATAAAAAAGAATGAAATCTTACCATTTGTGACAACATGGATGGACCTAGAGGGTATTATGCTAAGTGAAATGTCACACAGAGAAAAACAAATACCATATGATCTCATTTTTATGTGGAATCTAAAGAACAAAATAAATGAACAGACAAAACAGAAACTTACAGATACAGAGAAAAACTGATGGTTCCCAGATGGGAGGGGGTTGAGGGAATGGGTAGAAAAGCTGAAAGGGCTTAAGAAATACAAATTTCCAGTTATCAAAATAGTCACGGGGATGTAAAGTACAGCACAGGGAATATATTCAATAGCATTGTAATAACCATGTATGGCGTCAGATGAGTATAAGACTTATCAGAGTGATCACTCCCTGATAAGGTATATAAATGTCTAATCACTATATTGTACACATGAAACTAAAATAATATTGTATGTCAACTGTAATAAAAAAAGGAAACTAAAAAATATAATCAGGACATATTATATGGAATCTACACACACACAAAAAGGCATATGGCAACAATATCTCTCATAGTTTCTTTTGTAGGCATTTTTCTTGAGTAAGTGTTAACATGTCCAAATATATATCTGTGATAGGATCAAATATGTCGGTCTCCTACTGGAAAATTATGACAGTTGAATTGAGTATGAGTAATTTGGTGATAAGCTTAACTATTTGAATTACTGACAAATGTTTTAAATTGCTATGTTTTGAATTTACAGTTGGGGAAGCTTCCGCAGGGAAAGCATCCCGCGGCCTTGCTCAGCACATTCCTGGCCCAGGCGGGATAGAGGGGATGAAAGGCGCTGCAGGCGGGGTGATGGGAGAGCTGACTCGGGCACGGATCGCACTTGATGAGAGAGGACAGAGGTTAGGAGACCTGGAAGAGAAAACTGCAGGCATGATGACCAGTGCAGAAGCATTTTCCAAACACGCACATGAGGTAAGCTGCCTAAGTAACTATAGGCATCGTCTTCCAGTAATAACTTGAAACCTTTAGGTCGTGCCCAAGAAAGTTTAAACAGAGATGCCGCTGTCAATCATCCTGTGTGTACCCTGGATCTCATTACAGTATAAATATTATATTTACCCCATGGTATGGGAGAAAAACGTTTTTGAAAAAATACTACAATATATTGATCCTTCTTTATCTTAGGGGATAATTTAAAAGAAAATTGCCCATTAGTTCTGATACATTGGGTGTATATTGGGCATCATCTGCTAAAATGGTGCTTAGATAGATTACATGATCCCCCAAGAAGGTGTGAGGGGCAGTAGAGGCTGGAATCCACACATTCCTTTTTGTCTCAGTCATTAAAAATCATTTCCTGTTAGCTGAGTCTTTACAGCTTGATTTGTTTTGTTTTTTTAATCTTTTTCATATGCACTTTATATTATAAAATAAAGTTTATGTTTTGACACTTACTTAGATATTCATGCTTCACTCAATATGAGCTTGCTTTGATTAGCACTTTTAAATATTTTTTTAACATCTTAAATGGTGACTTTTTCTTTGCAGTTAATGCTGAAATATAAGGATAAGAAATGGTACCAATTCTAAACTTCTAAAGAAGCTGTGACTGCTTTCAGAAACAATTATTCAGGGAAACCAAATTTATTCCCAGCATCACTATTCAACTGCTAGAAGCCAGTTTCTTCTACAAAAAAATGTTCCATTACAGTCCATCTGAAGTTATCATAAGAGAGAAGTATCAAAGACACTGTACAACTGAAAGGCTGGAACCCTGGTTAAAATCCCAAGGTATGGCTGAATTTGCCGTTTCCCGCGTGGAGTGGAGCTACCATCTTGGCATGTCATTTGCTAAGGAATTTACATTTAGGAACTACGGGGAGTCCTCCTGATGTGAAAAAATCCTGTATAAACAAAAGCATTAATGCACTTAATGAAAAAAAAATCTTTGCATGATAAATTAACATCTTAAGAGGAAAAGAAACAAAAGCATGTTGTGACAGAAGAAAAAAAGATTAATGGTAAACTATTTTTATAAATTGGGCCACACCTGACAATTTAAAAAATTTGCATTAGAAGTTATCAGTGCATTTTCAAGTACATTTCCATACCCAACTGAACAGGAAAAGAAAACAAAACCAAAGTTTTCTGCTCATCTCTTTCATTATACTAAAACATTATTGAATTCTTATGGCAAGAGTCTGACTAATGTTCCTCTCCAAGATATTTTAGATCATTCACAGTTCGCAGTCATAATCAAGTGTTGCCAATATAGTAAATCATTCCTAACACAATTATTTCCATTTCTGTAACCTTCAGAACAAGTTGCTATTTTTAGTCACAAACCATGCACTATGGATCACCTCAAATCATTTGTTCAGCCTGGCTTGTTCTCTGCAGGGGAGTTGACAATAATAGGTTTAGGGAAACTAGACTATAGGAACAATGCAGTTGGCTTTGAGAACATTTCATACTCTTTGGTTTCAGTTTCTGAAGTGATATATATTTTTAATGCTCCATTCGTATCCTTGTCTGCCAATTACACAGTATATTACTGTTCAAACCCAGTGGGGTCTTCAATCCAAAGGTGCTCTTGCAGCCTGACACGCACAGACCAAACTGGTCATTCTCTTTAGCATGATTCAGTAAAACCTCAGTTAATGTTTCCGGAAAGGGATTCTGATTTATTACATTTCTGATTAACAAGGGCTTTCATTAGAAATTCTTTTGGTTTAATACTTATTCTTGAAAACCTTTATAAAATATAGGGATGTGTTTGCTGTCTTGACCTCATTCACCATTATTGTCGACAGGAATATAGACAGTTTAATGATACAAAATCAATAATTTTGTCACTCAGGCTAAATAATATAAACCATAGGATTATGTCAATAGATATCAAACACCTATTCCTTATTAAAAACTCTTTTAAAATGGAATAAAGACTATCCTTAACA
This sequence comes from Hipposideros armiger, assembly GCF_001890085.2. Lineage (NCBI taxonomy): Eukaryota > Metazoa > Chordata > Mammalia > Chiroptera > Hipposideridae > Hipposideros > Hipposideros armiger. The sequence continues at coordinate 7,794,207 of NW_017731358.1, read as the reverse complement.
TGACCATACTAAAAAGGTATCTATCAGAGGACTGCTAGAGGCAAAACAAAACAAAGACACCTGCTGTCATTATTTAACATGAGTCTGGAAGTCAAAAGTCATAGAATATATGCCGACTCCAGGACCCATCCTGTAATATGTTGTTCCTTCAAAAAGAATATATATTTTTAAATTAATGGATTTGGCTTATTGAATTTTTATTAATCAAAATCTTACTAGATCTACATTTGTGTTAAGAAATCACCATTTTCTTGAAGTTCAAGTTATTTTAATAGCCAAAGATAGTATTTCTTGGTTTATTTTAGATTTTTTTGTTTTTAGTGAATTTGATTGAAGTGGTACTTCCTTGAAATGTTCTTAGTCATTTTGAGAAGAGCAAAGATGATTAAAAGAGTCAGTAAATGTATACCGGGATAGCATTTCTCAGAGTCCTTGAATTCTCCTGATTACTCATAAAAGCCTCTCCCCAGATCTCTCCAGACTGTTGTGAACAGCCTCACAGAACAGATCCTGACTTGGAAATACAAACATGATACATAAAATTATATGGTAAAAATATTAAAGGAATTTGAGACTAAGATTTGGAAAACATTGGTAGTCAAACTGCAGTGCACCATTTATTTATTCCATCATTTTCAAGGACCCAGTTTTCTAATTTTTCTGAACAGATACTTTATCATTTCTCTATTAAAAAAACACTAAAATATTAGTTTATTTTAGCAACAATGAAATTCAGTCCAAAGTGGCATTACATTCAATGAATATCTCTGAAGTCCCCAATAAGATTTGATTTAATTTGTTCTACATCAGAGTTTGTCAACAGAGTTACTACTAACAGAAAATTCTCTGTTGTGGGCTTGTTCTTTGCACCACAGGAGGCTCAGGAACAATCCCTGGCCTCTGCCCGCCAGATGCCAGAAGTCACCCCCAAGTAATGACAAGCAAAAATGTCTCCAGCCATTGCCAAAATGGCTCCCAATTGAGAGCCACAGCTCTATGTCATTTAAAGACAGATTAAGTGTGAATATGTAATATATCTCTTGTATGAAATTAAGCATAATTGCAGTGTTGTAACAAGATAAATTATTATACCCAAAATTACATGTGTGCAATACAATACTATTTTGGAGAAAGCTTATATGAATCAGGAAAAATTAACACAGACTCTTTTAAAGCATGCAGAGAAAATACCAAAACGGACAATATAGCATTTCACAGAAGTGCTTAAAACTCTGGCATTAATGAATAGATCAAAAGTTTATAATTAGCACACCAATTAACACACAGCTTCTGAAATGCTTGAAAAGAATAGGTTCTTTTTAAACGTGTCTTTCAATATTGTTTTTTATAAACCCTTTCTTAATGTAAGGGTAACTTTATCCCACAAACTCCTGATTAGTGGAATATAAATTAATGAGGTTTTACTGTATCAAAATTATTTTTATAATCCAAAGAGATAGCAATAACAAGAATCTAATGTGGATGTGACTTTTCTCTTTGAACATTTCTGTTCTGTTGCACTCACTTGAGCGCGTGCACATGCACGCGCGCGCGCACACACACACACACACACACACACACACACACACCACAACCACCATCTTATCATCATCCTTGGCACATGAATACTATTAGTCCATGTAATTCTTTACATCTCTCCTCTGTACTATTTAAATGCCTTGCCTCTATATTAGAACATAAGAAAAATACTCCCTGTCCCAGACAATGGTAGAGAAAATGACTGAGCCTTAGTCATCATCAAAATTACATTATATCTGCTAGGGTGGCATCAGAAGGCTTGAAACCCACTGTCTCTACAAGCTAATTCTCTCTCTGTGACTCCCTCAAGAGATAAGCCCTTCTTATTGTCCCAGGGGAAAATGGGCCTTTGCAGTCTATTCATCAATGAGGAGCTAGATTGTTTCTCTGGTTCTAATAATAAGCAATAACCCCTATCATGAAATCATCCATTTACCTCACTATTTGGAGGGAAGGATGACTAATTTATCATTTATTTGATCCCCTACAAAAGCAGTAGTACTGACTTTGCTCCCCACACTTCACTGAGACCCAGACTTAGAGCCCCAGTCACCATCTGGGTTGTTGTCTGACTAACTTTGGAAGGACAGTGACAGAACTCAGTGAGATGTTTTCTGATAATTCAGCCATAAAGACAATTTTTCAAACTCCTTATGTAGCTTTTGAATGATTCTCAAGTTAATAAATCAGAATCCAGGTCTCTATTCCTCAAAGATCTTAAGGGATTGCAAAGGAACAAGTATATTATTGGAGTCATTTTATGTGACCCATGTGTCCAGTTTTAAAGGCACCATTTGTCTGTTATCTGCATTAAGGGAGCACCATGGTTTTGAAAAAAGAAAAAAAAAAGAAGATATGCCCTAGGTTGGCTGAAGATTAAGATTAGCTCTTTGAGATATATGGTGGTAAAATGTTTGGCAAAAGGGAAAATAAAGAGGGTCTAGAAAACTAAGCTAAAAATCCTCTCCTTGGTTTAGGATCATTGCGACAATCCGGGAGTAAATCTCTGTGATTACAGCCTGCTCCTATGGGAAGACATTATAATTTCACCACTTTTGCTCAGAGAGGGCAATGCCAAAAGGAGTCAGACATTCCTATCAGGCCTTGCTCTTTGCATCAGGAGAAACACGGTAGCCTTCACAGCTTCTTCACCTGTGTCCACTATAGTCCCAACCTCGTTTTGACTAGGGACTGTTGCACATACACACTGGCCAGTGGGCCAGACATACTTGCCAGGAAGTCGTGTATTTGGGTTGCACCATTCCAGGGAGCATGACTGTCATGTAGCAGGTTCAGTGTATATATTTGCAGGCAACATAGCCCTGAAAAGATGAAATGCAGAATAGGTAAGTTCTGACTTGGGGAAAGGAAGAGGACATGCCAACTTGGGGCAAGTGGTTTGGGGTGGGAGGGACATGGGATCCAGAGTGAAACAGAAGAGACTTTGATGAGGAATCAGAGGCACAGAAGGTTACCTTTATTTGTACATTTATATGTGTGGAGGGAAGTGATTCTAAGCCTTGGTTGTTCACAAGAATCACCTAAGGAGCTTTTAAAATTCCTACTTAAATTGCCTCAGAGTGGGAACCAAACTTCAGTATTTTTGAACGCCCACAAGGCAGTTTGATGTCCAGCCAAGAGTGATAACCACTGGTTTATGGCCAACTAAGGAAGCCATGTTTGTCTACCTTGGCTGCTGTCCAAGCCCTGCTTCTGAGGGGTCAAGGACACAAAGGTAGAGGAGATACAGTGTTGGCTGTGTGATATTTATTCTGTGTCACAACCCAAAACAAATGTTCTGTGCAAATTTATGATCAAACAGTGCCCCATTAACTCTTGATAACTCTTTGTGATTTTCTCCTATGTGACTTGGCCATTAATTATTCCAAGTCAAACATCTAGGTTTTAATTATCTTATACATGTGACATTACAAAACACCAGAAATATAAGAAATTCAACAGCATGTAAAACTAAATGGAAAACTAATTCTCAATAGTTGGGTAGTGGAAATACTCAAAACAATCATTTACTAAATCAGGTCCAAATTTATTATTCATACTTCGTTTGGAGGAGACATGGGTACCAGGTACCTGTTCTGGTATAGGTATGTTTTATTGGACTTGATCTTGGCAAGAAGGAAGAACAACTCTTCCTTTTGAGTGCTGTCTTAGCTCCCAGGGCCACTTGGATTCATTTTCTTAGTAACTAGACCTGTGTTTATGGGGAGAAGAATGCCTGTAACTCACTGTCTGGCCTCCAGGGCCCTGAAAGAGTGCTCGCACTTTCAAAAAGGGAGAGTCCGCCTATCCAAGGCAATAATACTCAATGAGGAAACTCAAGCGAGTTCTCTCTCATCCTGCTCCCCTCTAGTAATGGCCCACCCTTCTCAACTGCAAAGCCAGAAAATAAAGTCGGTGGTGGTTATGGACAAGTGTACACAGGATCAAAATCTCTAATAACCTATAATTTTTAGTACTAATTATGTGATGTTTTATTCTAGGAAATAAGAAACAATGAGATCATTGATGTATCTTTCTTTCATCTTCAGAATTTTTGCATCTTTTCAGAAAATGACAAATTACTATTTTTCTGTTGCACTCAGCAATTGTGACTATACTTAAAATTCTTGTAGTCTGTAGAGATATCAATAAAATTGTATATGTTTGTACATAGATGCTCTCTTATGTTATGATGTCATGCACTACCAGTGATTTTTTGCCAAGATTAAATATGGACAGAGGTAAGACCCTCATTTTGCAACAGTGTGAACCATGGTTTTACAAAGTAATAATTGTTTAAAAAAGGCAGGTGGGTGGGGGAGCAATGTACATCATAAATATTGGAACTAAAAAAGAGAAAGTAAAAAAAACTAAACACAACTTCCCCAAACTCCAAAAGGGTAGATAGAAATAGCCATTCAAAATTTCCATCAAACTGGGGAGATGTGTAACTTTTAGTTGTTAGACTTTACAGTTTTTGAGGATGTTGACTGATTTCACCTTTGGTGGAGTACAAGTTAAAACTCAGTTTGGTGAGCGTGCAGAATAAGAAATTGAGGCTAAATAAAATGTATTTACAAACTCAACGTTCACACCTTACTGCCTCACTTCCGTAAAGCTCAGGCTTTAATCCTCATGCAGCAAAAATAAGCTATTATGGGCGTATACTGCCACCTAGTGGCTCTAAGGCACGCTCATTAACCCAGCACCTCTAGAAGTCCCCCAGAAAGAATGCACTCTCTTGCTCCTCTGACTTTCATCCGCACAGTTAATTCCTCTTCAGGCTTTCGTTATAATTACCTACATTGTGGCCTTCGCCACTAATAGTCTTCCAAATGCTAACTATCTCAGGAAAAATTGCCCACCACCAGAATTCCCCTTCTACTTTTGGTTCTATATAAAAATGGAAAAAATAACCAACCAACCCTAGGCTAAAAAATGTTTTTCAATGAAAAGTACAAATAGAAGACAGATACTATACAACCCAAATGGCCAGGATTCTGTTCAAGAATTTTTTCAAAAGGATCCATTTACCTCCTCACCTTTGAATTACAATCACTCACACTTGACATCTGCATTCAGTATTCGGGGCAGGGCCCTGAGGACCTTGCTTGCTAACTCAGCCTCATCCAGGCTATGGATCCGTCTGTGTTCTTTATCATGCCCTGACACACAGGCTAGACTGTTCAGTGTCTTGATGTCATTTTTTCACATTCAGAATTTTTTCTTTTAGTGTGGTTAAATTTTATAATCTTTTAAATTTACTTTTGAACTTTGTTTTAAACGCTTTTATGTGTATAAAATAATAAACATTCCCTTACTTTCGTAGCTTTATTTTTTGTATCAGGCTTTTAATCCACCTGGAGTTTTGGGATAGAGATCTAACTTCATATTTTGACAAATGGATAACTTATCACTACACCCCTATTTTTGAATGACTCTTTTCACCACTAATTTGAAATGACATTTCCAAATTCTCAAGTAATCTATTTGTCTATTTCTGTGTCCTTACCAGTTAAGTTATATCTTTATAATATGTCCTAATATCTGATAGCTATCTTTGATCTTTTACAAGTTTGATAAATATTGATTTTTTTTCTAGGTGAGTTTAAGGATATCATTGATCTCAAAAATAATCCCTATTGAGACTTTAATTGAAATTATAGTAAATTTATAGGTTAATAAATAATGTTTTGGCTGGCATCACTTCCTTTATGACATCTTCATCCTTCTTATCACAACCATTTTCCTCATTTATGTTAATAATTTAGCCTTCAAGTTTTTCAAGTTGCCTATCCAGAGTATCTCAAATGGCATCAGTGTCAGTATTTCCACAATCAGCTATTTCTTCTATAACTCTACGTTCAATTTGAATTTCACTTATAGTGGTGTCATTTTTTATTTCTCTGATGCACGTGCATCTTATTTAGCCAATTTCTTCTTTTGATAACCAATTTTTTTTAAAATGTCACATGGGTTTAACACTGGGAGACAAGGAGTCAATGCTGCTAAATGCTTTGCTGTCTGTGTGTAAAGTGAATGACAAATGTGAAGTGACCAATCATGGATAGACTTGGAAAGAAGTGATATAATTGGTAATTCATCATGATGCATGTATTTGTTTCCTACTGATGCTATGACAAATTACTAAAAACTTACTGGCTTAAAACAACACAACTTGAGAAGATCACTAAGATGGCAACATAGGTCATTCCTTACTTCACTCCCCATCACAAGAAGAACTAAAAACTACTTATGGACAAGACACCACTGAGAAAATCCTAGAACATGGGGGTAAGGGTGAAGCACCTCCCTGCGCCAGAGACTGAGATGGACTGCATTAGATGGGCCAGAGGAGCAGCTACACGTGGAACGCACTGCCTCCTCCCCAGGCAGGCGCAGCACCACACGGAAAGGCCTCCCCTGAGACCTAAAGTTCCTCCAGTAGGAAGAGAGCCCGGGGTGGACACTGAAAGTTGTGGGTCCCTTCTTGGGAGGCCCACTCTGGCCTTGCCTCATCAGGGTCTCTGGAATCTGCAGGGCTTGACCACTGGGGATTAGATTATGACACAGAAGTGGGGAAAGGGCTTGTAACAATCAGCGCTCGGAACTGGTCAGACCAAGGTCCTACCTGTAGCACCCAAGTGGTCCCAATCCGAGGCTTTGCTAATTGCAGAGCCAAGATAGTGGTGCATTCTGACCACGGAACTCAGTGGGGGTACAGGTCTGCCTGATTTGGGATCTCAAATGAAGAGTCTTTCTGTCCCTGAAGCCTGGTGTGCACTTCCCCTGCCCCTGCTCTTCCCCACCCCTGTCTGGGTAGGGAAGCTGACATAGCCCCACCCACAGCTCAGTGTATATCCAGGCCCCACCCAACCAGAAAGCCTGGCCAGAACATCTGGAGGCTGCATAGCCCAGCAACACTCCAGAGGAGAGTCCAGCAGGCAGACCTGATGTCTGCAGAGCAAAGCCAGTGGCACCCTGCTGAGCTCCCAGCCCTGCCTGACCAGGAAGCCTGCCCTAAGCACCTGGCAAATGGCTCAGCCCAGCAGCATTTAAGCAGAGAGTCTAGCCAGCAGCTCTGCCCACCTAGCAGAGACAAATTGGTGACTGTCTAGCCAGATATGCTTGATTAACTCCACAAACGAGAGGCTTATCAGCCATGAGGCCTGCTCTGCAACCCTGCCCCCCATACAGGGAAGCTAATCTGTAACCCTGTCCACTGCTGAATCCAGCCTCTAACCCTGCTAACCAGGAAACGTAATCAGAGCTGCTGGGAATCTCAGGAGCCCCTGCACCCTGCAGCCTGATCATAAAGGCACTTTAGTGAAGAGCCTGACCAGTGGCTCTGCGTTTTCCAAGCCAAGATGGTGACCCTGTCTGCCATGGGCCACGCAGTTCTGCCTGATTTGATTTCCAAGCAAGAGCCTTACCAGCCTTGAGGCTTGTATTG
>NW_017731358.1:7765115-7786700 GCF_001890085.2 Hipposideros armiger | reverse complement strand
AGTGCAGTGGGGGAGGGGCTGTTCAGGCAGGTAAACTAATTCCTAGCCCCACTCACTACTATGAAATCCTTCTCACACACACCCCACCCCCTCCCCCACCAGGGGAGCTAACCAGAGCACAAGAAGCTTCATAGCCCATCCTACAGCCCTACTGACAGTGGCACTTGAGAAGACAACACAGCATGGGGCTTTCCCCATCTTCTGAGAAAAACTGGTGTTTCCATCTGGCCAGGAAATTTAGTGAGCAGCCTAGCCTGATTTGGGTCCCCAAACAATGAGCAGTGCAGGCCCTTGGGGCTCATTCTGCTGCCCTGCCATGGTAGGGAAGCTCATTTATAGCTATACCTGCTGCTAGTTATAGTACCCAGTCCCAATCACCTAGGAAGACCAACCACAGAACCCAGGCAACCACACAATCTATCCTATAGCCTCACTGGAGCAGGGAACCAAGTCAACAGTCCTATTCAAATGTGCTCAGTCAGCAGCACCCTTCCCCCTTTGACCTCAAAGCATGGGCAATGGCCTTCCCCCAAAACAGACCCTGATAGCAAGCCCCACTGGCCCAGGGACATTATCAGCTAACACGTCCAGAAAACCAAGCCAAGCAGACTGGTTAAGAACCATCTCTATCAAAGTGAACCTATAAAGTCTGGAAAAGGGAGCTGCTTATTCAAATGCACAGAGACCAACATACAGAATCAAGGATCACAAAAAAATCAGGTAAACATAACACTACCAAAGGAAACTAATAAAGCTCCAATAACTGACCCTAAAGAAATGGAGAGACGACAAAGAATTAAGAATAATTCTCTTAAAGAAGTTCAGTGAACTACAAGGACACACAGACAAACGAAATAGGAAAACAATATATGAACAAAATGAGAAGCTCAACAAAGAAATCGCAACTACCAAGAAAACAGAAATCCTTGAGCTGAAAAATACAATGACTGCACTGAAGAATTCAATAGAGAGCTTCAGCAGCAGACTCAACCATTCAAAATAATCAGTTACCTGAAAAACAGGATATTTGAAATTATCCAATTAGAGAAGCAAACAGAATAAAAAAGAGTGAAGAAAGCCTATAGGACTTAAAGGACACAATCAAAAGAAATAATATCCACACTATGGGAATCCCAGAAGGAGAAGAGAAAGGGACAGACAGTATATTTAAAGGAATATGACTGAAACCTCCCCAAACCTGGAGAGAAATGGTCATCCATATCCTTGAGGCACAAAGAACTCCAAGGAGGTTGAATCTGAGGAGGGCTACACTGAGACACATTATAATGAAATGGTCAAAAGTAAAAAACAAAGATTTTGAAAGCAGCAAGAAGAGACATGTTATATACAAGGGAGCCCCCATGTGACTATGGATGGGTTTCTTAACAGAAATTTTTCAGGCCAGAAGGGGATAATGTATTCAAAATATTGAAAGAAAAAAACTGTCAACCAGGAATTCTATACCTGGTAAAGTTGCCCTTCAGAAATTAAGAAGAGATAAAGATTTTCCTGAACAAACAAAAGGCTGAAGGAGTTCATCACCACACTTACTTTACAAAAAAATGCTAAGGGAGTTATTTGAATAGAAGTAAAAGGGCACTAATTAAAGTCATAAAAACATTAGAAGATAGCATCAAACTCATGGGTAATGGTAAATATAGTCAGTTAGATTCTGTAATGTGGTAATGGAGGTGTATAATTTACTTACAACTCTAGTTTAAAAGTTAAAATAATAAACATAGCAACCATAACTATAATACAATAATTGGTTTATTGGATGCACAATATAAAAAATATGAAACAGTAACATCAATAATCTAAAATGTGAGGGGAAGAAGAAATAAAAATATAAAGTTTAGGAATACTATAGCAGTTAAGTTGTTATCAGTTTAAAACAGGGTATTATAATTTTGAGATATTTTATGTAAGTCTCATAAAATACATGATAAAGAAGTCAAAGCATACTGATATCAAAATATATCAAAATACACACACACGCACACACAAACACACACAAAGAGAGCAGGATAAGAAACAAGGAACAATGGATCTACAAAACAACCATAAAACAATTAACAAAACAACGAATAGTAAGTCCTTACCTATCAATAATTAAAGTAAATGTCTTTACTTCTCCAATCAAAAGACACAGAATGACTGAATGGATTAAAAAACAAGATCTAATGATATGCTGCCTACAAGATATTCATGTTAGCCTTAAAGACACATACAGACTGAGAGTAAAGGGATGAAAGAAAATATTTTAAGCATCTTGGTCACTAAAAAAAGGGGGAGAGGGGTAGTTATACTTATATCAAACAAAATTAACTTTAAAGCAAAAATGGTAAAAAGAGCCAAAGAAGGTCATTATATAATGATAAAGGGGTCAATCCATCAAGGGTATATAACAATTGCAAATATTTATGTACTCAACATTGGAATATATAATCTCACAAAAACTAACAACTGAAAGGAGAAATAAACAGCAAATACAGTAATAGTTGGGGACTTTAATACCCCATTCTCAACAATAGATAGATTATCCAATCAATAAGGAAACAATGAATTTGAACAATACTATAGACCAAATGGACCAAATATATAGAAAACATTCTATCCAGTAGTAGAATACACATTCTTATTGAACACAAATAGAAGATTTGCTAGGAGAGACTGGCCATAGATTAGGACACAAAACAAGTCTTAGCAAATTCAAGAAGACTGAAATCATACCAAGTAACTTCTCTGACCACAATGGTATGAACTAGAAATCAATAACAGGTGAAAAACTGGAAAATTCACAAATACATAAAAATTAAACAACATTCTCCTAAACAACCAGTCAAAGAAGGAATTAAATAGGAAGTAAAAGAGTACCTTGAGACAAACAAAAATGAAAACACAACATACCAAAACTTATCAGATGCAGTGAAAGTTATTCTAAGAAGGAAGTTCATAGCAATAAACACCTACATTAACTATATGGCTCAAGGAACTAGAAAATGAAGAAGAAACTAAGCCAAAAGTTAGCAGAAGGAGGAAATAATAAAACTTAGAGAAGAAATACATGAAATAAAGAAGAGGAAAACAATAGAAAAGAGTTTTTAAAACTAAAAATTGGTCTTTAAAAAGATAAACAAAATTAACAAATCTTTAGCTAGACTAACCAAAGAGAGTACCCAAATCAACAAAATTATAAATGAAAGAAGAAACATTACAACTGATATCACAGAAATACAAAGGGCCATAAGAACAACTATACTCCAACAAACTGGAAAGCCTAGTGGAAATGGAAAAATTATTAGAAACATACAACTTGCCAAGGCTGACTCAAGAAGAAATAGAAAATTAGAACAGAGCAATTACTAGTAATAAGACTGAATCAGTAATCAAAAACCGCCCAAGAAAACAAAAGCCAAGGACCAGATGGCTTCACTGGTGAATTTTACCAAACATTTAAAAAAGTAGCACCAATCCTTTTCAAACTCTTCCAAAGAATCTAATAAGAGGGAACACTCTCAAACTCATTTTATGAGGCCAGAATTGCCTGATACCAAAGCCAAAAAGGACACTACAAAACAAAAACAAAAACAAAACAAAACAAAAAACCTTATCCAATATCCCAGGTAAATATAGATGCAAAAATTCTCAGTGAAATACAAGCAAACCAAATTCAGCAGCACTTTATAAGGATCATTCAACGTGATCAAGTGGGATTTATACCTGGGATACAAGGATGATTCAACATATGTCAATCAATAAATGTGATACACCACATTAATAGAATGAAAGAAAAAAATCATATGATCATCTCAATAGATGCAGAAAAACCATTTGAAAAAATTCAACATCTGTTGATGATAAAAAAAACTCTTAACAAATTAGGTACAGAAAGAAGTTATGTCAACATAATAACAAGACCACATATGACAAGTCCACAGCTTACATCGCACTCAATGGTGAAAGGTTGAAAGCTTTTCCTCTAGAATCAGGAACAAGACAAAGGTTCCCACTTCTCACCACTCTTGTTCAACATAGTACTGGGAGTCCTAGCCAGAGCAATCAAGCAAGAAAAAGAAATAAAAGACATCTAAGTAGGAAAGGAAAAAGTAAAATTGCCTCTATTTGCAGATGACACACTTTCTGTATAGAAAATCCTAGATTCCACCAAAAAACTGTTAGAACTAATCAATGAATTTAGTAAAGTTGCAGGATACAAAATTAACATACAAGGATCAGTAGCATTTCTATACACTAACAATGAATGATCTAAAAAAGAAATAAAACAATCCCACTTACAAAAGCATCAAAAACAATAAAATACTTAGAAATAAATTTAAACAAGGAGGAGAAAGATCTCTACACTGAAAACTACAAAACATTGATGAAAGAAATCAAAGAATATACAAATAAATGGAAAAGTATCCTGAGTTCATGAATTGGAAGAATACTGTTAAAATGTCCATACTATCCAAAGCTATCTATAGATTTAATGCAATCTTTATCAAAATTCCAATGATATTTTTTCAGAAGTAGAAAATACAATCCTAAAATTTGTATGAAACAAAAGACCCCAAATAGCCAAAGCAATCCTGAGAAAGAAGAATAAAGCAGGATGCATCACACTTTTTTATTTCAAGCTATATTACAAAGCTATAGTAATCAAAACAGTGTAGTACTGGCATAAAAATGGATATATAGGCCAATGTAACAGAATCAATTGTGCAGAAATAAACCCACACATATAGAGTCAACTAACATTTGACAAGGGGGTCAAGAACACTCAATGGAGAAAAGACAGTCTCTTCAGTAAATTGTGCTGGGAAAATTGGATAGTCACATGTGAAAGAATAAAACTAGACCCCTATCTTACACTACTCACAAAATTAATTCAAAATGGATTAAAGACTTAAATGTAAGACCTAAAACCACTATAATCTTAGAAGAGAACTTAGGAGAAAAGCTCCTTGACCTTGGTCTTGGCAATGACATTTTGAATACGGACAGCTAAAGCACAAGCAACAACAACAAAAAAATAAACATGTGGGACTACATGAAACTAAAAACCATCTGCACAGCAACATAAACAATTGACAACCTATGAAATGGGAAAAATATTTGCAAATCTTATATCTGACAAGGGGCTAATATCCAATATGTAAAAAGAAATCATACAACTCAATAGCAAAAAAAAAAAATCAAATTTTTAAAAATGGGCAAAGGATCTAAATAGAATAGACATCTTGCCAAAGAAAATATATAAGTGGCCAACAGGTACATGAAAAAGTACTCAACATCACTAATCATTAGGGAAATGCAAATCAAAACCACAATGAAATATCACCCCATGCCTGTTAGAATGGCTATGATAAAAAAGACAAAAAATAACAAGCGTTGGTGAGGATGTATTCATAGAAGAAAGGAAAGCCTCGTACACTGTTGGTGGGAATGTAAATTGGTGCAGCCACTATGGAAAACAGTCTGAAGATTCCTCAAAAAATTAAAAATAGAAACTACCATATGACACAGCAATTCCATTCTGGATAAATATCCAAAGGAAAGGAAAACACTTATCAAAGAAATATTTGCACCTCCATGTTCATAGCAGCATTATTTACAATAGCCAAGACATGAAAACAGCCTAAGTGTCCATCAATGGCTGAATGCATAAAGAAGTTTTAGAATACGCCCCCCCCCACACACACACACATACACACACACACTGGAATATTCTTCAGCCATAAAAATGGAGGAAATCCTGCCATTTGCTACAACCTGGGTGGCTCTTTGGAACATTTTGCTAAGTGAAATAAGATAAAGACACATACTAGGTGATCTTACTTAAATGTGGAATATTAAAAAAAAGAACTCAGGAAAATAGATCAGATTTGTGGTTACCAGAAGCAGGGGTTGGGGGATAGAGGGTGGGGAAATTGGATAAAGGTAGTCAAAAGGTACAAACTTCCAGCTATAAGATAAATATGTGCTGGGGAATGTAATGGCCATCATGACGACACTAGTTAATTTACTGGATTGCATATTTGAAAGTTGCTAAGACAGTAAATCCTAGAAGTTCTCATCACATGGAAGAAAACTTTTTCTTTCTTTTTTATATCTGTACGAGATGAATGTTAACTAAACTTATTATAATAATCATTTCACAATAAAGTCAAGTCATTATGCTGTATACCTTAAACTTATATAGTGTTGTATGTCAATTAAATCTTAATAAAACTGAAAAAACAAACAAACAAATTATTATTTTACCATTCTGGAAGTCAGATGTCCGATATGGTCTTATCAGGCTAAAATTGAGGTGTTGACTGGGTTATGTCCCTCTGGAGGCTTAGGGGAGAACCCATTCCATTCCATTCCATTCCATTCCATTGCCTTTCCCGGCTCCTAGAGGCTGCCTGCATTCCTTGGGTCACGGCCCCTTCCTTCATCTTTAAAGTCAGCGGCGTAGCATCTTCAAATTTCAATCTGACTGTTTCCATAGTCACATTCTCCTGACCCTGGTCATCTGCCTTCTTCTTATAAGGACCCTGTTTTTATATTGAAACCACCCAGATGATCTTCCCATCCCAAGATCTGTATGTAACTTAATCACATCAGCAATGTCCCTTTTGCCATGTAACACGTTCACAGGTTTAGGGGATTAAAATGTGCACATTTGGGGGAGGGGCATTATTTTGCCTCCCACAGTGTGCATCTGTTATTTACATAGTGACTTATGGACTGAAGAGCTACCAGTGAAATGTTGAACAGGCACCAGCGTTATTTAAGTAAACTGGTGAACTGGAATTTGTGTATAATTGAATCAGGCAAAGCTAGGACTGCCTGTTTTAAGTTCAGCTTATTGGTCAAAAGGGATGAAAAACACATGTGACCACACATGCAGGACCATAGCTATAGAAAATGAGGTGTCTGCACCGATATGTCTGCACTAGTAACTAACAAGTAAATAGACTGAGCTTTCTCTTGGGCTGGATCTCAAGGCCATGAGAATACTGACAGCACTACTGCTTTTCTCTCTGAAAAACATGGTACAGGTGAATATGGAACAAATTTGTGAAATAATGATAGAACTTTCTTCTTACTTCCACCATCTTCTGCCCCCTCCGCCCCTACCCCCAAAACATGTCTGACTATCACTGATATACAATTACTAACAGTGTATTACACTGTTTACAAAGCAACCATCTTTTAAAAAAATTCTGATTAATAAACTTAAAAGAGCTTTTCTGATAACTGATTAAGGATATAATAAACAGTTCCTATGTTCACAGAGGATGAGCAAACTATAGAATATGTAAATATGGGACACAGGTTTCTGATATTCTTAAACCAGACACAATTTAAAAAACTGAATTGCTGATAGAAAGTTTCTCATAAATACATTTTATTTTAACAACAAAAAGGTCAGTTATACACCTCTGACTGGAATTATTAAAGTACAATCTTTTCGGGGGGGGGGAGGTTCTCACCATGTCACAAACATAGAAAGGGGCACTAAAGTACTTCTCTGGCAGTCCTATACTAAACTGCAATATAAACACCTGATCTTACAGAACAGGATACCTCTTGAAGAGGCGTAGCTTGTTTTATAATACCTAAGTATTGCAAATACACTCATTGCATGAACTGGGGAAGGAAAAGGAAGAAGACACAGCATTTCATGAAAATGCATTCCTGGTTTACATCCATATCAAGTCTTACCGCTTCACAGAATTCGTAATTCATTAGCCAGTGCTATTTAAAAATATTTACTTCAGAAGCCTTAGACTGATAATTGGAGAAAAATCGCACACAAGGTCTAACCCTGGTGGTGTATGTGAAATCAAATCTTTATGCGCCTATGGCTCTTGTTGGGGTCTGAACCCTGGACAGGGCTGGAAATACCTCTGAGGTAACAGTTCTATTTTCTTCATGTTCAGCCCAGACAGGTCACACCCAAAGTGCTAAGTGCATATTTCAAGCATGTGTTCTGAACCTGTTTAGAGCCACAGTAAACTATAAAAGGCAATTTCACAGATACTCTTTGAGAGTGAACATAATCACTAAAGTTGGTATGTTGTCTCAAAAAAGATTTTTACATTTCAGAGAATAAACTCTCATATACATTTTGAAACTCTCATAAAATTACTATCCTAAGTCCATCAAGACTTCAGAGTTTGTTTTGTTGTTTTTTTTCATGAAGTAAGCAAAAGGGTAGTTAGTCTCTATTCGTCCCATGATTGTACCTACACCAGGCTTCCCTAGGGGGACTTAATCAATGGTATAATTACACATCCAAGTCCTTCAGCTCTCCCCAGCTGGCACCTATTTTCACTTTCACTTTTAGTTTCACAGAAAGTTGTATAGCATTTTCCATTTCATTCTTGACAATCTGAGCTACCTAACAAAAAGAAAAAGAAAAGAGGTTAACAAACTCTCTGCTCAAAGAATGTTTCCCAACCCACCCATGGCAGTGATAGGCCATACTGGAGCTCTTCACCTGGTGCTTAAAATGTGACTTCCGAAAAGAGCCAGGCATCCCAAGCTGCTCTGCACCAATGCCAATTTCAGCTATAATGCTCAGAGATTTGAAACCCTCGGGGCAAGACTCCAAATTCTCATCTAACTTCTCTCAGACAAAAACATCCCTGCATCAGGAATTTCTTTAACCATGAGTATGACATTGAGCCCTCTTAGCTCTTTCTCTATCCTTAAGGACCCAACATTTATAGAGACATCCTGGGGCTAGGGAAAGGTTCCAGAAATCTCATGCACCTTGGCCTGACCTACAGTGTCTCAACTTTCTATAGAATGGAAAAATACCTGCACAATATCTTCTTCTGCCACTTCATATAAGAGTTCATCATGGAGTTGAAGGATGAAGAAGCCTCCTCTGATTGGGCAGAACATCCCTTGCAGTTTTCTCTTTGGTAACAATCCTACAACATGAAAAAAGTAGCAAAACTGATAAGCATGTCACTCTGCCATAGGAGAATATTTTTTTAAGAGATCTTGAGAAACTCTGGGAAATTTTAATTAAGAGATTAAAACTCATAAGATTTAGAACTATCAGGAAAACAACTACTTACCAGCTGCTACCTATCCCAAAGAAGTCAGTAAATGGAGTTTGAAGGACTCGGCTCCAAACTCTATTCTAACTTACTTCTAACAAACCACCACCATCTCTTTCCATGGAGTCCCCACTATCATCTTTTCTAAGTCATAGCACCAGAGTAATAAGGGGTCTGATTCCTGCTCCAGGAAAGTGAACTGGTATTGTCATGATAAAACTTCTGCAGTGTTTTATAAAAGGGACACTCCCTGATGTCTTTTTATGGCCAGAAGTGTCACTATGGTAGAACTGTTGCTTCCGCACACTGTAGACAAATTATTCTAAACCTAAGGTCCAATTGTGGACTTCAGACTGGGTGAATCTCTTGAAGCTATATGTATGAGTGTATGTCTGTACTTTTTTTTCTGGAACGATCTATACTTTTCAGTCGATTCTCAAGAAAAAAACATTACTCCGATAATGGTTAAAAACCACTCTATTAGACTTGGTTACTATTTCCTGATTAGCTGGGCCTAATGGTACAGATTATGCTCCTCTGATCACTAAAATAAGGTTCAACATTTATACCTTTAGAGTTACTGCCTTTAATTGTTTGCCCATATCTCACAGCTGTTATTCCTTTCTGCCATTCAAATTTCCTACTTATCCTTCAGGAAAGCACTAATCCCATATCATCTCTTCCAAAATGTGAGCAGAGTTCTTTAGCGTCACTATCTGCAGCCCAGGTTTTCTCAGAGGTGGCTCTCACAGGGTGAGAGAACACAGGCAGACGAGGCATGGCGAGCCACCTCCACAGCAGAGCTGCACAGGCCCTGCATCTGTTTGCCAGTCGGGCTGCATCGGATCTGCCCATTGGGCCCCACTTATCTCACATGATTGGCTGTCCGAATGCTCTAGCTTTTCTGCTTTCTGATCATCATACCTTTGTCCTCTTCATTCCCCTTCGTTACGTGGCTTCTGACCCAGAATGCCATGATCCCCTTGTTCCCTGTGTGGTCCGCTTCCTCAGGCTCAGTGCCCTTGGATCCCACTGACTACTGCTACTTTTAGCCCCGTGTAACACCATGAAGACATCCTCGGTGACATATCCACACTGCCCTCCACTCACTCTAAAGGTTATTGTCTATATCCTCATTCTGACACTGTATCACTCTGCTGTGATACAGTGTCAGAGTTTAAATGTAAACATAGATTTAGATTTTAAATGTAAACATAAGTTGATAACTTTTATTTCCAAATCCTGTAAGGTACACAGCATAGTGTTATTCCCCAAATAAGCTTGAAGCTTGATCATATATTCCCCTATAAACAAAATGTTGAATTATCAGCCTTAGATATTTTTGGGGGGATTGACGATAATAAAATTAACAATCTTCACTTGATGGGCAAATAGGTTTTTATATCTGTGTATTTTTGTATATAAGTGAATATCTTTATATGTATGTAACTGGCTGTATTATTCTCTATAATGTATGTGTATGTCTCTCCTAGCAAATTCCATCCTCAACAGCTGATCACTACCTTTTCTGCCCCATCTCAAGCAGTTTATTCTTCCCCTTTATGCTCCAAACCTTCTTAACGTCTTCCCAGGAAAATGTAAAACATGGCTGGCAGTCATGGTTTGACAATCTCAGTGACAGTAAAATGGTATTTAAAGCAGAAGTATGGACATGGGCTAAACAGAAGGGCAAGCTCTATGTACTTGTTAGAACAAGAAATAATCTATCCAAGCGATAAGGAGAGAACCTAGGAAAAATATTTTGAAAAGAAGATCAAGAAAAGATGTCAATATTGGCAAAGAAACGTACATGATAAGGAGGTCAACTCCGTGTGTGAGTCCCACACTTCAGAGAACAAGGAAGGCCATGAACAGGAAAATCAGCATGTTCTTAAATGTAGTATGAGCACCATAGAGAATCCCTGAGACCGTTTCAAAGCATCGGCAAAATCAGATTATTTTCATAACGACACACTGAAGTTATTCTCCTTTTTTAGTCTCATTCTCTTCTAAGTGTATAGCAATGTACCAGCTATCCTGGTTTTAGCACTAAAAGTTATCCTGGGAAATCCACCAGTCTCCCACAAACTGGGCCATCTGTCACCCTAGATGGTAGGTACAAAGGGTTTTCCAGGAGTTACAGGACAGGTGATATTGCAACAAATTCAATGCAGAAACAGATAAGAGAATTGAACTGTCTTCTCTTAAGCCAGATATCAAAGAGATTTGTAGAAATGTACATGAAGCCACTCATCATCATTTTTCTTTTGTTCTAAAAAATGTAGTTATTTTTATAAAAATATTACTTATGTTAACATATAGTAAATTTATTATTTTTTTATGTTAATAAACATTTTTAAATTCCCTGTTTTTTAATTTCTAATATTAGTAGTAACTATTAGTAAATATAATCACATAAACAAAAGCTCTTTGGGATGTTGATAATTCTAAGAGTGTAAATACATCATGAAACCAAAATGTTGGAGAACTACTGAGAAATAATATATAAAAATATTTTCCCTTTTCTTTTCTGACGAAATTAATCTCATCATGCTATAGCAGGGGCTTCATTTATGAACAAACCTGTTTTGTCTCTTTGGAGCATACACTCGCGATGCCCATGGGATTTGAAGGTTGAGTGCAAGGTCTCCAATTGCTTCTGAATGTTAACTGTGGCTATTTTGACAAGATCGGCTGCTGAACCTTGGACTGTTGTGTTGATAGCCTGACGCTCAGCCTATAAAAAAAGGTAAAAATAACACATGCTCCATCAGATATAAAACACGGTTTCATACCTGCTTTTAGCATCTACAGATCAGTGCTCACATCTGCAACCAGACTGGAAATCTGGACCAAGATGTGACCCAGGACATCGATTATTAAGCTGCAGCCTAAGAATAACAAATAGAATGATCCAGGGCTTTAGACTCTGGGCTATCATCCACAGGAGGATAAACTAAATAGAAGATTGTCAGATTGTTTAATATAGAAATCTTCAACACTCGGGAATCAAAAACAGCATTACACTTAAGATGTATTTAGTAGCTCAAAATTATTTTATTTTATAAACATATATCACCAATGTTCTAGCTGCTATAAACTTCACTCTAAAGGATCTAGTTCTCAAAATACAACTCCTCTTAATCCTAAATAGATACAAGTAGAATATCATTCTCTGTGACGTGGGTTGGAATGTTCCAAGTATATCCCCCATATCGGTGGCCTCTTGGTCCTCTGTAGAGTTTGGCCCCAGCATGCCTGGAGCCCTCTGGTATGAGCTTTTTATGGGCTGCTGGGGCTAATCATTATCATTAGCTGCTAGTGAAAATGTAGATCCTAGATCCCTAGTATAAATTAAAACGTCCCTGAAATTACTGCTGCCATGAGTTTCTTGGCAGGCAAACATAGCTGCCAAAAGTGATCACCCTGGGGCAGTAGGGGTGGAGTCTGGGTTAACATCCAAGGTGAAACCTGTCTAAGATTATCACTCCTATTGTCCCAAAAGGTCTCACAAAATGGGAAGGGCCTACTCACTGGAGGGATCTATGTACTTCGAGAGGTGTTCTCTAGTTCCCTCTCACCTGAGCTATACCTAATTCCTAGTATATTAAATGCCTGTTGAAGAGACAGGCTTTTAAAAAAATTAACTGTTGTTTTGTCAGATGCTGATAAATCCATTCTAAATTCACTCAGTTGTCACTGCTTAAAGAGTGACTAAATTTCAGAGTTCTTCTGATTCCTCTCCTTCTCAAAACTTTGTGTAGTGGATTATGTTATTGTTGCTATTACTTGCTGCCTTTCTCTGAGAAGTTTTGTAGACCCACCCATTGCCATGAGATGTGAAGTGTTTTTCACTCTAAAAGGATGGCCTTGACTTGTTTTCACCAATAAAATGTGAGTAAAACTGATATACAGCACATGTAAGAAGTTTTAAAAACTATCCAACATTGTCACAAAAAAAGGGACTTGTCATTCATTCTGAATTCCAGAATGAAGAAAATACAGAAGAGGGCCTCATTCAACAGAATCAAACTGAATTAAAAATAATTCAGTAACAGGAATTAAAAATAAAGCTTCTTATTTTAAAGCCACTAAAATTTTGGGGTTGTTTGTACTGACAAAAGCAAGCAAAAATATGACTAAAATAAATACTTTACTCTCGTGATATTGCACCTTCCTGATTCTTTTCCAAAATAAGAAAATTTGGTAGTCTTGACTCTGTGTTTTACAATCACAGTCATTCATAACCAGGGCTTTTTCATGTAAATAAAAATATAGGTTTTTGGTAATGGGAGACTAGACCATTAGGAACAACTTTCCCACTGATAACAACAAGAAAAACTGAAAAGAAAATGCCTCTTTGAATAAATCAGAGTTAAGGAAGTGAAGAATTATAGACCCTGGAGAGCTAGGAGCAAAAGGAAACCAAGGAGGTGATCCTGGCATAAGAGGCCATCATGTCTCCCAAGGAAATCAGTAGTTTCCAGAAGAGGCAGATGACAGGCTAAGAAGCTGAGCAGAGCTTGATAATTTGGAAGGGTTTGTGAAATAAACAAGTCAGGGCCCAACAAGTAAAAGGAAGCCTGGTATATCATCAATTGCAACCCCAAAACTCATACCCTAGGAAAAACGATAATTTAGAAATAGTCTGGTTCTAACACCATTGCTTCAAATCATCTCTGCCTCTGAAGTTCTATCCAAGTAACCCTACATTGTTGATCATTCTAGTCTTCTGCCAAAAGATGTAAATCCTCTGAATAAAAGTAACATCATCATACAGGCTTCAAATTATATCCATAAGCTTTCATATACAGTGTTTGACACAATAAAAAATTACCAGGACAACAACAAGTTGAGACAATATAACTGTTTTTGTAGAAAACTAAAAAAAAGTAACAGGAATAGACTACAGAGATACAAGTATGCAACATTAGACCATAAAATAATCATGTTTAATATATTCAAGAAAATAAAAGAGAAAATTGAGTATTTCAGTAGAGAACAAAATACCCATAAAATAACAAAATGGAAACTCTAGAACTGAAAAATAAAAATAACAGAGCTTAAAGCAGTTAAACAGTGCTTTCTTTATAATTTGGAGTGTGTGTAGGGGGGATATTATTGAATTGGAAGGAGGAGAAAGGAGCCTTCTGGAGTGGCTGGAAAAAGTCTATATCATTTAGAACTTAAAAGCTCAATAGTTGGGTTCAATAGCAAATTAAAAAGAAAAATCCATAAACTGAAAGAGAAGTTAGGAGAAAATATCCAGAATTAAGCATGAAGAAATACAAACATGGAAAATACCAAACAGAGGATATGAAACATGAGGAATTTTAAAAAGTTTTAAATTTATAATAGGAGTCCCAGAAAGAGAGGAGAGAATGTGATGAAGCAATAATTGAAGTAGAAATGGCTAAGAATTTTCCAAAGTCAACAAAAGAGATCAAGCTGCAGATTCAAGAAACCCTAATGCCCTCAAAGAAAGATCAAATACACACCCACACAGAGGCACATTAAACACACACACACACACACACACACACACACACACACACACAATTAGGCACATCACAGAATACATCTATTGAAGGATTATTAAGGGAACCCATATTACATTAGTCTCCCAAAGATTGTGTTCAGCTAATACTGACATGTGCCAACACTTCAGAAGTCCTTAATAAAACAGACGATCCAATTATTCCACTAGTGATCCCTATAAGGGACAATAGCAGCATTTAGTCTTTGTTAAAAAGTATATGTCATTGAAATTTTAAGTTAAAAATCCAGAGAAACTTCAACATACGTGAGATTTATGATAAGGGTTGTTGTCTTTGATTCCTGGTAAATATCTACGCCGTCCCAAAATGGTCTGAACAAACCCATCTCTTCTACAATTCTTCACCGTCTCCTTCATGAAATGATTAACTCCTACAAAGAAAAAAAAGAAACAATTTCACCCAAAGTCCATTCTTAATCTCATTCAATAGTTTTAAAATAGCAGAATATACCAAAACCCTATGAATACCACAACATCAAAACTCTGCATATAAACTTTCATTCACTATTTTGTAGACTCATAAAGTTAGAAATAAAAGGGACTTTAGAAATGACATGATCTAACTCTGTTTTTTAACCACCAACAACTAAAAAGTATGAAACTAAACTCCAGAACAACCTAGGTGGTTTTACTCCAGGATCTTCCATGCTTCTTTTCACAGGTTTCTATTTTTGATCATGTCAATCCTGTTTTATTCTTTGATCTTATCATTTCCAGGCTTAAAACATTCTAACAGATCCTTGCTACCATCTAAGCTATGATCCAAATAGGACCTAACTGAAATTAATGCACGAGTTATAATAGGAACATATACAACCCACTTCTTAAAACTCAAAATTCAGTAATATACTGTATGTATAGTATACTATTCAAACACATTCATATTCCCTATACCAGCATTCATCCTTTGCAATATAGGTCCATTATGTATTATATCTTCTGGATCTCCAGGATGAATTCTTTGTTTCAGATGGTCCAATCTCTTCATTGCTCATTCCTGTCTCTGAGCTACAGAGGTTCTTTCTCTATATTCTTTAAAACACAATTGAGTGTAGAGACTGTGCTGATCTATTTTTATTCATATTTGTAATCTCTGCTTTCTCACAGCTCTGCTCATCCTAAGTAATAAACACTAATGTCTCCCAGTTGAAAGCCCTCATTTAGGATTTCTGTTGTGTGGCTGGCACACACACAAAAAAAGACATTTGAGGAGATCGTGGGTGATAGGAAAGGAGGAAATACTGCCAAGTGAAGCTGTTGGTGATATTTGATCACTAGCATAAAAATTCAGAAAGCAATGAGGCTCTCCTATTTTCCTTTTTAAGAATTCTTTGATTTTGTTGAGGGAAGAGCAAAGAAAAGGATGAGATTTAAGAGAGGTCTACAAATTCTCTTACCTGAATCTGTAGGAGGCCTTCCAATATTGAGAGACTGCAAGAACTACTTTTAAAAACAATCAATTCTGAGATATAATTTGCATACAATAAAAGGCACTCCTTCAGGTGAACAGTTTGATGCATTTTAACAAATGTGTACACTCCTATAACAACCACTAAAAGACACATTTTCATGACCTTTGTAGTCAGATCCCCATTATTAGCCTCACTCACTGATGTGCTTTATGACACTATATCTTAGGTTTTTATGTTCTTAAAATTCATAAAAATTTAATTATACTATAGTTCTCATTTGTGTCTGCCTTCTTTTGCTACGAAGTATTTATTACATTGCAGAAATACACCAAAATCTGTTTTTTCATAATTCTGTTGATAGACATTTGGACTGTTCCCAATCTTGGGCTATTACGAATAAAACTACTATAACATTCATGTACAAGTCTTTCATTGGACATATGTTTTCACTTTTCTTGAGCAAATACTCAATAGTCGAATTGCAGGATCAAATGGTTAAGTGTGTTTAATTTTATATGAAAGAGTCATACTGTTTTCCAAAGTGGTGATCCATTTTACAACTCTCCCAGCAATGTAAAACAGATACAATGCTTTTAATTTTAGCCATTCTAGTGTATTTGTAATGGTATCTCTTTGTGGTTTTAATTTGCTCTTCTCTGATGACTGATGATAACATTTGATGTGGTCATTCATATCTCTTTTTGTGAAATGTCTGTTGAAAATCTTTGACCTTGATTTTATTGGCTTGTTTGACTTCTTAGCATTGAGTTGTATAAAAGTTCTTTAATATTCTGGATGCAAGTCCTTTGTTAGATTAATAGGAACTGCAAATATTTTCTCTCAGTCTGTGGCTTTGCCTTTACGTTTTCTTGATGCTGTCTTTTATCAGCATTTATCTTTTATGATTCAGTGTTACTATCACCTAAGAAATATTTGCCTACCTCAATGTCACAAAGTTTTCTCCCCTATTTCTTCTGGAAGATTTATCGTTTTAGCTTTTACTTTTAAGTCTACACATTATATCAAGTTAATTTTTGAATACAGTGTGAGATAAAAGTTGAAGTTCACTTTTTTCCCATACTGGTATCTATTGTAGTTCTTCCCACACCAATTGTTGACAAGACCACTTGTTCTCCATTGAATTACCATGGCAACTTTGTTGAAAATCAATTCACCATATAAGTATATTTCTGGACCACTTATGGTGAATCATTGTTCCCTATGTCTACCCATATGCCTATCTTGATTATAGTAGTTTTATAAATTTTGAAACCAGAAAGTGTAAGTACATAGTATTGTACTTTCCCCCCTAAAATTATTCTAATTGTTCTAGTCCCTTTGAATATCCATATAAATTTAGAGTCTAACAGAATTTTGATTGGAATTGCTTTGAGTCCATAAAGTAATTTACAAAAAACTGTCATCATAACAAAGTAGTGCCTTCTAATAAATTAACATGGTAAACCTCCCATTTATTTAAGTATTCTTCAATTTCTCTCAGGATTGCTTTGGTGTTTTCAATAAAGTCTTACACATATACTGTTAAATTTAGCCTAAGTATTTCATGTATTTTGATGTTATTGTAAATGGTTATATTTCATACACTAATTGTTCATTGCTAATATATAGAACTACAACGGATTTTTACAAATTGACCCTGTTTGGTGGGATCTTGCTAAATTCACTTTTTTTTGTTTTAGTAAAATTCATATGATTTTCAATGTACAAGATCATGTCATATGTGAATAAAATTTTCTTTTTGAAGATTGGAGACAGGGTTGATTACAAGGAGCATAAAATAACTTTTTGGGGTGTTGGGGTGATGGTTTCATATCTTTATTGTGGTATAGGTTATATGATTGTGTACATTTGTCAAAATTCATAGAATTCTACACCTAAAAAGCATGAATTTTATTCTATATAAATTATACCTCAATAAACTGCCAAAAGAAAATTTATAACAATGATACTCAAACTGCTGTATAACAGCAGTTGTTCACTCACAGTTTCTGGTACATTTAATCCATGGTTTACTGTTTCAAATTAAAGCTATCTAAACATAAAGCACAGGACAATTTCAAGATTTTATGAGATATTCACAATGACACTACATTTTGCCACTCCATTTCTGTCCCTACTTTTATGAAAAAAGCACATCTTACTAAATAATCATAAGATTAATATTATTAAATTAACAATGCCTGATGAAAAGTTCTGATTAATGGAAATGTTAACAGAAAATAATGTAACACAATTTTTTAAAATTAATAATACTATGGAAAGGCAATTGAGAAGAATAGTATCTAGAAGATAATTAACACTCACGGCTTCTTACCTGTGTATCTGGATTTGAAGGAGTCAATGTAGCAAGCAGCATCATTTTCTTTAATGCCCATCTGCTCTCCCAAAGATTTAGCTCCCATTCCATAAATGATTCCGTAGCAAATCTGAAAGGGAGTCATCACACTCAGTAAGTAAATTAAAGTTTGTAACTACATAAAAGGCAAATATAAAAAGTTCTTTAGGATTGAAATTTGGTAAGTTTTTTATTTCATAGTGATTCAAAGAAATGACCCAATCTGCTTTTGGTGGGTTAGATCCACAAAAGTTGATATCCAGTGAACATCCTTTAAGCCTTTTAGCAATACTTTTTTGAGGGGAGAAGAGGAAGCGGGGGAAAGGCAGAATATGAATATTAATGTCTGTTTGTTTTAAGAAAATAATCCTAATGATTCAAAAGGGAAGATTTGTTTCTGACTCTGTCATTTATCCAGTTGTCTTCACAGCAGCTTTCTACTGCTCATAATACCTCATTAACTTCTGCTTAAAGAAGTGCCTCGGAGTCAGGAAAGAAACATTACAAACATCCCTCTCCTTACTCTTAGATAATTCTAAAAGAGCTGGAAGAATAGGCTTCATGCTTTGATAATAGGAAAGGCTTATTGGAAATAAACATGCTCTTCACCTCATAGCCACCTGAAATCTCACAATTGCAGAATTCACAATTTCATGAATTTCACAATTCATTTGAGTTAAACACAAACTCATGAGGAAATTTTGGGTGTAATGAAGGTTTATAGTCTAAACAGGTCAATACAAAAACTCTGATTTAATAATAAGTATTGTTTATGTTCAAATCCTAGTTCCAGCATTTACAAGATGTATTATCTTGCATAAGCCACCTAAATTCTTGGCATCTTGATTTCTTCATTCATAAAATGAAGACAGTAATACTATATCATGGGATTGTTAGGATTAAATGAGTTATTATTTATAAGTGCTTAGGAAACCACATGACATACAGCAAGCTCTCTATAAATGTTGTCAGATAAAATTTAAAAAGATAACTAGCAAAAACTGATTATCAGAATTCCAAAATAGTTTTAATGTAATAAGACAGCTGGAGGTATTTTGTTTTTTCCTTTTTTAAATTATACTGAGAGGGACTTTTTCCCTCTCCTTTTTTCTTTTCCTTTCTGGACTTTTTATGCTTTATTTTGTTGTGATGCCTACTTTTTTTTTTTTAATTTAGACATTACTTAGTGCTGGCTGAGATCTCAGTAAGACTCAAAGATTAGATGGTGATTTAGGGAGAAAAAAATGGTATAGCATAAACACTATTAAATCATGCAAGACCTTATATTAAATAGAGGCCACTATCATTAGTGGACAAATGTTTAGGATACAGAGTCAGAGTGTCTAAGCTCTGGCATTTCGAACTTATCCTGGCTCCACCACTTGTAGCTATATGACCTTAAGCAAATTACTAACTTCTGTGCCTCAGTTTTCTTCTATATAAAATAAGGATGATAATGATACCTATTTCATGGATTTATTGTGAAGATTAAATATTGGAATATTACTTACCTATTTTACCTAGGGTTTGATTCTTGCTAAATGCAGGATCCCAGAGGAGATTAACTACATAGAGAAGATAAAGCTGGCTTTCTAAGTCATGGAAGAAACAAGGGTTGGTGCTAAACAGACAGTGGTGAAAGGAAGTGTTTCCTGCCTAGAGGCAGTCAAGGATTATAGCTGTGAGTAACTAGAAGTAAATGTGAAACTAGTAAAGCAGGCTCTTAGAGGTGGGAGTGGTGTGTCTTTACCTCAGCCAACAATCCTACTTTCTTGAAAATGGTGTCACATTTCCCATAGGTCATGTGGTAAGGAGGTATCAGTGTTAATCCAGGCCTGGAAATGGTGTAAATGTGGCCAGACAATCTCTGTGGCCAGATATTTCCTGTGCCAGATGATCATCTAGGAGTAAAAACTAATATGGATCCACTTGAAAGGTCCAAGGGCAGCATAAAGTTTCACAGGTGGATTAGCTAACCAATGGCCTCAAACTAAAAAGCTATCAATTATAAATTATAATCCACAGCTCAGCAATATTTATTTTTCAACAAACATTTAGAGAGCACCTTTTTATAAAAAGTACTGTCGCTGAATGCTATGTGAAAATAGAAAGATGAAAATATGGAAGCTTACAGACTAGAAAGAGGTTTAAAATACCACACACACACACATACACACACACACACACACAAATAACAACTACTGCTACCACTACCACAATATCTACCACTAATGCATATGGCTTTTCAGACACTAAATTGCCTCGGACTAAGTCTATTTGATTCTTTCTGCTAACTCTACAAAGGAAAGCATAATGAATACCATGAGACAGGCTCAGATGAATGTGGTTTGAAAGATCCAAAGATAAAAAAAAAAATCATTCCTCAACTGCAAGTGATCGAGACAATTTTTCAATTTTTTTGAAACATTCAAATTCTCCTCATTTATGTTAAACATGTTTACTAAGATTACCTGCTTTGCTTGTTGCCTCAGATTATCCCCAACAAACTCTGGCTCAATCATCTTCCATTCAGCTGCAATACTCCTGAAAACATCAGCTTCCATGTTTAATACTTGAATGAGACGATGATCATGAGATAAATGAGCCAAGATCCTCAGTTCAATTTGAGAGTAATCAGCAGCTAATATTAAACCACCTGAAGTAGAGATAATTTTAGAAAAGCTGATACAAAGACAAATCCATTTTATATATTGGGTTGTCAGAAAAGTCATGACGTATTTTGTCTCTTTCAAAGGTCATTTATTTATATAAAGAACAAAGATCAATCAATGATATATTGCCCATTTTGTTTGATAACCTTTTGCCATCTTTCAGTGAGCTTCATAATTCCTCGTTCATAGAAGGACCTGTCTTTATTTGCAAAAAACTGAACAAGATGCTGATTTACAGCCTCATCTGAATTAAACATTATACCACGCAAGGAGTTTTGAGAGAGTGAAACAAGTGGAAGTCTGACAGCACAAGGTCAGGCGAGTATGGTGGGTGTGGCAACACATCCCATCCAAGCTCCAATAATTTTTAATGGGTGATCAAACTTGTGTGTGGTCTCATGTTGTTGCGATTGAACACAACTCCTTTACAATTAACAAGCTCTGGACGTTTCTGGATGATGGATTCGTTCAAACTGTCCAAATGCTGACAGTACACATTCGAATTGATTGTTTGGTTCCT
>NW_017731358.1:7762710-7763795 GCF_001890085.2 Hipposideros armiger | reverse complement strand
AGAAATGTGTGTTCTTCAATAATAACAAAGACAGGGCTGGCCGAGTGGTTCAGTTGGTTAAGAGCTTATTCAAGAGTGCGAGCTCTGAGCAACAGGGTCGCTGGTTTGAGTCACAGCCCAAGCTGAGCTGCTGCTGAGCTGCCAACAGGTGGCAGGGTGGCTCAGCTAAAAAAAAAAAAAATAATAATAATAATAATAATAATAATAATAATAACAACAACAAAGATGTTCAGTGGTTGATATGAGAAGAAGAGTTATTAAGAGGATTCAGATCATTTACCTATGAATTAGAAGTGACTGGATTAGATATGCATGGCAAAAACAAAATAAAAAAATAATAAAAGCGGGGTCACAGAAAAAGCAGGAAAAATATTTTCAACTAATATTATAGAGAACTCATGGCTATATTATAAAAATGAGGTACTACAAATCAAGAACAAAACATTAAACAAGTAGTTCATGAAAATAATAAAAACAAAACAACCTTAAACATATTAAAGAATGCTCAACTTCATTCACAAAAGAAATGCAAATTAAATCTATAGCAAGAAATGATTTTTCTCTAACTTATATTGCAAAAATTAGGAGGACAGCACACCCTGTGGCAAGACTGAGAAAGAAACACTCATATATTGTTATTAGGAAGTAAATGGTAACTGTTCCCCAATAGATGCCAATTTGACAATACCTATCAAAACAACTTTTTACTCTGCAACTCAACAAACAAGCCCACAAATTACCTGCACACAGGTTAAACTGATTTATTATACACAAATTTCATTACTGGCAATAACAAATGTCTAGTATAAAAATATTAAATGAAAAAAGCAAGGCACACACAGTGTATAAGGAATGCTTATCTTTGTGTAAGAATAAGGGAAGAAAATATTGCATAGTTACATTTGCTTATATCTGCATAAAAATACTGAAAGGATATATAAGAAATTCCTATATGTAGTTATCTATAAGACTTGTAGATAATAGTGTAGCTAGGACAGGGGAAAAAAGCAAAGCTTATCAATATATACCTTTTAAGATAGTCTCAGAGACACAGAGGAAGAACTGAGGGTTGCTAGTCGGGAGGG
>NW_017731358.1:7760768-7762115 GCF_001890085.2 Hipposideros armiger | reverse complement strand
GCGAATTATCACATTGGGACCAAGACCTTTTGCGCACCACATTGTTGTAAACAATCCACTTCTCATCACCAGTTATCAGTCGCTTCAAAAAAGGATTGTTTTCCTCATGTTTAATGAGCATATTGCAGATGTTTATACACGCCATCAATGAGCTTCTTTGAGTTCATGCAGAACCCCAATATCGAGTTTGCTTACGTATCCCAGCTTCTTCAGGTGGTCGTGAATGCTTGAATGATGGATGTTCAATGTTTCTGCAATCTCTTGTATCGTGTAATGTGGGTTTGACTCGATCAATGACTTTATTTTGTCGTCATCAACCTCGGTGGGGCCTCCTGACCAAGGAGCGTCATTGAGACCAAAATCACCAGCACGGAATTTCGTGAACCATGGTTGGCACTGATGTTCTTGTAGAACATTGTCACCGTAAACTTTATGCAACTTTTCACAAGCTTGACGTGCGTTTTTCCCTTTATGGATATAAAACAGTAAAATATGGCAAAAATGCACAGTTTGGTCTTCCATCTTCAACTTGTTGTAAAATCTCCAAAACTCAACCAAATCACTCAATTTTTTTTAGAATAAAGCTAGAACTATCAGCTGTCAAATAACATAGCAATAACATAGATGCAAATGACTCTAGTACTTCCAAAAATGAACTAGTGCCATCTGTTGCAAACATGCATCACGATTTTTCTGACAACCCAATAGTTGAGCAGGATGACAGAAATTTAGTTCTAACATAGAGCCATGAGCTCCTCATGTGTCCAAAAGTTAAAACCTTGCTCTTAATATGCAATTCAATTCTGTAACTTAGATTATTTTTTTTTTCATATAGCTTTCAAGTATATGTAATATGTGTAAAGCCACCCCTGACCTCTGCCCCTTAACCACTGTGGTAGTGCTTTCCTCAGTGTTCCCACAGCACCTGACATATAAACTAAAATGGTTCTTTCATGCCTCTCCCACATAGCACTGAGCCATTACAGACGTGATACTTATTCCTTTGCATTCCATACAAAACCTTGTATAATTCCTGGCACATAATAGGCTCTTCAATGGTTGTTGAATGAATGAATGAATGAATGAATGAATGAATGGATGAATGAATGAATGAATGAAAGAAAGATGAATGGAGAAACTGGTTTCTAATGTGTGCACATTTTAAGTGGACTAAAAAGAAATGTGTGTTCTTCAATAATAACAAAGACAGGGCTGGCCGAGTGGTTCAGTTGGTTAAGAGCTTATTCAAGAGTGCGAGCTCTGAGCAACAGTGGTTTGAGTCACAGCCCAAGCTGAGCTGCTGCTGAGCTGCCAACAGGTGGCAGGGTGGCTCAGCTAAAAAAAAAA
>NW_017731358.1:7703523-7759348 GCF_001890085.2 Hipposideros armiger | reverse complement strand
AAAATAAAATAAAATAAATCAGAAAAAAATATATATATATACCTTTTATATATTTTGATTTCTGACCTATGTGAATGAATAATCAATTCAAAAGTATGTAAATACTGATTTAAAACAAATGACCATAACTTTTATGGCCTTACTGCCATAAACAAGACAAAACTGGACAAAATATATGAAATAACTGCTTTCAGCTACTGAGCAATAGGCAATGCAGGACTATAATCCCTGAGAAAGGCAAGAAGAGAGAGAAGATGGGGTGAGCCATACAACTGTGTCAGGTTTCTGAATGGAGGCACTTTGCAGAAAGCATTGTAGGGAAGGAAAGATGAAACAAAGCACTATGATCTCTCTGAGCTGAGGAAGCCGAGACTGGAGTTTGGGTTTACTGAGGCAGCTAGTATTTGTTAAAATTTGGAGGGAAAGAAATGTGCATAAAAGGAGCACCAGAAATATGCACAATAATCCCTTTGGATTTCTGACTAAATACTAAGCTGTGCAGGGAACAGGCAAAGAACAAACACTAAAGAAATAACTATTACCAAAGAAAGAGCCACAATTGCATAGCTGTCAGCTGAACAACTACTTGAACAACATACTCTTGAATGTAGAGAGATGTTCAAGCTCTGATCAGACTGAGTAGAGAGACCTTGTTGAATAACTTGCACACCGAGACCCCAGCGAGGCCATGACTTAAAATCAGGCTAATCTGGCCCTAGAGTAAATGTTACTCTAAACTTTTGCTAACAAAGCTTTAAAAGTCTCAGAATTATCAAGCTGATGTAAAAATAAATTGCCTGTCAGAAGAAAATGCTATTTAATGAAGACTACAAAATCCAAAGAGTCTACAATGTGGCAACCATAACATCCAGCATACAATAAAAAAATACTAGACATATGAAGAACCTAGGGAAAGTAACTTAGAATGGAAGAATATTCAATCAATAGGAAATGACCTAGAAATTATAGGTGATGGAATTTTTAATAGATAACATAAATATAGGAATTTAAAGAAACATGAAGATAATTATGCAACAAATAGTAAATTGCAATGAAGTAATGAAATGACACAAAAAAATCAAATGAAAATTCTACAATTAAAAATGTAAATTTCACTAGGAGGATGTGACAGCAATTACACACCGAAGAGGAAAAGATCTGTGAACATTAAAACAGTCAATAGAAATATCTATTGCAGCACAGAGTGAAAAAAACAGAGAAAGGAGAACAAAAAAGCAAAGATAAAAGCTTCAGTGATCTGTTGGACAATACCTAGTGGTATTACATACATAAATTTAGAAAGGAAGAAAGGAGAGATACGGACAAAATTATTAAAAGAAACAATGGTTGAAAATGTTCCAAATTTGAAACGAAAAATATAAGTACATAGGTTGAAAAACAAAACTAAGCAAACTCAGGAAATTCAGCAAATTCAAAAATCCCAGAAACAAAGCATAAAAAGCTACTGAGAGGGCCAGCCGAGTGGCTCAGTTGGTTAAGAGCTCGCTCAAGAGTTTGAGCTCTGAGCAACAGCGGTTCGAGTCCTGGCCTGAGCTGAGCTGCCGCTGAGCTACCAACAGGTAGCAGGACGGTTCAGCTAAAAAAAAAAAACAAAAACAAAAACAAAAAAACTACTGAGACTCATGCCCAAATCAAATTGCTAAAATTGAAAAAATCAGAAAAGCATCCAGGAAAAAGATACCTTGTGCTTGAAAGAATAGCAAGAAAAAATAGTGATGTACTTCTCAAAAATAATGCAAACCAGAAGTTAATGGAAATATATATTCAAAGTGCTGAAAGAGAAGGACTGAAAACCTAGAAATCTGTGTCAAATAATATCTTTCAAAAGTAAGATAAAATACAGAAATCTAGAGGCATGGAAATGCTGAGAGAAATCATTGTCAGTAGAACTGCACTACAAGAAATCTTAAAAGAAGTATTTGGGGTGAAGAAAAATGATAATAGATGAAAACTCCAAGAAATGAAGAATGCAAAAAATGGTAAAAAGTAGATAGAAAAGGCACTTTTTTGGTTTGGGTTTCTTTATAAGATAATAGACTCTTTAAAGTAAAAACAATAACTATACAGCAGAGTTTACTCATGTAATAGTCATGAAGTTTAAATTTATTAAAAGAAAAGGGAAATGGAAAAATACTCCTTACATAATGGATGAAGTGGTATAAAATTATTTGAAGGTAGACTATGATGTGATGCATATTGTAAATTCTAAAATATTTAACACATATAGTTAATAAATAATAGAGAAATAAAACAGAATAAAAATAGCCATTTAAAATTTTAAAGAAGAATAAAGAACACATAGAACAAATAAAATACAAATAACAAGATAAGCAGACTTAAATCCAACTATATATCAATAATTACTTCAGATGTAAATGGACTAAACACCATATTTAAGTGGCAGAAATTTTCAGGTTTAACCCATATACATTTAATTTAAATTAATTTAAAAAACTTTAAACAAAGGCAGTGTAAAATATTATTGCATTAAACACAATTTTGTTGTTCAGATAAGAATAAATTGATGGATGAACAGATAAACAAAAATGAAGTATATACATACAATTGAATATTACTCAGCCTTAAAAAGAAAGGAAAATTCTGACATAAGAGCTATAACATGGTTGAACCTTGAAGACATTATGCTAAGTGAAATAAACCAGGCACACAAGGACAAATATTGTATGATCCCACATATATTAGGCACTATATTAGTCAAGTTCATAAAGATAGAAAGTAGAATGATGGTTGCCAGGGGTTGGGGAGTAGGGGAGGGAGAGTTAATGTGTAATGGGTACAGAGTTTCAGTTGTACAAGACGAAAAAGTTCTGAAGATACATAATGATGATGGTTGCACAACAATGCATATGTCCTTAAAATGCCACAGAACTTAGTACTTAAAAAATTGTTACAACAGTAAAATGCTAATAGTTCATACTTAAAAAGCAACACTGAAATTTGCCAAGCAGATTGTTATCATAGACCTGAATTCACTCTTGGAATATACATTATTGACAGAATTCAAATTCAGATGGTTAGCTGCACTCACCCAGATCTGCCAATTGTCAAAACATAAAACAGCAAACATGATACTAACAGTAGGGATGAGTTAGGAGTTAGATCATAACTTTCAAATGTTTTGATAACAAAAAGGTTTATGGCTAGAGTATTGAGGAGAGGTCAGGCAGAAGGATAGTCCTGGGGGTTACCCCATGTAAGAGAAAGCAGGAATCAGGAGAAGAGGAGAAAAAACAAAATGCAAAACAAGTCAGGAAGTGAGAAAAAAAAGTGTGCCCTTAGAGTTCATGGTGGGGAGAGAAACTAAGGAAAGCGAGGGTTGATTAACAGTGACAAATGCTGTACAAAAGTCAAAGAGGACGAGGACTAAAAAATCCATTGGGTTTTCCAAAAAGGTTTGCAATAACCTTGGTTTCAGCAGGCTGCTGCCAATGAGCATACACCACAGAAGTTTCTCACAGAGCAGATCATAAAGACAATGATGGCTGACGTTTTATAAACCTGGGCACATAAAGGGGAAAAACAGGCTACACAGAAGAAAGATGCATACTGTACTTCTGAGTATTATACTTCTGAGTCTTATTCATAATGCAGGCTTTATCAGTACTTTGAAAAACATTTCCATAGCAATGAGAAGCTCAAAAACCATCAGCCACCTTACCTGGGAAAGGCACAAAGGCATGTCGCATGCTGACGGAAAATGGCATTCCTCTGTCTGAGGCTCTCTCCTCCATCTGTGCCTGGTGCCCAGGGTTCAGGCCACAACCCTTATTTCTCCCTCTGTCATGCAAACAACATCATCAGCTGCATGTGAAGCAGTCTCAAATATGTGAAAAAGTTCTGATTTTTCAGTAAAGTTAATATTTCCATCTAAGAAACTTAAACACCTTATTATCTGAAACTCACTTTAAAGCTTAACAAAGATACTAGATTTACATTTTAGCAAACATTCAATTAAATAGGAAGTAAGGCATTTCTGTAATAGCCTTTCCTACAAACCGCTTGGGATAATTCATTGACATTTAGCTCAACTTAATGTCTTTGACCTAATAAAAATTATCTGTGCTTTTTCTTCCCTTTTTGTGTATGTGGGGAGGGCAGGAGGGGGAATGTTTCTGACATTGCTAAACTCTTCCCTTTAATTAATTTGACTTAAATAAGAATATCATGCTGGTTAATTTAATTAGTGGCCCTGATTTTCAGCCTTTCAACATCAACTAACTTCTTTATAGACAGACTCAGGGTTTGAAATGGATGATGCCTAGAATAGAAAGGGCTATTCCTGAAACAGAAAATTAAACTAATTTCATTATTTTGTCCAATAGGCTATTTTTTTTTTTTAGATTTTTTTTTTTTAATTGGGGAATTGAGGGAGGGGAACAGCACTGGGGAATCAGGGAAGGGGAACAGACAAGTTGCTGTCCTTTTGTTCTTCAGTCTAGTTGTGGAGGACGTCGCTTCACTGGCCCATGTTGGTATTATCATTGCGCTCTTCCCAGGTGAGACAGATCAGTAGCTGGCCACTGGATGGCCATTCACGGCAGCTCTGGGCAGCTCACGCCAGCTGCCAACCACTCACAGTAGCTTATGGCAGCCCACTGCAGCTTCACTGCAGCCTAAGCGGTCACCAGCGACTCACAACAGCTCAGCTCCAGGTTGAGCTGTTGTTCACCATCTTAGCTGTAGAGGGCAGTGTCACTGGCCCATGTGGGACCCGAACCGGGGCCCTGCTGCTCAGAGCTGGCGTCTCAAGCCAGCTCTTAACCAATGCGCCACTTGGCTGGCCCTCCAATAGGCTATTTTTGAAACATTCACACAAAAGGATATTAACACAAATACAAAGAAACAGAGTCTACCTGCCCGTGGGAAGTAGGCCCTTGCCTAGGGCTTGGGAAGGTGGGCTTTCTCCTACTAGTGTTGGCATTTTGATCTCAAAATCTCTTGGCACACTCTGAATATTTGGTTCTGTAAAAGTTATTCGTCCTAAAATCAAACAGAATGAAAACATAAAATCGGGGGGGGGGGGGGGAATCTGACATGTATTTTAATAGTAATTGCATTTCTGGATTATCTTTAAAAATATATGCTCTATTATTGCTAAAATGAATTTATATTTAAATATTTTTCATTGTGTTCATGTGTCTAACAATGATAAAATAAGTACAAGAGCAATACCAATGTAAGTGAATGAATGAATCAGCTACAATACAATGTTTTATATTAACCTAGCTCTCCAGAAAACAAGCCCATAATAAGAAGTAATTTAATAAATTGAACTATTCCTGTGCTAAAATTAGTACCAGATGTCAGCACTATAAATGTTAGCAGTCACATTAATGAGTAAAGACTAATCAAATGGATCCTAGGAGGCATGACTGTCGGATAAGCCTTTAAAAAGCCAGCGAAGCACAAGATACAAAGAAGAGGATCTGGAAAAGAGCAGCTGAGTGCTGAACAGGGGCGCGGGGCCAGAGAAGTTAGCTAAGGCAGGAGGTGGAGCAGCAGTGAGAGGTGGGACTGAAACATCACTTTCTAGACATCACCTGGCCAATTTTCTTCATCATCATCATCATCATCACCACTCATCAAGAGAATCAACGCTAACACTGGCTTGGCTAGAGAATAGAATCAGGTGGTTAATGAATTTTCTAGGAAACAAAATTATTTGTTTAAATGCTTATAGGTTTTATTTCCCCCCAAAATGTTTTACATTTTATGTGTTTATTTATTGGTTGAATTTTTCTAGAACACAAATATTATCCAAAAAAGTTTAGGTAATGGATTTTGTTTTTTTGCAGTTTTTATAATACACATATAGTGACACAAAATCCTGTGTTATATGATATAACCTTCATTGTAACAGGCTTTCTACTAGCTACCACATATACGTAATCTCATCTTCTTTTGATGAATCAGACATTTTAAGAGCCTAGACTTTTGCTTTTCTGAAATAACCCGATATTATGTCTTTGTTATTTAGCTTTTAGCAAAAATTAGTGCTCAATTAATAGTAGAAATTAATATACTTGTTACCATTAAATGGCCTTTTCAATGTGGTAAAGCTAACAAACAGCAGAGGAAGGAATCTAAGTTTCTTTCCTTTTATAAAACACTTAATAGTCAGGTCTATTGTTTGAATTAATGAGGTAACATTGGCAGACAAACAGATGACAAAAATAAATTATAAAACACAAATGTAGCTTCATAGAGATGAATTCTAATAATGAAACAGCCTTGTTATGCTTAAGTAAACCTCGTATTTCTAATACTTTCTTTAAATGTAGGCACAATATGATAAAAACCAATCAGGAAAAGAAAGAAAATGATTACTTTCTGCTTTAATAGCAACAAATAAATGCGCAACACCTTTGAAAATCTAGGTTGATTTTATTTTTTCACCAACAAGGATTTATTTTACTTAAGTATACAGTATTAGCATACGTTTCAAAATGAAAGTGAAAAACCAACAGGGCAAGAAATGGCTAGGAAGGAACAAGAGGTTAGCTAAATAGAGAAGAAGGAAGGGAGGTCGTTTAAAACAATGAATAAGCAAGCAAAGAGCAAAGCAGCTCCTCATTCATGGTGACTCCATCCTTAATAACAGCAGCAACTGATAATAAGACACACACTAAGTGCATGCACACTTCTACACACTTTCCATGTATTAACCTATGTAATTGTAAGAATGATCCAGGGAGGTAGGACTAGGCACTGAGAGGTTAATAAGTACTTTGTCTAAAGACTCACAGCACCAGGATTCAAATCATGATATCAAAGCCCCAATTCTACACTATCTAAACTGTCTCCTCTATGAAGCAGTTGAAGCTACCCTTTCTTCCACTACACACTGCATTTGGTAAATAGAGTTTTGCACTACCTAGAGTAAGAATGCTTTTTTCCTCGCCAGGTTATACTCATACCTATTGCAAGAAGGCCATGACAAACACAGAGGACTCTATAGCTTTCTTTTCTGATTGAATGAAATAAGACTCTCACTTACTATAAAGATGACCCGCACACCTACTGAGATTCAACTCAGAGAAAATCTTAAGATGTTCAGAAGAGGGCTGGGACTGAAATAAGATCACTGACTCAATCAGATATTTAATTCCTGGATATACTCTCATCCAAAGCACAGTCTCAGACATCTCAGTTACTCTATACAGTACTTGAAAGCAGGAACTGTATCTTTCGAAATCTCATCTCTGCATCTAGGCAGTATCCATCTATGCTTTCAATGTAGTATGCGTTTCATAAAAGTTTATCCATTTCATTGAACCCAGTGATCAACACTTGAATTCCTTGGTGATCATAGAAATATATATGAAAATTTTTTTTTCTTTAAAAATTGGATATTATCCATATTTAAGATTTCTCATTACCTGTAGCAGTGTGTGACTGTGATACAGGATAGATTCTTTCCATTCCAAGAAAAGGATTCAGACGCTTTTCCCGCTGCAGGGGAAAGATTACCTTGGTAATAGCATTAGTGATTCTTCTCCACTCTAATATCAAGCCTGGTAAAGGATGTAATGCCTTTAATTTATTTAAAACATCCTGCCAAAGAAACACAATAAGGTAAGATCCTATTCTTATCCAAATTCCATAGCAAACCAGAATCTCTTTTAGGTAAACAACATACTCTCAAAATAAATGTATTAACTCCTGTATCTACAACTCAAAATTACTGTTTGGGTTTTTTTTTAATCACCATGATAAAACTATGATAACTATAGATTTCTAAAAGCAAACATGTCAATGCTGAATAATATCAATTTAGATCTACCTTTAAAAAAAAGAATCAATGACATGTCAACTTTGCAAAATAACTGCCTCCCCACACCCGATCCAACAGTTTGTGTCTTCTCTTTTTTTCCACTGTATTTCCCTCCTCCATTCCTCACATGATTGAAAGTTTCCCAGGTTTTTTTTTTCTCCTTTTTTGCCCTAATACTTTCATAGTTTCTGTATCAAGGAAATTAGAAGACATTTATCTTTAAAACTTTGCATTTTGTATGCTACAGACTTTTGATGAACCATTAGAGAATAGAAACTTGTGAGGTAAAAGGACAGTGAGATCAAATAAAAAGTTTTGCTACAGAATGAAGCTATGGAAACGTCCCCAGGACTGGCAAATCATAGTTAATGATATTAGGGTCAAAATTCTACAGGATGGACTGCAACTTGGACTACTCTTTCCATTGCTGCTGTGGCTGTACTTTCTACCCTTATTTTTCCATTGAAAATTCATTCAGTAACAATGTAAAATTAAGGCCTTTCTCCCTTCTCTCCTATGCACACAGTTTCCATGGACTGTGATTAGCACTTTACTTGGAAATCAGCAGATTAAAGTCTTAAAACAAACACATGAAAAGCTTACTATTATGCCCTGGAATTGAAAAAAAAAAGTGTTTTATTTATATTGGCTGTTATTTTTTTCTTTTTATATTACAAAAAAACACTTCCACACCTTTGTTCATGTTCAAATAACTATACAAATTATATTATACTGGAAATCCAAGGTAGTGGATGTCAATAATTAAATAATGTCTACAGGCCTGAGCTTACAAGCAGCCTTTACACCATTTTAATGATAGAAAGGACACAACTGCTAATTCAGATTATGGTCCAGATTTTTTATGCTGGAATATCTCCACATTTATTGTGGGCAGCCAAACCACAAACCAATTTGTTTTTCTATAGATAAGTTCAAATGGTCATCTATATTGGATCTTGATTTCATCAGCATTCTTTTTTTTTTTTTTTTTTTTTTTTTAGCTGAGCCATCCTGCCACCTGTTGGCAGCTCAGCAGCTGCTCAGCTTGGGCTGGACTCGAACCGCTGTTGCTCAGAGCTCGCACTCTTGAGCAAGCTCTTAACCAACTGAGCCACTCGGCTGGCCCTCATCAGCTAAAAGTAGTTCAGATTCTGCCCTGTAACTGCCCCAAAGAGCACCTTACTGGTGCTGAATCGTTTTCCCAGTCTTAGCTTGCATCCATTGTCATTCCCTCTTCTGGTGGAACCCAAAGTTTTCTTGCTGCCTTGGTTTATCTCTCCATTTGGTGGCAACTTCAATTCCAAAAATAAAACCTGCAAGAAATTAACGCTTCTTTAGTCTAGAATCAATTCTCAAGTACTATCATTCAGAAAATATTTTTTAAAGTTATTTGAGGAAACAACCTATATAGTTTAATATGGGTTGGAAGAATTTTTTTTGGGGGGGGAAGGGGGACAATTTGGAATTCGTGCATTTAATAAATAATGGCAATGAAAATTTATATATCAAGCAGGCTATCCATACCCTAATTTAGGCACTACCAAATTAATACACCACGAGGCTTTTAAACAATCAAGAATGCAGGAATGTATACTTTGTGCTGAAAAACTGACAAATAAGCTATTGATACTGAGACTTTAGTTGGCTCTGAGGATTGTGAGCGCTCCTAAATACCACTTGCTGTGGTAACCAACATGGCTGCTCAATTATTTAAGCCCCACAGAGGGTCAATTACCAAAACAGGAGGCAGGCCAAATCTGGCCCGCAGGCTGTAGTTTGCTGATCCCTGCTCTAGACCAGTGCCATCCCAAACTACTTTTTTGCAATAACGGATATGATCTATATTTGCCCTGTCCAATATGGTAGCCGCTAGTGACAATATGGCTACTGAACATTTGAAATGTGGCTAGCACAAATAAGGAGCTAAATTGAAATATTTTATTTAATGTTAATTAACTTAAATTTAAATAGCCACAAGTGGCTAGTGGCTCCTGTATTAGATAGTGCAGCTCTAGCTGAGCAATAATATCCTGTCCAATCCAAAGATTCAACTTAAAATCACCAAGGATTAAATAGTCGATGTATAAAACTTAGATTACCTTAAATATGACCTCCATTTTAACATGAAGACCTAGGAACAAGCCAATAACAAAGGCCTATTATTCTAGGTCAGAGTTTGGTCTAGGCCTATGGCTCTCATACCTTAGTACCAATCTGAACCAAAAGGGCACAGATTCCTACCTTTGCTCCAAGCCTACTTGTGCTGAAATCCAGAGAGTCTATATTTTTGATAAGCTCCCTATGTAATTTTATATGCTTTCTGCTAGTACTGGCTTGGGGAGTTCTGGGCTAAAGAACTCAAAGGAAAATATAAAAATACCCAAAAGGACACCACTGAATTCAATACAAATATACCATGTAATTAAGAGAAACAAAGTTCCTCATTTTTTTAAAACACAGAATTCTAAGGCTTAATAAAGGGCATTTTTATGAGTATATATAACATTTATTGAGCACTTACTATGAGATAGGCCCTGTGCTAAGTGTTTTACATTTATCATTTATTCTTCACAACAAATCTATGAGGTATTTCTATCATAACCCATTGTACTGGTGAAGAAATTGAGATATAAACAGATGGTGTATTGGCCCAAGGTTATGTAAATAAATGAAGGAGGTGGGCTTCAAACCCACGAATCTGGCTCTAAAGCCTATGATCTTTACCAATGTGCTATATTATTGAGTCACATCTAGAGGACACTATAACTTCAGTGGCACCAAGCCAAAAGTAAGCACCCAGTTTACATTTCTAACCCCTCTAAAATAACCCAGACACCCTTTGTGGAGTGTGGAGAGAGGAGAGACTAGAACACTAACCTTTGAAAATAAAAATAAGAGTAAACTATGTTAAAATTTATATAAGGTGATAAAAATCTTAATTGGGTTTAAAAAGCAAGTAGTCACAAAAATCCCCTTTTCATTAACAACTGAGAAAAATATCTAATTTTGTAATCCAAAACAGGATTTGGGGGTGAGGAAGGGGTGAACGTCCATGAAATGGCTAATTTCATGGAGAAACAGCTACACTGTTAGGCAACTATTATGCAACTGTCGTTCATTAAACAAATATTTACTGAGTGCCTCCTCTGTTCCAGGCAAATCTCCTTCTCCTGGTACATACACTCTAGGACCCTTCTTTATTACATTCCTATTTCATAAATATAAGATATAACTTATAAATTAGATGTTAGAATACTCTACCTCCAAAGTATTCTGGTTAACTGAATCGCATTTTTAACTATTCTTTGATATTTAGGTAAACACATTTAAGAAATACACACACACAAACCATTTGTAACTCTAAAAATTACTTTTCTCAATTCCCTCTTCCCGTGATACAACCTCAGCAATGTCATCCGAACTGGTGAAGGAAAAACTGTGGCCAGCCAGCTGATAAGCCTGAGTCTCAATCGCATCCAGCTTGGCTTGCATGATGTGTTTCTGACTTTCACACTCTGCGGTACTGAAGCCGATTCCATTTAGCTCCAGCAAGGCCAAGCAGTATTGACAGGGCATTTCCACTTTACAGAAAACATCTGGAAGAGAAAAAGAAAACGAAAACATTAACTCACCAGTTAAGTGGCTAGATGAGTATCATCATCTAAACACACATAGAATTTTTCTAGCAAAATCCAGACATGCTACCCAAACTGTGCTTCAAGATTCAGTGTCCTGAGCAGTGTTCTCAAACCAACAATGAAAGGCTTTCCACTTAAGCACTAGACCACTAACCTTGTCTATGCAGAGTGGAAGAACTGGCAAGCTTGTGAACAGTCTGGATTACCAGAGCATATTTCTCCCAAGATAATATTTCTACTTCTAGCAAGAGCAAGATAGCCAATCTTATATGCTAAGCCGCTACAAAGCATTAATTCCCTGAAATTATTTCCAATATTCCTGTTCTCATGGTATGCATGCTTGCACAAAGAACTAAAGATGGAGGTTTTATATTTTCCAATGCTCTTACCAAAGAGTAAAGAACATTCCAGAAATAAGAATTAGAGTATTTTACTGTCTGCTTCCATTTATCAACAGGGTTGTCATTCTAAATCAGTTTTCCCAGTATGCTCATTGGAATTTTAGTCTCAAAGATACTACATCTAAAGAGTAGAATTGAGAGATACCATATCCTGTGAGTTCCAGCATTTATATACTGCTCTTGGATATTCATGATGCCTCTTAATATATGCATGAGGCAAATATTAATCAAAAGAAAGTTGATGCTACCATATTCATTCCAGAAAATAGACTAAGAATAAAACTCATATTACTGGTAGAGCTGGTTACACCATAATGATAGAAAGTTTAATTCACCAGAAAGATAAATTCTAAACATGTATGCATCTAATAAAATGGCCTCAAAATATATAGTTAAAGTTGACTGAACTACAGTGAAAATTAGATACAGAAGATTTAAACAACAATCTTGACTTAACAGACATTTATAAAATTCTGCATCCAGAATTAAAATATACATTCTCTTATACACACATAGAATATTTACACCCTAGTTCAGGTTTTAGGTCACAAAGCAACTCAAAAAAATTTAAAGAATGGGTATTTTACAACCATATTCTTTAACCACAATACAATTAAATTTGATGGTAACAATAAAAATACAAAATAAAAAGTTTCCAAATATTTGGGAATTAAAAAACCAATCATAAATTTAATAATTTATGAGTCAAAACGTAGCATAACAGAAATTCTTAAATATTTAGGATAAAATGATGAAACATTACATGTCAAAACTTGTGAAATAAAATGAAAGTAGAGCTTTAAAGGAAATGTATAGCCTTCAGCACTTAAATTAGAAAAGTAAAAATGATTTGAAAAGCAATAAATTTAGTGTCAAACTTATGAATTTAGAAAAGGATGGCAATGGGCTACCGTGTGTAGCCAGCAACCAGCGTGAGCGGCCGTCCAGAAGCCAGTGACTGATCTACCTCGCCCGGGAAGAGCGCAATGATGGTACCAACTTGAGCCAGTGAAGCAACGTCCTCCACAACTAGACTGAAGAACAAAACGACAGCAACTTGTCTGTTCCCCTTCCCCCAATTCCCCAGCACTGTTCCCATCCCCCAATTCCCCAATAAAAATCTTAAAAAAAAAGGACTGCAAAATAAAGTCAGGGAAACTAGAAGAAAAGAGATATTACAAATGTTGACAGAAATCAAGGAAATAGAAAACAAAAATAGAAAATATCAAAAGCAAAAGCTAGTTCTTTGAAAAGACAGAAAAATTGGATAAACTTCCAGTGAGATTAAACAAATATTATGAAAGAAAA
The DNA here is from genome assembly GCF_001890085.2 of Hipposideros armiger. Lineage (NCBI taxonomy): Eukaryota > Metazoa > Chordata > Mammalia > Chiroptera > Hipposideridae > Hipposideros > Hipposideros armiger. The sequence continues at coordinate 7,746,185 of NW_017731358.1, read as the reverse complement.
AGAAAATAACAGATAAACCAGACATGTAAAAAAAGAAAACATAAGCAATAGCTTTATGACAATAAATTTGAAAATTTAGATGAAAGAAATAAATTCTTAAAAAATATAGCTTATCATAACATAATCAAAAAGACATATGAATAATCTTAGTTATAAATAAATCAAAGTAGTAAAAAATGTTGCCACAAAGGACCAGTTTATAGGTAAATACCACCAAAATTTCGAGAAACACATTATTTCTATAATATATAAACTCTTCTAAAATAAAAAGAGGTTATATTCATGAACTCATTCAATGAAACTAGAATAACTTTTTTACCAAAATCAAAGTATGACAAAGGAAAATTATAATCATTTCACAACCATTGAATTGGCAAAATTGAGACAGTATGAATTAGCACAATTTCTTTCACACTGCTGTTTAGAAAGTAAACTTTTACAACCAGTCTGGAAAACAATTTAGCATAATTTTACAAAGTTAAATATTCCCATTCCTATGAAAGAGCAATTCTAAACTAAAAGAAATTCTTGCCCACATGTACCAGGAGTTAGAATGTGTTAGAATATGTATACAGAACTACTTGCTATAGCAAAACAATACAAAACTAGAAACAACCCAAATCAATAAAAAAATGGAAAAATACATTTTGGCACACTCTCACAGTGATATATTACAGAGCAGTGAAAGTGAATTAATCATAGATACATGCGGTAATATGCATGAATCTTATTAACATGATGCTGAGCAAGAAAAGCACATACCAATGTGACGAATATTTTATGAAGTTTAAGAACAAGCAAATCTAAATAACATATTGTTTGGACTTAGATATATATATGCTACAATATTTTTAATTAAAAAATAAAACAAGTAAAAAATGAGGGAATGATAAACATAAAGCTTGGGATATGCAAGAAAGGGGGAGCACATAGGTAAACATATACGAGTATGTTTAACTTATTGATAATGTGAGTTAACAGTTATTAAATATTAAAATATATTAAAAGAATAATTAATAAATAATAAAACTATACATGGACCAATGATGATATTATACATGAAAGAAAGGTTATGATTAATACAAATCTGTGCAGATGTGGTCTTTTAAAACAGAGAGAACCAACTCACTCCATATGTAAAAAATCATCTCACATATATTCAAACCACTCTGGATAAGACCTAATTGACCCATGTAAAGAGAACAGGATACACTGTCCTGGGTCACACTGAGCAGACACATTTATTCATACCCTAACAAAAATCAGTTCTTTATTGGAAGAAAATCGGATGCCAGAACACACCCACCCAAAAGGCAAGAGGATGAGAAAAGGAAAAGATGAAGATTCCGAAGGTCCATTAAAATAAACAAGCACATCCTGAAATAATTATTTCCAAACAAAATTTGACAACTGTCCACATTCTCTCCCAAACTTCCCTTATCTCGACGTGCTTCAATTGTATGAAGTCCTTGAATAAAAAAGCCTTAACACTGCACAAAAATGTATTTAACACCTCCTAGCCACCCACCTTGGAAAATTTACAGAAAAAAAAAAAAAGAGCTTTTAAGGCACACTAAAATTGTGAAAGTTAAAAAGTAACAAATCTGAAGGGTCTCTTGTACTTTTCTGGAAAGGAAAACCATAGTCTCTTTTTTTGTAATAGGTAAAAAACTGGCTTTAAGTAGTGGCACAGTCCCTTCCCAAAGATACTGAAAGCTTCTAATTCTGATAATGGTCAACAAACATCTATAAAGAGTTACAACTAATCCATATCACTATCATCAAATGCTGGTGTCTGGGAACTACACAGACTAGGGTGTCTGGGAACTACACAGGATACCTGTGGAGGCAGATTGAGAAGGAAAGAGAGCTGTGCTCGTTCAGCATTATTGTCCATAAGCGGAGAAGCAGTCCTGTGGCGTGTGTGCCACACACTCCCAAGCCCTGGCCTGCCTGCACAGGCTTAGAGAAGGAGCGTCTGAAACCTTCACTGCCTGTTCAAGACCTGCTAATTAGCATCACTTAAGCAAGTCTCCTATGAACAAACAAGTCCGTCTGATCTTTGTATAATTCTACCCAGTGATGCTGAGGAGAACATTACTATCAGCACAGAGGGCTTGTTATCAGTAAAAATAATAATGATGATCAAAGAACACAATAATGAGTGTCTCCTCTGTGGCAAATGCTGTACTAAGTTCTCTCTCATTTAATACACATAACAACACTATAAAAACCGTACTTAGAGAGTTTCAACAGCTTGCCCAAAGTCCCTCACTAGAAAGCGATACAGCCCAGGTTCAAACCGTGTGTGAATTCATCAGTCTGCTATTTCTAGTATTTATTAATCAGGCAATAAATTCATGGTTTATGTCTTCTCACAATGAAGCCAACTTTGTTCCACTTTATCATTTCTACCATAAGCATATGTTATCCCCTGTGAAGTCAAGTCACTCAGTCTAGGCCAGCAGACTGTACAATAAATCCATGCTATTTGTCAGGAGGGAAAACAAGAGTCACATGAATATCCTTTGCCGAGAAAATAACTGTAAATAGTTCTAAAAATATAAGTCACTATTTTAAATCCATGAAAGATGTTCTAAGTGTGAATAAAAATCATTTGACGAAGTTCAAATATAAAATAAGCAATAAATGAATAAAACATCACTAATTCTCTTCATTACAGTAAAGCCTGAGGTCAGCAAACTATGGCCAAACTAGGATCAGGTACCTGTTTTCGTAAAGTTTTATTGGAACACTCATTTTCATAATGTCTATGGCTGCTTTTGTGCTACGATAGCAGAGTTAAATATTTGTGATTAAGACCATCTGGGCTGCAAAGCCAAAAATATCTTTTACAGAAAAGTTTGTTGACCCCTGTACTAGACAATCCAAAGCTAGGGTTTGCATAAAAAGTGTAAAAAAAATTATCCACCTGTGATCAAGAGTGGCTACCTACATAATTGTCACCAGTCTGTAGCCGCGTAAAAATGCCAGGAACTTTGTTTTTACCTTGCAGGTTTTCCTTCTTTAACAACGAATTGAGTTGATTCATAGCGTTGAAGATGACAATGGACTCTACAGAGGCTCGGTATCGCCCAGAATGCTCAGTGCTGACATTCAGTCCCAGGCTTTGAATTCCTCGGCCAGACTCTATCCCTTCTAGGAGTGGAAGCTCGCGAGGAAGAACACTGGTCACTATGCTGTGAAGAGTCGGCTCCTTAGAATCTGGATCTAGTAGCCAGCATGCCACCTGAATGGGATAGCAATGAGAATATTTTCTTAATTTTTCAAAGACATTTCTGTATGCTAGAAGCAGGGCCCAGTTGGGACCCCCATAGAAGCCTTGCCATGTCTCAGCCTCACCTTTCTTTGACCTATAGCTTTGTAATAGATTGTCCTCCTGCAGCTTAAGCTGGGAATGTCCGTTGTCCCAGTCCCCTGCTTTAGAAAATTACCCTGAAACTTATGATTAATACCCTTATGCTTATTGATCACAATTTCTATGGCCTAGCATTCTTTCCAGGCTACTCCCATCATTGATTGTTCCTGGGTTGCTGACACCACTGGAGGACCACACTGCCAGAGGGAAGGCTCCCTGCAGACCACTGGAAGTTGTCACGTAGCCTTTAAAGCAGCGGTTCTCAACCTGTGGGTCGCAACCCCTTTGGGGGTCAAATGACCCTTTCACAGGGGTTGCCTAAGACCATCGGAAAACAAAAAGATATTTACATTACGATTCATAACAGTAGTGAAATTACAGTTATAGAGTAGCAACGAAAATAATTTTATGATTGGGGGTCACCACAACATGAGGAACTGTATTAAGGGGTTGCAGCATTAGGAAGGTTGAGAACCTCTGCTTTAGAGGAACACCCAGATTTTCCCTTAAATACCCTAAGCCAGTCAGTCTGAGAATGTTAAGGCACTTTTTGGAGGTGTTAACCTGCTGCCTTCTCAGATCACCGATGCTCTGACAATAAACTCTTATCCTATACCCCAGCTCCTATGTTGGTCTATTGGCTGAGCAGCACAGGCAGCATGAGCCCCAGACTCAATTACTCCCCAGTTTCACCCTTAAATTAAAAGGAGAAAAATATGAAAGCTCATTTCTAATCTCACCAATTTTCACTTAATGCTTATTCAGTGGTGTTTCCAGGAGAAGAGAAGAAAAGGATAATTTTACCGGGACTCGTTTTTGGTTACAATAAGACCAATGGCCTTCAAACTTTTCCATTACCGCAATGTTCCTGCTGACCTAGTTCTGAAATAGGCTTAAAACCAAATGCCTCTCAGCTAAATGAAACCGTGTTTCTGAAAATGCAGGTGGACTCTTCTCCACTAAGGCTGACTTTGGCTAAGCTACCATAATAAAGATGGGCCTATGTAGTTTTAGGTTTATGTAATTCTTTCAGCATTGGACAAAGTGAAACATAAATGCTTTATCATTAAAAGTTCATATCCAGAGTTTAGGAAGCCTGTAGGCATTCCCCTCAGGAATGAGGGCCTCTTACGATGACCATCCAACTGGTGATTTGATTGCTATTAGTATTAACTTCCCAATGAAACTAGAAGATCTGTAGTTTCTAGCAGATCAAAACTAGATTTGGAATAAGGAAATCTAAGCCCTGTCGATAATTCTGACAATGACTAAATGGTTCAGTTACTTCTTTTGTAGGTTAAGAATGTAGTTTTAAAGGAGGGTGTAATATTCTGAGTTATAATAAGAAACATACGTTTGGTCTTCATTCCCCAGCCCCATCTCATTTCTAGCACAGAGCTTAAAATACCCTTGGAATTTCCCAAGTGGTGAGGAATGTACAGGTGTCTTTTGTTAATGTTAATGAGATGACTTTTGTAATGCACTTAAGTCATCTAAGGGTGGGGGCTGGCTGTCAAGGAACCAGCCCTATGATTGGAGGGTTGGAACTTTCAGTCCCATCCCTTGACCTCCTGGGAGGGGAATGGGGGCTAGAGATTGATCACTAATGGCCAATGACTTAATCAATCATGCCTATGTAATGAGGCCTCCATAAAAACCAAAAGGACTGGGTTTGGAGAGCTTGGGAGTTGGTGAACACATGGAGGTTCTGGGAGACTGCGTCAGCTCCGGGCCCCTTCCCATACACCTAGCCCTTGTATCTCTGCATCTAGCTATTGATTTGTATGTAGCCTATAATATCCCTTGCAATAAACTGGTAATCTAGTGAGTAAACTGGTTTCCTGAGTTCTGTGAGCTGCTCTAGCAAATTAATCAAACCCAAGTGGGGGAAGGGGGGGTCACGGGAACCTCACATTTATAGATGGCCAGGAACACAGATAACAAGCTGGGCTTGTGGCTGGTGTCTGAAGTGGGGGATGGGGAATCCTGTGGGACGGAGCCCTTAACCTGTGGGATCTGGCACTATCTCCAGGTAGATAGTGTCAGAATTGAGTTGAATTGCACAACCCAGCTGGTACCTGGAGAATTATTGGAGGTGGGGGGAAACCTCCCTCCACCAGATTAGAAATTGGTGATCAGAACCTTTTTGGGGTATTGAATAAAATAGTCTAATGTAAAAGCTGCCAAATGTTACTCATAAAAGTGACATTTTATAAATTAATAGTTATCGTCTTACATCAAAAGTATTTCGATTAACAAAACCAATTATGAAATATTTCAAATAGTTTGTGTAAAAGGTGTTATATAAATCTGAGATGCTACTGTAGTTTTAATGAGAAGCTCATATTACCCATATTCTTATTTTAGATTCTGGAACATCAAAATTAAGTGACAACCTTTTATATCCAGTAACGGCTGGTTTAGAAACTACATGGAATTTATCACATATAAACTAAGCCTGGCTTGAAGTATAGAAAAGGATAGTATCTTTAGTTTATCTAATACTGCCTTTGAAAATCTTTGCCAAAAAAGCTAAAGAAACTAAGAAACTAAAAGTATCATATTATTATTGATTATATGATAATAACAACAGAGTATATAGTAAGTCCTCACTTAACATCGTCTGTAAGTTCTGCAACTTAGGCAAATGATGCATAACAAAACCAATTTCACCATAGGCTAATAGATCTAAACACGAGTTAAGTTCTTCTGTCATCTCATCAGTGTTATAACGAAACAACATTGAATGAGATGACATTTGAAGACATGCTGTAGTAACATATCTCAACTTAAAATTAATATTCCACAGGCCTCATGCATTCACTATCAACAGTGGGAAAAGATATCCTTTTAAGGACTATGATATTGTAAATAAATATCTTCCAAAAATGCTTTATACTGTTAAGTGTGTATTACCATAACATACAACTTTCCTTAAAAACACAGAGTTTTCATTATGAAGAGTGTATCATACTTTGCTACTATACAGGAAAGTTATCAAGGTGTTAGAAAGGTGATTAGTCCCTAGGCTAAATGGCTCCTAGCTACTATTCTTTTTGACTTGTTATATCAACACACTTCTATTTTCTACCTCTATTCTCATGGATATTTAAAACATCCTGCTATCATATATCTAAATCTGACAGTTCTTTCATTTCTACTATAAGATAGAAAACTTAGAACTTACTACCAAAATAAAAATTATAAATACCTCTGAGGAAAGATACGAACTTCAGTGCTTGAAATTCGTGACATCTCTGTTTTTATCGACACTGAGGCATTTGGTGCATAATATTCTGTTCTGGGTGGATGAGATCACTGCATAAGGAGTAACTATTCTAAAAAACTGAAGCTATACTGTTGGAACTAAATAAATAGCAAGTCATTTAAGAATTAACCCTAAACATTTAAAAAAATATTTAAGTATGTAAAAATTAAATAACTCATAGCACCTTGGGATCTTCATAACTTTGTTCCAGGGAGATGCCACAAGACAGAAGAAGAATTTTATAGCTCTGGATGAAGTCATAGATGATAACAGAACGTTCTTTATCAGGTTCCTTTGGAAAGCAAGATTGAAGGTGCCACATTCTGTCTTTCAAAGTCAGGTTTGGATCCAGAGATGGTGGGGCCAAACTGGCACTAATTTCTTTAAAAAAACAAACAGAAAAACACACAGTCTTAAGGCAAAAATCACATGCATTCATATGAAGCAGAATCTATAACGCAAAGACTGAAAAGACTCAATAAGACTAAAAAAGACTAGTTCCATGTAACCAATAATTCAGTATGACCTTATCCAGGTCATGTCGGCTATGTTGATGAAGCTCTTGGTAATCTAAAAACTGCAGTTTGAACTAGGTGATTTATAATACTCCATTTAATTAGGTGGGAGAAAACTCTAAATATCAAGATTTCTGAAAATAAATTTACATTTCTCAGAATGAGGAGCTAAAGACAGAAAAGATATTTTGAAATGGATTTTAAAGGAACTCTTTTTGAAGAGAGATTTAATAGGTATGTAAAATGTTTCATCTGAAAAAAAACAATTCAAGTAACTATTCACCCTAACATATTTTCCTACAATACAACTTAAAATATTTCATGCTTACTCAGGAAAAGACATTATATAGCATCCTTTAAAATGTTCCCTTATTAAAACAGGGGACAGAAATCAGGTATTGGCAGTTTTTCCATTTTCATTTATGTGTGAATTTTTCATATAAATGTGAGGACATATAAAGCATTAATGCAAGTCAAATTGTTTCAGTGAACAAGTTTCAGCAGTTCAGCTTTATAACAATTATAAATAAACCTGTTATTTATTTTTTTTTTTTTGGAAAAAATGTTCCCTTATTAATTTTTCTCCTGTCTAAAACCAATCAGTCAGCTAGGTATCCAACAACTACCTATAATCACGAGGTATTTCCAGATCATATCCTTTCAATTCCAAAGACTTCTCCAAGGCTATGTGATTCAACTACTATAGATGTCTAGGGCATCACTGCCTCTAGATGAGCTCAAGACCCAGTCATAAGGAGGAAAGAAGTCTGAAGAGAAACTGCTATGATCCAGTCTTCAAAAGCAAACCTTCAAGGTGGCCAAGGAGTCCCTGATGCTCCACTACCCCCAAGAAAAAAACAGTATTAATAGCCCCATGTGAGGGGAGTAAGAGTAGTGTTTCTTGAAACATTTATTCTACTTAATATATGAAATAATGTACATGCTACCCATTAAAAACAAAAATTTTAATCCTAAATATATATTCTAGACAAATATCAGGAAACTATTCTCAACAAGCATTATCCTAATAGAGGCTACCTTAAAATTATATGGTGACGTTGCCAAATAGTCATTACTTACCAGAATGCTTTTGTTCCTTCTGCAATGAAATATAATAGGCATCTCTTCCACCCCAGCATACTGCCAGTCCAACCACCAAGATGTCATCACAGTCCTTAACAGGGAATCCATCAGGGGTTTCCTGAGGTGAGCTAACTAAGTAAGTCAAAAGTGAAATAGTTAAAACTATCTAAAAATAAAGCCATTAAACTGAACATCTAAACAATGATAAGAACTATTTGACAAGCAAATTTCCAGATTCCTAAAATATGCATTCTTTAAATAGTCATTTTTAGGTGTATGCAAAATTTTTCTAGGCTTACTATAACTCAAATAGAAATAAAAACCACTTGTGCACTACAAAAATTCTGTAGTGAACTCAGCAATTCTTAACACTAAGAAACTCCAGAAAAATCAAGAGCCCTACTTCTTAGTGAATTTTATGATTTGATTTTATAATTGGAGTTAATATTTTTTTCTAAAATAATGCATCTCCAATTTTATAAAGACATAGGTCAAGAACCAATTTATTTTATTTACAATTATATCCCCAATACCTGGAAAATAACTGGCACACATTTGTTAAATTTAAGTGAACATTTATATCCTTCTAACCTCTAGCACAAAAAATAGGCTCAATTTCATCTGTTGAAGGAAAAATGGAACATACTTGTCAACACTGGAAGTACATAAGACCTGTCATTAACACATGTACTTCACGAATTGAAGATCAGGCAAATCTCAAACTTTTATGAACAAATTCGTTAATAAATATTGAGATTTAAGAAATCTGATCAAATGTTTGATTTCCACAACAGGTTGCCAAGCTGAATACAGCTATTCCCCGTGATACAGAATTCTTACTTTCATAAAGTGAGACAGACATATACATGGCATTATTTGACCAAGAGGTCAGTGACACTTTGGGATCAACATTTCAGTATAGGATTCATGCCTTTCAGTGGAGGTACAAGTTCTACATAAAATAAATATGGGAAAATGTAGCTAATGTACATTGTGAAAAATATAGTGCCTATTTGCTATGTACTTTTGTGATTATATAAATTAATAAGGATATTTCAACTTAATAGAAAAATAATTCATGAGTACTGATAACAAAAGCCACTGTTATATCATTAAGATACAATAAGTGATCCATATTCAAAATACATCTTAACTTTTACAAGCTTATATTCTAATATTTATATACATTATATGTATATGTATATATATATATATATACACACACACACACACATATATATACACAAATATATATGATCTTTTTAGAAAAATGTTGTATTTAATGGTAAAGCTTAGCACACTCTAGCACCGGGCATTGCCTGGAGTTGAAGTAGCAGAGTCAGGTAGGTGACCTCCACAGAGCCTCACAAAGTGAAGAGGATGAGGAAGGCAACCATCAAACGGAAGTATCCCATGGCCTCAGAAAGGGCACAGACCAGAATGGCATAGGAGAAAAACAGCTGCTGTTTTAGAGGTGGGCATACCCAATGATCAAGTTTCCAGACATGTTCCAATAAATGCCCCTGAACCAGCCACACCATTTGTGGTGGCCCCAGAAGCAGTAAGTTTGACCGCTATGTCAATGTCCCAGGGGACAACATTGGTCTGGAACTCCTGACAAGCCACCTAGATTGGGGAGCTGCTGTAGGAAGGCTATTTAGATGGGATCTTGGCCTACTTGGAAGGAGACAGACACAGGCCTGATTACCCAGGTACAACAGTCTATCAGAGCCAGAGGAATGAGTCGCACCTTGGTGGTCTGCATTTTTTCAGTCTCCCAGCTTGAGCTCTTGGTCTCACTGCCCAGCTCCCCCACCCATGTGTCCTGGGATTGCCCATCTCTTATACCAGAGGGCAACTATTATTAATTGAATTGTGCTGAACAATAGGGCTGTTCCACATGTAAACCCACATAAGAGAAACTTATTAAGCTTTGAATAAATGCATTACATTTAATATCCAAAACTGAAAAGTTTGTCCTATCTCAGTTCACTATTTTACATTTAATTGTAAAAAAATAAAATAAAATAAAGATTCTTACCTTGCTTGAACCTACCACCAATAGTAACACTTTTACAAGATGTCACATTACTGATCTTTTCACAAGCCAGTGAGATGGAAAATCGCTTTTTGCACTGCCACTCCTTTATAAACGTTTGAAAGAGAATTTGGTCACTTGCTACATCAATTATGGCCAAGCTTTCTGAAGTGCATGAGGCTGGAGTTAACTGTGATCCATCCTGTGATAACTGCAGTGAAAAACTTGTGTCTCTAATAGGACTGTCAGCTTTTACGTTATTTCTATTCTCTGGACTGAAGTCACGGCTTTTAATATCTGAAGGTGAGCCAAACGAATGACTTACACCAGGTTGTAAAACACTACTAGTTTTCCAAAGTTTTACAGATGTGCCAAGAATATCTGGAAACACCAGCTTAGAAGCAGATGCTGGAATGGGTGTAGGAGGAATGAGTCCATTATCATCAACTACATAGCTTTCTTTACACGGCAAGAGGGGTGGGGTTTCACCACGAATAGCATTGTTCTTGAATACCTCAGTCTTGCTTTTTACTTCAATATGAGGGGAACATGAAATTCCCTGTACTTGATTTAGCTCCAAATTTGAAACCACTTCTTGTTTGTCATTTAACTCTCCATTTTTTTCTTTCAAATTAGACAAGTCTGTAGTGGTTAATTTTAGCTTTTCATTTTCTAGAGGACTGGACACTTTATCTAAAATCCTTTGCAGTCCTGGACTTATATCAAATGATTCTCCTGACCACGTTAATGAATTATTTTGTTTTGTCCCAGTTAATTTGGAGTTTTGAGATTTTTCATCTTCATCTCCTTCAATTACTTCTCTTTGGGGATAATCATTATCCACTGGGTCATGTAGTTCTAATGTTCTAAAAGATACTGCAGTATTATATTTATCCTGGACAGGAGATATATCTACATTATCCAAAGCTTCAACCATCTGAACAGAATCTATTTCTGAAAACATAATAGACTCATCACTGAAACAAGTCAACTGCTGTTGATTATCTTGATTTGTACCCATATTTGATTTAATTGGGCCCTCTGGTTGCAAACAGAAAGAATCACTGAAATGGTCTGACATTATTTCAGAAGGAAGCAGTTCTTTTGCTTCTACATCAGGTGCTTGTTCTTTAACTAAGTAGTCTTCACTGAAACTGTCAAACAATAAACTATCACTCAAATTTAAACTTGTTTCAGGAACTGGCAGACATTCTACTTCTAAGCCAGTGGGAGTTCTCTTTTGAGGAACTAGAGCTATAACTGGTTTCATAGCTTCCTGTGTTTGATAACCTTCAAGAAAACTATTTAATTGGGAGTCGGTAACAGAAAGTTCATTCCCTTTAAAACAATGGCCATTTTCCCTCAATAGTATTGGAGAATGAGAAAGTGGGTTTTCTGGAGTCAGGATATCAACTCCATGTGAATCTGTGCTTCGTTTCACTGTATCTACAGTCTTAGGTTCCAAATGGTCTGTATTTGTCACTCCTGGAGAACTCTGACCCCCAGGAAAGGTAACGCGAATCTCGCTCTGAGAAGAGCGCGCTGAGCCCTGTTTGTCTAGGCCTGTCGGCATTATCTCCACTGCCAGGTTGGTGTCCTTCACTGCTTCTTGTTTGGTATTTTCAGTTACCATCTGTTGTATTATTTTTTCTGACTGAGTATCCAGGTAGAAACTATCTTCAAAATCACAAGGGATGAACCCTAAGTCAGAAACACCATTATTTTTGTTTGCTGCATAAGTATCTGTTTTTTCTTGAATTCTAGACGTATTTACAAAATTCTCATGATGGCCTCCAGATTTACCAAATGCTCCAGTTGATAGATGTACTCCACTGGATGTATCAATGCTGCTTATATTATCTCCAGATGCCTGAAGATTATTTAATTTATTTTCCTCAGCATTCAACTTTACACTTTTACATTTGATAATAATAGCATTTGAGTCTCTATTCATATAACTACTGACTAGCTCACAAGGCATTTGCATCTCTACTATTTTTTTCTGTTTGGTATAAGTGTCTGTCTGTTTATCAGAATGCTTCTCTGGGCACTGGTTAATTGGATGTGTATCATGGTGTCTCACATAAACATGTTTTTTTGAATCATTTTGTATCAGGACTTTGTCTATTTTTTCTGACTCCACAACAGCTAATCCTCTTCCATTTTCACTAACTACACTAGTGCCTTGACAAGTCCGTTTTTCACTCTTGGATCCTGTGATAAAATGTTCACCAAGAATATCATTATTTATTGTTTTTTTCCTTGAACAACTTTGTTTTGTTTGTAATGGGAATGATGTTTTATTATATTTTCCCTCAGCACAGGAAGATGCATTTTTAGCAAATGGCCCAGGACTTCCTAATTCCATATCCTTTTCATCTAAGGTAAATGAGTCTTCACAGTGAACAGGATTAGATACAGTTTGTTTTTGTAAATCAGTTCTACACTTCCCACTGTCTTTCACAGAGCTACTGTATCTGGATTGTTTTAGATGCTTGCTATGTTTCCAAGATCGAAAGGTGGTACTCATCTTTTCTGAACTACAATTCAAAGTTTCCTTTTTTGTTTTCTTAAGGGAGAAAGTCTGAACAACTTTCTTAGTGCTTGTTTTTCCCTCATTCGGAGAGGTTTCTAGCTTCTCTTTATTTATATTCAAAGAAGTCAGTTTTCTTGCTCTGGAAATCGAACGTACCTGACGTTCTTGATGCCCATCCTGAAACAGATAATTTGTATGCTCTCTATATTTATCTACATCTTGCACTATATTTGGTGAATGCTTAACAGAAGAATCACTAAATATTGTGTTACTTTTTTTCTCTGATTTTAATCTTTTATGAGAACTCTTAGTTTGGGATATAAATTGGTGTTCATTTACTTCTGACCCACTGCTGGTCAATGAGTGTGTATCAGAATTTAAATGGGAATGTGGATTCCATTGTACTCCCATTTCAACTAAGTCCTGCTGAAGAATCATTTTGGCTTCTTCCACTATTAGGGCCGCAGCTTCCCTTTCAGTTAAACCTTTTCTGCCAGTCACCCAAATAGTGTGCATATTCCGACGTTCTTCAACTGCTTCCTCTTCCTCATCCACTGCCTTTCGGGCACTATACATGGAGATAGAAAAGGAAATAAATTAATGCATTGATTCATTCATCATCCAACAAATAAATTAAGCATCAACCTGAGCCATTCTGAGAACAGAAGAAACAGCACTGAACAAGAGGCAAATACATCTGCTGTCATAGAGCTTAAATTCTAGTTAGGGAAATCTGAAAACAAACAAATATTGAAATACTTTCTATGTCAACTGATGACAACAGTTGTGTACAACAAATGTAGCACCAAGAAGGGATAGGTAGTTCTGCAATTTTTAAATACCACAATAAGGGAAGGTCTCACTAAGGCCTCACTCTTTAAATGGAAAGCTAAAATAAGTGAGTGTCAAAAACTTTCATTGAAAACAAATCCTCCTAATAATATAAACCATGGACAAAATATTTGAAGGAACCAGAGAGTTTTCAAAAGAAAGCAGAAACTGGAAGAGGGTTGAAACTAGAAAAAATGGCAGTGGATGAATTTTCACTTTTCACCTGAAGGTGAAAAGGTCCCAATCAGTGCCATAAAAGGTAACTAAAAACTTGGATAAAAACCTGAAGTTTATTGATTGACAGAATTTGAAACAGAGCTCAGAGTAACCACAGGAGATACAAAATAAAGGGAGAAAGTCCAGAAATGAGAGATCCAGGAAAGGAGAATCCCAAATTGAGAGGCTAGTGTTCTAAGAACAATCAAGATGAGTATATTTTAAAGTGCTCTTGTATAAAGAAAGTCTAAGATGAGCCCTGGATATATACTGAAAATCAGTATAAGCAGAAAGCATTGGAAACTTATCTTTACTCAATCTTTCTAGGGAAGAACTATGATACTTTTAGAAATGTCTTTTAAGTCATGAAATATTTTAAAGGTATAAAAAATAAAAAGTAATCCTAAGGGGGAAAAAGCAGCCACATTTTCTTCCAATTACAAGTATGTCATGATATTATCGAAGAGAAAAATATTTTAATACAGTATCTATGATTTACAAATTGACATGCTTTTTCATTTAATAACCCTATGTAGACAGGGGGATTCTCTTACCTTTTAAAAGGCACAGCATTTTTCAGAACAGTTTCCACCTCAGCAATATTTGCTCTGGCAAGATCTGCCACAGTAAGAAAGCCGGAAGCATAGAGGAACCTGGCTCTCTGTGCATTAAGTAAGGACACCCGGACCAGGTCACACAGCTCCCTCTGGATGCCAAATGTAAGACGTTTCTGAAACTGGGAAAGTAGCAGCTCCATGTTGTGCCAGCCCAGGCGGTTGGAAAACACTGTAATCATCCCTGGAATGTTTATAGCATATTTATTGAATTAAAAATCCTTTATAGATCAATTCTCTATTTCTTTAGATATACTTTCATTTCATTGTTTCTTTTTTCCTGGAGAACTGCAGAATTTAACAGGACCACGGTGTAAGTTAACAGGAGCGTAGACATATGGTAAGGGCCTAATTGGCCAACAAATGTTTTAAACACATTAAATGTCATCTCCTTCATTCTTAACCATGCACTTGATATTTTAAAAAACTGAGGCAGAGCACATAAACACAAAACACAAAGCCCTCACCCTAGTTCATTCCTCTCACTCCCTCTTCCTTCTTCTTTTTTAAGGAAGAAAGAACTCTTAAAAACAGGTAAGGGACTTTTTCCAGCTAAAGGAAAGCAAAAGAACTGATTCAAATATCCAAGTGCTGAGAAGACTACAGAAAGCTCCCGCTGACACCTTCTTGAAAGATAGGTTGCCCAGCTCAATAGCTAGACACTCTTGAAATGAAGAAGCCAGAGCAACCAAGTGCCAAGTCACTAAGAAAATCACTTCCCTATGAAAACATTAATCTTAGGGGCAATCTGAGATCTGTGATGCCAGTGAATCGAAGGGGGAGTCTCTCCCTACTTACCGCGCCCCTCCATCTTTCCCTTGGTACTCTCCCAAATATGCACACACCTTCACAATATACACTCTCCTGCAGCCCAGGGTTTCCTTCTAAAGGGCTTATAAGGATTCCTTGACAAAATCGGACCCTAGCTTTCTTGTTTGCATAGCTTAGAGACTATGGGTTTAATTTTATTAAGGGAGGCCACTGTTTCCTTAGAGAAGAGATAATAATTTAGAACACACAGACGGAAACCCAGAAATCCCTTTCCACTTGCCACCCTCCTCCTCAACAGCAAGTGTTAATCGGTAACTAGATTAGAGAAGAGAGGACTCTGTTTCTGTTTCTTCTTGCATCAGGCAACAGGAAAAATAAAAAAAAGAAGAAAAAAAAAACCCAGAAAGCAAAGAGATGGTCAGCAGGTTGCTAAGGAATGTAAGCAGACATTAAAGTCCAGACACTCAGCTAACTGCTGGTCTTCCATGACAGGGAAACTGAGCCCAGAGGAGCCGTAGTTTTCTGATGACAAGGACTACACAAAATCATGGCTTGACATGATCCTCCCACTTTTAGTGAAGCATACAAAATGGAATTTGGAAAAAAAAATAATAATCTTAACTTGACCACAAACCACAGAGTCTTAAGTAAATGTGAAAACTCTTGTTTAACTGACCTGCATAAACAGCAGCTGACTGTTGTAAAGACTGAATCTGTCCACGACTGCATCCAAATTTCTTATTAATTTCCTTTAAGGGAACTTCACTGATTAAATCTAACAACACAAGACTGGTAAAAAACCTGAAAAGTAAATCACCAAAAGTATGGTAAGAGATCACTTATGTCTACTATGAAAATGTATGTTGTGAAACAAATAAGAACCAAAAAGGCAAGAGAAGGTTTACACATTCTGAGAAGATTCCTAATAGGATATAGGATTAGTGGACAAAGACTCAGTGTTTGTCCACTGAGCTCAATGTTTATAAAGTAAGTTCTGACATATATTAGTTACTATAGCAAAGAACTAATATCTGTATAACAAAAATCTGTATAACTAATTTAAAGAAATAAGACTTGGTTCAAGAAATGTGATGGCACACAAATTTAAAAGAACGGGCCGGCCGAGTGGCCCAGTTGGTTAAGCGCGCGAGCTGTGAGCAACAGCGTCGCCGGTTCGATTCCCACATGGGCCAGTGAGCTGTGCCTGAGCTGAGCTGCCGCTGAGCTGCCAATAAGTAGCAGGATGGCTCAGCTGGTGAGAGCACGTGCTCCTAACAACAAGGTTGCCTGTTCGACTCCCACATGGGATGGTGGCTATGCCCACCTGCAACTAAGATTGAACACGGCACCTTGAGCTGAGCTGCTCTGAGCTGCCAATGGACAGCCAGATGGCGACTGGATTTGGAGCTGAGCTGGCTGCGCCCTCCACAACTAAGATTGAAGGACAATAACTTGGCTGTTCCCCTTCCCCAAGTCCCCAACACTGTTCCCCTTCCCCAATTCCCAATAAAATCTTTAAAAAAAAATTAAAAGAACATTTGATACAATTATATGATAATCTAATCATATTTCAATAAATTGATAGGATTTAATTATAAAAACCAGTTTTAATTTGAAAGGCAATAGTGGCACAAATACTCCAAGTATATAAATCCTTACAAAATTCACACTTGACTATGTTGTAAATAATATCTAGAGATTAATGCTTTAAGAAAAATAATTTTATTATATTTCAATAAACCTAAAAGCCTATGCAATTTCCCCATCAGAATCTTTTAATTGGCTCTTCCCTACTGGTAATGAATCACTTGAAAGGATGATAGACGCATCCTTCCTTTCCTTAAAGCATACTGATTCACATCTTCTTCAAGGAACTAATAAAATGTTCTATCTTAAAAGGTCTTCATATATAATGGCTTCTAAACCATAAGTAGCAAGGATGAAACTAATACATCAATAAATTCAGTAAATACAGTAAATTGAAAATTTTTACTATATTCAGACAAAACTTTGATTTTAATGACAATGAAAGTGACTTCGATAAAGTGGACATCTACTGTATATCCAATACTGTGCTAAATACTGGGTAGTCCAGGCTCCTTGATATTTACCTTTTATGGATGGCCATTTGTCGGTACTGTCTCTCAGTTCTGGCTACTACTTTCCCTTTCACACAGCGAGCCAAGAACCCTTCTTCAACTCCCACTAGCTCTGCCACCCGTTTCATGGAAGTCGGCAACTTCTCCCACAAACAGAAATATCGATACCAATCTATTACAGTCCAGTCCTCAAACATAGGTGTAACCTAAAGGGAATAAGCATCATTCATTAGCTAAAACTTGGATTACAAAAGGAAAAAGTAAATGTAAATGTCATAGTAAAAACAAAGCTCAGTATTTGGAAAAATTTCTAAATGTGATAGTACCTCATTTATATGGACTCTTTATGTATTCACAAACAACTCACAGCCAAGAGAAAAAGAAGAGACCACTAACTTACAAACTGGATTTCATTAATTCCAAGAACTTTAATCACAGACATTTTAAATCTCTATATTCTGACATTAAGTATCTTAAGTATTTTATACAATTTCTAAGAAAGAATCAGGAAAATAAAAAGAGTGAGGGAAGGAGGAATCAAAATCCACATTTGCTACAATATATTATCTACAATGTCCTAGATTCAATCACAAAACAAAACAAACTATAAGACATCCAAAGAAAGGGAAAAGTGCGTCCCAAACACAGGAGAAAAGCAGACAAAAGAAACACTGTTGAGAGATTCTAGATGTTGGCAATATCAGACAAAGACTTCATATGGTCCAAGTACAAAAGAAAACCATGCTTTATGCAGTAAAGGAAGGTCTAATGACAATGTCTCATCAAGTAGAGAATATAAGACAAGAGAAAGAAATGATATTAAAAATAAAAGAGCGGGGGGCAAGTGGAAATTCTGGGGTTGGAAAGTACAATAATTGAAATGAACAGTGTACTACAGAGCTTAACAGTAGATGCAAGTTGACAGAAGAAAAGTTGGCAAACACGAAGATAGAACTATAGAGATTATGCAATCCAAGAGGGGAGAAAAAGGAATGAAAAATGAACAGCGCCTCAGAGAAATGTGGGAAGCACTAAGTGCATCAACATATGCATAACTGAGTGCCAGAAGAAAATAGAAAAATTTTAAAAAAAGAAATAAAAATGGAAGAAATTATGGCTAAAAACTTCCCAAATTTGATGAAAAACAATCTACATATCTAAGAGACTAAGTGAACTCCAAGTTGGGTAAATGCAAAAAGATCCACACCCAGATGCATAATTGTCAAAATGTTAAAAAACCAAAAAAAGAGAAAATCTTGAAAGCAGCAAAAGAAAAACAACTCATCATATACAAGGGAAACCCAATAAGATTAAGAGCTGACTTCTTATCAAAAACAATGAAGGCCAGAAAGAAAGAAAACACTGTCAAACAAGAATCTTATAAAAAGGAAAATTATCTTTCTAAAATACATTCCCAGATTAAAAAAAAAAAAAAAAGAACTGAGAAAATCTGTTAGAAGATTTGCCTTACAAGAAATACTAAAGAAAGATCTTCAGGTTGAAAGAAAGTGACCCAAACAGTATTTTAATTCCACACAAAAAACAAAGAGTACCAATATAGGTAATTATGTGGGTACATATGAAGATAATATTATTGCATAGTTCCCCTTATTCCTTCTCTTGACTGATTTAAAAAGAAATTGTATTTTTCAAATGTAATATATAGATAATGTATTATAAATTGAAACCTATGTAACTTTACTAACCATTGTCACCCCAATAAACTTTAATTTAAAAAATGAAGAAGTATGGCCAGCCGGGTGACTCAGTTGGTTAAGAGCTCGCTCAAGAGTGCGAGCTCTGAGCAACAGGGTTGCTGGTTCGATTCCTGGCCTGAGCTGAGCTGCCGCTGAGCTGCCAACTGGTAGCAGGATGGCTCAGCTAAAAAAAAAAAAAAGAATAAAAAAATAAAATAAAATAAGAAGAATTAACAGCAATCCTTCACAAATTCTTCCAGAAAACCAGAAGAGGGAATGCTTCTTAACTAATTCAATGAAGCTAGTATTATCTCAAAACCACAGAGTGAGGAGAGAGAACTATAGACCAATATATCTTATGTATATAGATTCAATCCTTAACAAAATATTAGTAAACCAAATCTAGCAATGTATAAACAGTATTATACATGACCAAGTGGTATTTACCTGGGAAATTCAAGATTAATATAATACCTGAAAATCAATTCATGACATACACTATATCAACAGAATGGACAAAAACCACATGATGATCTTAATAGAAACAGAAAAAGTACTTGACAAAACTTAACTCTTTCATAATAAAAACATTCAACAAACTAGGAATAGAAGGTAACTTCTTCAACCTGATAAAGACCATGTGCAAAAAAAAAAAAAACAAAACACACAGCTAACTTGAAGGTGAAACACTGAATGCTTTTCCTCTAAGATCAGGAACAAGACAAAAATGTCTGCTCTCACTACCTCTAGTCCACATTTTATTGCAGATTCTAGTCAGGTCAATTAGCCAAGAAAAAAAAGTAAAAGACATCCAGATTGGAAAGGAAGAAACAAAACTATCTCTGTTTGCAGATAACATGATCTTATCTATAGAAAATCCTAAGGAATCCACCAAAATACTATTAAAATTAATAAACAGGTTTAATAGGTTGCAGGATACAAGATAAATATACAAAAAATGTTTCTATATACTTTAATAAAACAATCTGAAAATGAAGTTAAGAAAGCAATTCCATTTACAGTAGCATCAAAAAGAATAAAATATTTAGGAATAAGTTTAACAAAAGAAATATTATGTATGATATTGGGGGGAAATGGGGCGGCAGATTGGGGGAGGGGGGTTGTCACTTCGAGGGGTAAAAAGTATAACTATTGCACTGTGTTGTACAGCTGAAACTAATTCTAAAAAATGTGTATTTCATAATAAAAAATAATTTAATAAAAAAAATTTTAAAAAATAAATATTAAACTTGTACTCTGAAAACTATAAAAATTGTTGAAAGAAATTAAAGAAGGCATAATTAAATAGAAAGACAGCCCATGTACATGAACTGGAAGGCTTAATATTGTTAAGATAACAATATTCCCCTAACTGACTTACAGATTCAACACAATCCCTATCAAAATCCAACTGGATTCTTCGCAGAAATTGACAAACTGATCCTAAGAATTCATCAGAAAATACAAGGGACCCAGAATAGTCAAAAGATTTTTCAAAAAGAAGAATAAAGTTAGAGGGCTTGCACTTCTTGATTTCAAAACTTACTACCAAGCTACAGTAACCAAAACAGTATGGTATTGGCATAGGGATAAACATATAGATAATGAAATAGGAAAGTCCAGAAATAAACCCTCACATTTATGATCAATTGATTTCATTAAGGATGACAACTCAATTGAATGGATTTTTCAACAAATGGTACTGGGATATCTAAATATGCATATACAAAGAATAAAATTAGATCTCTACCTTGTATCAGTCACAAAAATCAAAGCTGATCATACCTCTAAATGTAACATCTAAAACTATAAAACTCTTAGAAGAAAACATAGGAGTAAATCTTTGTGACATTGGGTTACACACTGGATTCTTAGATATGACACCAACAGAAAAAAAATCAACATCATCAAAATTTAAAAATTTTGTGCTTCAAAACATATCAAAACTGTAAAAAGAGAAGGGAGGAAACATTTGCAAATCATATATCTGATAAAGAGATTTGCATCCAGAATATAGAAAAAACTCTTACAACTCAATAATTTAAAAATAACCCAGTTTAAAAATCGGCAAATGATCTGAATATTTTTCCAAGGAAGGTATTCAAATGGTCAATAAGCACATGAAAAGATGCTCGACATCATTATCCATTAGAGAAATGCAAATCCAAACCATAATGAGATAGTACTTCACATCCGTAAGAATATATTTAAAAAGATTAATTTATCTTTTCTATGGCTGAATAATATTCCATTGTATATATGTACCACTCTTTCTTTATTAAATCATCTATCCAAAGATACTTTGGCTGTTTCCATGTCTTGGCCACCACAAATAATGCACCAGTGAACATAAGAGTACATATGTCTTTACAGATAAATGTTTTCAGATTTTTTCAGTAGATACCCAGAAGAGGGATTGTTGGCTTTTATGGTAATTCTAGTCTTAATTTTTTGAGGAACAGCAATACTGTTTTCCATAGTGGCTGTACCAATTTACATTCCTGCCAGCAGAGTATGATGATGTCTTTTTCTCCATAACCTCTCCAATACTTGTTATTACTTATCTTATTGACAACAGCCATTCTAACTGGTGTGAAGTGGTATCTCATTGTGGTTTTGATTTGCACTATCCCAATAGCTAGTATGAAGTTAACTATCTCTTCATATATCTGTTGGCCATCTGTATATCTTCTTGGGTGAAGTGTATGTTCGGGTCCTCTGCTTATTTTTTAATTGGATTGTTTTTGTTGTTGTTGAGTTGTATGAGTTCTTTATATATTTTGGATATTAGCCCCTTATTGGGGGTGTTTGCAAATATCTTCTCCCATTCAGTTGGTTACATCTTTATTTTGTTGATGGTTTCTTTTGCTGTGCAGAAGCTTTTTTGTTTGCTATCGTCCCATTCATTTATTTTTACTTTTACTTCCCTTGCCTTTGAGGTCCAATTCATAAAATTCTCTTTGAACCCAAGGTCCATAAGCTTAGTACCTATGTTTTCTACTATGCAATTTATTGTTTCAGGTCTTATGTTTAGCCCTTGGATTCATTTTGAGTTATTTTTGGTACACGGTGACAGATAGCGGTCTAGCTTCTTTCTTTTGCACATGGCTTTCCAATTCTCCCAGAACCATTTTTTTTTCTCCATTGTATGTTTTTGGATCCTCTGTCAAAATTATCTGCCCATATATATATGGATTTATGTGGATTTATTTCTGGGTTCTCAATTCTGTTCCATTGGTCTGTGTGTCAGTTTTTCTACCAATACCATGCTGTTTTGATTATTGTTGCTGTGTAGTATAACTTGAAGTCAAGGAGTGTGATACTTCTGGCCTTGTTCTTTTTTTCTCAGAGTTGCTTTGGCTATTCGGGGTCTTTTGTGATTCCAGACAAATCTGATAATTTTTGGTTCAATTTCTTTAAAAAATGCTTTTGGGATTTTGATGGGGATGGATCTTGAGATTATCATGCTAAGGGAAATAAGTCAGGCAGAAGAAGTTGAGAACCATATGATTTCATTCATACGTGGGATATAAAACTGAAAGCAACAAATGAACAAGACTAACAAACAAAAACTCATAGACACAGAAAACAGTTTAGTGTTTGCCAGAGGGTGTGGGGGGAGGGGAGAGGTACAAGAGGGTAAAGGGGGTCAAATATATGGTGATGGAAGAACTGACTCTAGGTGGTAAACACACAATGCAATATATAGATGATGTATTATAGAAATGTACACTTCAAACCTACATAATTTTACTAACTAATGTCACCCCAATACATTTAATAAAAATTAAAAAATAAAGATTTTTAAAGCCTTTAAAAAAAGAATTTACCATTGCTTTCTTATGTAAACCATACCCACAATACATTATCTAACAAATCCAATTTCTGTTTAGTAAAATGAAGTTAGATATTAACGATAATTGCAAAATCATCTGTAAGCAGTATACTTCTTGGGGTTTATTCCCATATAGATATATATTTTTCAGAGCTTTTACAGTTGTCTCACTCATATGTTTCATCAGCAATTATTTTAGTAACTTGCATTCAATCTAATTTCATGGAAGTAAACTGGCAGTTTTACCCTAGATCCCATAATCTCAGCCACTGTATAAAATTAACGAGACTTATTTTTATGGCCGTGGCAGATAACTGGAAAGACTGGCTTTGAGATTCTTTCTAGCCACATTCTTAGGCATAGAACTTTACACACATTATTGGACATGTATTACACATCTTCACTAGAATTTTTTTTTAAAAAAGGACCTGTCCAAACATTTCCCCTTTGCTCATCTCTATCTAGTTTTTTATTGAAATACATTTCCTGATAAGTCTTCCTAATTCTTATGAAAATTTTGATTTTATCCCTTCTCTTGCTTATTAAAACTTATGCATCTATCTGTTCCTTGCTCCACAGCTTTATTGAAATATAATTGACACATGAAATTGTACATATTTAAGGTATACAATGATTTGATATATGTACTCATTGTAAAATTACTAATACAATCAAGTTAATACATCCATCAGCTCACAGTTAACATTCTCTGTGTGTGTGCACAAGATTTACTCTCTAATCAAATTCTAAGTATAAGATAGAGTATTATTAACTACACTCACCATGTTGTACATTAGATCCCCAGAACTTATAACTGAAAGTATGTACCCTTTGACCAACATCTCCCCGTTTTCCCCATGCCTCAGCCCCTGGCAACCACCATTCTACTGTGAGTTTCTGAGTTCAAATTTTTTAGATCGCACATATAAGTGATATCATACAATATTTGTCTTTCTCCATCTGGTTTATTACACTCAGCATAATGTGCTCCAGGTTAATCCATGTTGTCACAAATAGGAAAATTTCCTTCTTTATTGTTGAATTATGTTCCATTTTATATATATAGTTATAATACTCTATTTTAAGCTGATAACTTTGATTGCATACAAAAGCTCTATACTTTTATTTCTCCATCCCTTCACATTTAAGTCAATTGCTGTTACAAATTTACATCTTTTTATATTGTGCATCTATTAACAAATTATTGTAATTATAGCTATTTTTAATATGCTTTTTAACTTTTGTACAGTTAAAAGTGATTTATATTATACCACTATATTTAGAATTCTGATTTTACCAATGGTAAAATTATTTTTATAAGTATAAAATATAATTATATTTTTTATAATTTATATTATAAAATATAATAATATAAAAATAAAATTTTACCAGAGTTTTATTAAAAAAAATTTTTATTAGTTGCAGGTGTACTATACAACATAGTAATTAGATATTTATATACTTTCCAAAGTGATAACCCCAATAAGTCTATTATCCATCTGATGCTGTACATAGTTATTACAATATTGACTATATTCCCTATGCTGTATTTTATATCCGTTACTATTTTTTAGAATTATAGTTGACATTCAATATTATTTTATATTAGTTTCAGGTATACAGTATAGTGGTTAGACATTTATAAATTTATGAGGTGATCCCCCATCTGACACTATACAAAGTTTTTACATTATTGACTATCTTCCCCATACTGCACTTTACACCCCTATGACTCTTCTATAACTACCAATTTATATTTCTTAATCCCTTTATCTTTCTCACCCAGCCTACCAACCCCCTCCCATCTAGCAACCATCATTTTGTTCTCTGTATCTATGAGTCTGTTTCTGTTTTATTTGTTCATTTATTTTGTTCTTAAGATTTCACATATAAGTGAGACCATATGGTATTTGTCTTTCTCAGTCTGACTTACTTCACTTAGCATAAAGAGCATTCTTTATGTTTTAAACTCTGTCTCTGGTAGGTTGATTGCCTCCATTTCATTTAGTTCTTTTTCTGGAGTTTTATTTGGGTCATGTTTGTTTGTTTCCTCATTTTGGCTGCCTCTCTGTGTTTGTTTGTATGTATTAGGTAGATCTCCTAGGTCTCTCAGTCTTTGCTAGGTTGCCTTATGGAGTAGGTGACACAGTCTCCCTGATCACCTGTGTCTGTGTTTCAGGAGTGTCCCACGTGTGTGTTGTGTTCTCCTGTTGTAGTTGAGCTGCTTTTGGTGTATCAGCGGATGGGATTCACTCTCAGGCTGACTGGCTGTGAAAACTAGCTACGCCCACAATGTATAAGCTGGTGTGTGTGGGGTGACCCTTAGAGGGGGATCTTCCCCTGCAGGCTCTTGTGCCTATTGAGAGCTCCCTTTGGATGTGGGGCTAATTGGCTACTGCTCTGGTGTGGTCTGAGGCCAGCTTCTGGGTGTGTTGTTTCTGGTGCCTCTTGGGAGGGGCTCCTGTGCAGGCCAATTTCAGCCTGTGACCAGCCCAGGACTACCTGGTAGAAGCTACAAAGCTATAAGCAATTGGTTACCTTTTGTGCTGGAACTGGAGGCATTTGGGGTGACCTCACTATGAACCAAAATCAGCTGTCACATCCTAGGGCCTGTTGCCAACTACTGGCTACCTGTAAGGCTCAACAGCTGTAAAAGCCTCCTTAGATACATAGGATGTACTGGCTGACCCAGTGTTGACAGAGCCCCCAGCAATACCTCCTAAATTGGGCAGAGAGGAGTCCCAGGGGGTCACAGGGTGTGGCCAGTGGTTTTCACAAAGTTAATGCAGATCAGTTTTTGCATCAGGGCCAAGCCTGTGGCCACTCCAGAAAGTGCCTTGAGAACACTGCAGCCAGCTGTCACTTGCCTTGGGCCTGCAGATCACTGAGAGCCACCAAAAAAAATAATAATAAGGCGGCAGCATGAGTTGGGGTTGACCACCTGCCACCAAAAGTTTCCTAGTCTGCTGCGGGGTGTCTGCTGCTGCAGAAGCCTCCTGCAATTTGCAGGGTGGAAATGGCCTCCCAGGAGATAGTAGTGCCCCTGGCGATGCCACACTAGCTGGGCAGAGTGGGGACCCAAGGAGTCACCAAGGTGGTGCATGTGTGAATTTCACCAGATCAATGCGGTCTCAGATTAGGCCCTGTGGGGGAGAGTTCAACACAGGAACGATGGCTCCCTCCTGTAGGCCACACATGAGGTGGGCTCCACACAAGGATAATGGCAGCTGGCCCTCTAGCCCTTGTCCTGAAGCCACACAACTCAGTCTTTTCCTGTATGTCTCGGGTGCCTCTTGAGTTGCCACCCCTCCACCAGAGCCCAGGGTGAGTGCTTGCAAATGAGTCTGTGCACAGCCTCTTTAAGAGGACTCTGCGTTTCCAGACATTTCTGTCTCACTGGGACAGACAGACAGAATCCTCACTGATTTTCACTGCCAAGTGTTGTGGAGACTCCTCTTCCCAGCACAGGGGCCCTGTGCTGGGAAGCCCAGTGTGGGGCTAGGACTCCTCACTCTTCGGGGGGGACCTCCGCCATCAAGGTGTTCCTCCCAGTGCTCAACCACTACCTGTGGGTTTAGAGCCAGCCTGTTTCGCATCTCCACCCCTCCTACTAGTCTCAATATGGCCTCTTCTTTATATCCTTAATTATAAGTGTTCTGTTCAGCTAATCTTCAGATACCAGTGAGTTTTATACATTCACATTTTTTTTTTTAAATTGGGGAATTGGGGGAGGGGAACAGTGTTGGGGAATTGGGAAGGAGGGTCAGCCAAGTTGTTGCTCTTCAATCTTTGTTGTGGAGGGTGCCAGTTGCCATCTGGCTGCCCATCCGTGGCCTCTAAGCTCAAGGTGCTGTGTGCAGTCTTAGTTGCAGGTGGGCGTAGCTACCATCCCATGTGGGAGTCAAACCAACAGCCTTATTGTTAAGAGCATACGCTCTATTCACTGAGCCATCCGGGCGGCAGCTCAGTTCAAAGTGCTGAGTTCAGTCTTAGTTGTGGGTGGGCATAGCCACCATCCCATGCGGAAGTTGACCAGCAACCTTGTTGTTAAAAGCGTATGCTCTATCCACTGAGCCATCCGGGCAGCAGCTCAGCTCAAGGTGCCGAGTTCAGTCTTAGTTGCTGGCGAGTGTAGCCCACCATCGAACAGGCAGTCTTGTTGAGAGGAGCACGTGCTCTCACCAGCTGAGCCATCCTGCCACCCGTTGACAGCTCAGTGGCAGCTCAGCTCAGGCGCAGTGTCACTGGCCCATGTGGGAATCAAACCGGCGGCTCTGCCTCTCAGAGCTGGCGCTCTTAAGCTAACTCTTAACCAACTGAGCCACTTGGCCGGCCCCATTCACATATTTTTACATTGTTAATTAGTACCCTTTCATTTCAGCTTGAAGAACACCCTTTAACATTTCTTATAATGCACATCCAGTGGTGATGAACTTCTTAAACTTTTGTTTGTTTGGGGAAAGTATCTCTCCATTTCTGCAGGACAGAACTGCTAAATCCAGTATTTCTGGTTGGCAGGTTTTTCTTTCAATATTTTGAATATATCATACCCTTCTCTCCAGGCCTGCAACATTTCTGAGATGTCCACTGGTAGCTTTATGAGGGTTTCCTTGTGTATGACAAGTGCCTTTTCTCTTGCTGCTTGAAAGCAAGAGAAATTAGAATTCTCTAATTCTTTGATTTTTAACAGTTTGATAATAACATGTCTCTAAGAAGTTCTCTTTGGGTTGTATTTGTTTGGGGTCTTTTTAGCTTCATGTACCTAGATGTCTACATTCTCCCCATATTTGGAGTGTTTTTAACCATTATTTTTTTAGATAGACTTTCTGTATTTTCTCTCTCTTCTCTAACTTTGACTTCACTAATGCGTATATTGTCTCAGTTGATGGTGTCCCATAAGTCTTGTAGGCTTTTTCTACTCTTTTTGTCCTCTGAATGCATAATTTCAAATGACCTATCTTCAAGTTCAAGTGCACTGATTCTTTCCTCTGCTTGATTGAATCTGCTTTTGAAGCTCTCTATTGAATTTTTCAGAAGTCATTGTATTCCTCAGCTCTAAGATTTCTGTTTGTTTGTTTTTCAATGGATTCTACTTCTTTGTTGAACTTCTCATTCTGTTCATGCATCATTTACCTAATTTTGTTTAGTCACCTATCTGTGTGTTCTTTTAGTTCACTGAACTTCATTTAAGAGAATTATTCTGAATTCTTGGTCAGTCAGTTCATAGGTCTCCATTTCTTTAGGTTTGGTTATTAGAGCTTTGTTAGTTTCTTTGCTGGTGTCATGTTTCCCTGATTCTTCATCATTCTTGGGTCTTTGTGTTGATATCTGTGCATTTGAGGAAGTGCTCGCCTCTTCCACTCTTTACGGGTTTGCTTCAGCAGGAAAAGACCTCCACTAATCAGCCCAGCCTGAGGCTATGAAAGGACCAACTGGTCGAGTTCACAGAAGGGCAGGCAGGGCTTGCTGACAAGGGTCTCTGGTTGGGTGGGGCCACTGGTTTAGCTCTACATTCAGGAAGGACTGCTGCCTGGGTTGCCTGGTCAGGTGGGACTAATAGCTGGGCTCCACAGACAGGTTTGGCTGCTGACTGGGCTCATAGTCAGGTGGGTTCACTGGCTGAGTTCTGCCATTAGGTGGGGCCACTGCTTGGGCTCTCGGGTCAAGTGGGACCACAGTCTGTTCCTAGGCTGGGTGGTGCTGTTCGCTGGACTCCATGTTCAGGTGTGACCAGAAGCTGTGCTACAATGTTAGGTGGGGACACAAGATGGACTCAGTGATCATGAAGGATTCTAGGCTTTGATCAACAGTCAGGCTTCCTGGTCAGGCAGGGCCACAGCCTGAGCTCTGCAGCTGGGTGGGGCTGCTGGCTTGGCTCCCTGCCAGGGCAGGGCTGCAGGCTGGACTCTGGGGAACACAGCAGGACAACTGCTCACCCTGATTGCTGGGCAGAGGGGGCCATCAGTTTGGCACCACAGGTGAGCACCACAGACCCTGCTTGCTGGGCTCTCTGACTGGCAAGATGGCCAGGAAGGACATGGTGCCATCACTATGATCTGCACACTGGATGCTGTGAGTCCCACCCGGTTTCTTTGTTCCTTGCTGATCCCAGATAGTCTAGCCTTAATTCCCCCAGTGTTTCCTTTGAGGCAAGACAGAATTTGCCTTCCCAGAGAATGCTCCAGAATGCTGGGGAAGCTGAATGTAGGCTTCAGGTTCTCTTTTCCCCACTCGAGAAACTGTGGGCCCACGGGATGCCTTCCAGTGTGGTAATGTTGCTGGCTTGGAGAAAGGGGCAATGCAGTCCAAGTGAGACCACTGCTCTTAGCCTTCTAATGTGGCTTTTCTCAGATTTGTGCTTCAAAAGAGAGTTTCAACCTCACCGCCAGACCTGTGATTTTTAGAGAGGCATTCTTGTCTATGAATAGTTGCTAACACATATTTCTGTGTTGGGAACTAGAGCCAGGCACCCCCACTTCCACCATCTTGCTGACATCATTCCCCACATCTGCTTTTAACTGACAAAATTAAGTACTTATGGCCAAGTTCTTGCCAGAGACTATGATCTCAAACTCTATTTTACTCAGTTCTTATCAAAATCTGTTATTAGAAACAATATATTTTTAAATTATCTAATATAAACAACTTTTAAAATTCCTTATTGTATTTATTATAGAGATTGTATCAAGAATATAACTCCCATAGTGTCTTTTTAGGACTAAATTTCTCTTATACAATAAAATGCAATGCTTTTCCTAATTTTTTTTTTTTTATCTTTTGAATATTGCGACTAATCAAGCTTCCCTCTTTGCTGTAGTTGATAGAAAGCCCAGAACCAAAGTTGGCCACAGCAACTATATATCACTTAATGGCATTCAAGTTTATGTACCAACCTTTACTTGAATTTTACATTATGATCTTATTTCTAATTTCCTGATATCTCATTATCCTTTGCTATTCTCTTATATATTGCAAAATATGTTTTTATAAATCACCTCAAATTCGTTTTGAAAGAAAGTTAGAGAAAATAGATAAGTAGGCAAATAGATTAAAAGGTCATTAGAAAATTTAGATTATTACTTTAAAATAACTCTCTTATTACCACTTCTTTTCTATTCCCACCACAACTATCTTACTCAAGGAAAACAGACAAGATGTTCCCTTAGGGTATCTTTGATGTTCAAGATAATATATATATATATATATATATATATATATATATATGTATATATATATTTTTTTTTTCCTCCCCATTTTCACCAATACAATAGTGAAGAAAACAGAACTTACCAGATAGACAATATGCAAATCATTCTCTAAAACAAAGCCCTTCATTGCTCTTTGGAGGTCAGCAAAAATATCTAAAGTATCAGCTGGAGAAAGTGAAGAAGAAAGAGTTGCCGAACCAAGATGTGTTGGATGATACACCGTTTCTGGTTTGGGTGTGGGGGTAGGAAAATAAAAGATCAGATGTTAAAAATAAAACAACACATTGTCTTTCTGTATTGTGTAATTAACCTTCTAGGCTTTGACAAATTTTACAAACAGAATCTTGACCAAATGCATAGATATTTCTGAGCAGGCTCTCTGCTAATTATCTGTGTTGCTGAACACAACACTGACTTACTAAATAAATATGAGTTGATATACTCCTTGAAAAATCAGTTTCCTTTTATACTGCTTGAAAAGCCAATTTCATTTTACTAAGCAGTTGTACACATTCTAAGTCATGAAGGATGAAAACGTGAGTAAATTGCAACGAAGAAGTCATAGCTACCTTCTGTTCCATCACTAGCTTCAGTAGCCTGGATGAATTCATTTTCTAGCAGCCACATTACACAGGCCTCAATTGCTCCAAGTTGAACAGGATCTTGATGTCTCTGAATTCCCTGCTTCCCTTCTTTCATACTTGCAGCCAAAAATGTGCAAGAAGCATAAGTCTGCATATCTTGTGATGTACTTGCCACTCCACCAACTATTATCTGATACAAGAGGGTTAAGATTTTCTGTAACTTTTTAATAAGACATGCAGGCCGTCAAGATATAAAAGAAATGAAGTGATTTTGTTCTCTTAAAACATTCTCAGCATCTTAATGCAGAGACTCTTTATTAACTCTTTTATCATCATTCATTATAAACGTAGATAACACCTACTGTCAACATGAAAAGTTTTCCTTAAAAGTAGATACAACATTTTCTCATTAATGAAAATAAGTGAATCATTACCTATCTGAAATGTGGAAACTAACAACACATATAAAGGAGGTATTGATGGCTCATGGCCATGAGCCGAATCAACTCTTCTCATCCTTCCTTCCGAAATATGTGGGCATAGATGATTGCTAGTACTGAATACATCCTACCCAGAAGAGCGGTTGGGAACAGGTGTAGAAAAATATGAAGTCAGTTTTGTTTTGTGGATATAATTTTCACACGACTATTCTATTATATATACTAATTTACCCCTTGCCTTCTTTCATTTAGTATATATTGGAAAAATACCAAATCATCCTAAACAGAGTTATCTTAGTTTTTCCACGACTTATTTAGTAATTAATAATACTTCGGTTGTTTCCAGTTTTTTTCTTATTACCAATAATGCTATAATAAACATTTGTGTACATTAATTTGATGCAATTTCACAAATACATTCCTAGATAAAATTCCTAAATGTGGATTTGCTGGATAAATGGCTATATGCTTTTTTTTTTTTTTTAAATCTTGTAGGTATGAACAAGTTGCCCTCCAAAAGAGTTTCAGCAGTATATGAGAATGGCTACTTTCTTCATCTTTACCAATCCTATGTTATTACTTTCTTTTTTCCAAACTGAGAGCTAAAAAGGGGGGGGGGGAGACAAAGTATGAGTATAGGCACCAGTACCCCCAGTACCAGTACTGAAGCCAATTGACATGCTCATATGTGAATAGAACATGATTCTGGATGAATACATGAAACACTTAAAAAGGGTTATCTTTGAAGGCTCTGAGCAGAAAGTTTTATTTTTCACTTTAAATCTTTCTATATTGTTTGAAATTTCTAACCATGTGGATTTTTAATTTCATTTCATTTTAACGTCAACAGGTATTATCTGGATGGAGAAACTAGAGTCCATTTTGTCACCTTTTTTTAAATTCAGAAAATAATAAAGAATGTATTAAAAATAAAAAGATTGATCTAGCAGCTGTATTAAATTCCAGGAAATAACTATATAAAATAGAAGAGATTCAGACTTGGGAAGGCTATAAACAATCTCATAAAGAAACACAAAGCTAATATTTTTCACACACTAAAGGTGCATGAGTACAAGTGGTAATTTAGTGAACACTCTCTTACCTCCAGAATAGCTCTTATCATGCTTGCCGTTACTTCTTCTCCTTCTTGTCTTCTCAGACAACTTCGAACAGGTTTTAGAGACCCCTGAAGTAGAGCTATACCTTTGGATTTCTCCGAGTTCTTACAAATTAAGATACTCTCACCTATAACAAAAAAAACCAAAACAAAACAAAAAACAGACATTTGTAAAATCACAACACAGTTCCATAAGAAACCAACTAAAGAGAATTTAATTGGCTTACTAGTTTTAAAGGAAAGAATAGATTATAGTGATTGTTGTGGTCACAGAATTATTGCTAATGTTGTTGTTGTTTTTTTTTTCTGAACTTTGGATTGAAGGGGATCAGAATATGTATGCAACCCCAAAATATGCCACTTTTTTAAAATTAAGGATTATTTTGACCTGAAGGCAATTGGGAAGCAGCAAACACTGAAAAACCCTTCACCCTCTCCCAACTTGCCTAGAAGCAGGACATAAATTTCTCTTTGTGAAGGTCTCCTTCCCATCTCTCATAGCAGGAGAACAACCCACTTTGGGCTTTGATTATTCAACAAAATAGACAAACCTTTTCCAAGATTAGCAAGATTTATGAAAATGCCCAAATTAATCCTAGTATATATGTCCAGGTTCCTGCTGCCACCTTTCTGGGAAGGTACTGTATTCATATCACAATAGAGAAGTCAATTAGAATCAAGCCATTTATTTCTGACAATCTAAATTGCAAATCACTATTTTGGCACCAAACACCATCATTCTACACTGGAAGATTCCAGGAAATCCACAGAAAGATTAAAGTGTCATCAAAATAAAACACCATAAACTGTCCAGGAAATGTTAACATCATTTAGGAAATCCATAGAAGTGACAAAGATACTACACAGTCCAAAAAGCATGACCAAGTAGTTAAATCTTCACAACTGATATGAAACACTGTGTTCACACATTCCCCACTTGCTGGAAGTTCTGAGCTAAGCCATATGCCACCTTGAAATGGAACATTATTTAAGGTCAAAATCTCAGGAGTTTCCAAGACCTTAGAAATAAAGTTATCCTGGTATATTCTGGTTTTGTTTGTATATTATCTGATTTAAGGCTTGATAATTATTAGCCCAGAGCACCAGCCTTCCAATTATTCTTCCCCATAAGAAAGATAAGCACAAGCTAAGAATCTAGCAAGGCAAATAAAACCTCCTTATCTTCTATATTACCTTAAGACCCTCTGGCCCTGACAGAAGGGTATCTGTGTAAAATGAACTTACACTCCACTCTCCAGAGCTGTGAGTCTACTGAGAAATCAGAATTGGGGGAGGAGCAGAGATAGGCAGGCAGGAATAGGAAAGGATTGTTTTAGTCTCTTCCCACCACGCTTTTTAAACACATACTTCTAATCTGTGTATTTTGTAGGTAAAGTAAGAAACATCATCAGGATAAACATCTTTAATGCCTATAGTAGGGGATAGCCAATGAGTTGGAAGGTTTTTTTAATCATCAAATGTTTAGGGTTTAAAAGAGAGGCAGATCAATGGCCCTTCAGGGGTTACAGATAGATGAGTCATTTGGGGCTGAGACTGATGGCTGTCCCCTAATAGCCATTCTCTCATTCTTTCTTTAATAAAACTCCTAAGTGTCAACTGGACACATGGCCACTTGGTTAAAGATTATACTCCCCAGCCTCCTTTGCAGTTGGGGAATGTAACCATATAACTAAGTACTGGTCATCTGTATGTGAGGAGAAATACTATATGCAACTTCTTAAAGGGCAGGACATATTCCCTTTACTTCCTCATTTCCCCTTCCTGATGGCTGAAATGCAGATGTGATGACAGCAACTGGAGTAGTCATCTTATACCACAGGACAGAAATTATATTGCTGAACATGGAAAAACAAACTAGAAGACGAGGTCCCTGACATTGGAGTCACTGTATCAGCTCCAGGTTACTTACAATTGTACTGTTATGTGATAAGAAATTAACTTCTACCATGTTTAAGCACCTATTGTGTTGGCTTTTGTTACAGCAGTGAACTTATATTCTAATTAATTCAGCCACCAATAAATCATAGTCGATTCTTATTATGTCTGGTAGTTACATTCTATAAAGTCACCACAAACAGTGAATTAGGGAATACTGAACCATTGGTCCTAGGGGAAATACAGGGTTAGCTTCAAGCAAGCCCCTGGACTCAACATTTTCATTAGTCAATCAATACAAAATCTTGTTTTATGTGTGTTTCTGTTTAAAGAGACCTTATTTAATATATATTGTTGGTTTATTAACATTAAACTCACAGCCAACAGTACTATATCTCATGGCTGAACAAAGCTTATTAACACACTTATTTTCTGTATAGGGCACATCACAGCCCTCTTCCACTTCAGAACACTAGATAATCGCACTTCAGCACTATGCTTGGGGGTCACTTTAAACAGCTAAATCACCCAAACACCCCTAAATATGAAAAGTGTGGCACTAAAAGCCTTGAAAAGGATGCTTGTTTACAGTATGAGAGCTAAAACAAGAAGGTAGAATGTCACCTTGTTGACAGGGTGCTTGTTGCAGGGAACGTGTGCTTCCAGAGACTCAAATTTTTCATCGCTCTGCATATGTCTATGAAAGCCCCACAAGTATGGATTTGGGGGTTATGAATAAATTTTAGTAAGTGAGCAAATTCACAAATATTAAATCCATGCATAGTGAGTATTAACTGTATTTAGGGACTTCACATGACAAGTCAAGTTATTCTGAAAACCCCTTCCTCTGTGTACTACCCAGTTTTTTGTGCCTAGAATATCCCACCTATTTTCCCACTAAGACTTTCCCTCTTCTCCTGGATATCCTAATTTCTCTTCAGTAGTCACGGAACTGTTTGTCTGTTTACTTTACATATAGTATAATATTGGAGTCAAAAAACGACATCCTAGAGAAGATAAAGTGACAGAGAATGTTCCTTTGGTTCTTGATGTTAGAAGACTCAGAACAATTTAGCCACACCCAGAATAATGTAGGAGGTTAGAAATAATATTTGCTGCTATCTTGATATTTAATTCAAACAAGTCTCTTCCTCACTGCTTAAGACAAAACTTTTGTTTGGACTGCTGGTAACATTATCATTATTTGCTGAGGCAAGATAAGAAACTGAGAAGGTTGTTTTCACAGACAGCACCAATTTAGAGAGAAAAAGATGGTATGTGAAGTTCCTATTCCCAAAGTGTGAGAGTACTTCCCAGCTCCTAGCATCCCTATTTGAACACTCTCTTAAACCAGCTGCCTAAGCAGAACTGATATCCATGAAAATTACTCCTTTCATTAGCACTAAATAATAGACTATATTGGAAATTAAAAATCATATTCTAGCTAATGTGATAAATTATCTTAACATAATACTGAATTTCACTGTATATAATACAAAAGAAAATTTTAATTCTATATTAATAGAAAATCAATGGTTGACAACATGAAAATTATAACTTATACTTATTATAAATATTAAATAAATTAAAAAAGATGACATTAGTGCTTTGGATAACAAGCACTACATTATGAGAAATGTGTTGCCAGGCACTAGTAAAATTTCAACTAGAATGACACTGTCCTTAGCAATGCTATTATAATTAAGTTCAAACTCACCTACTGTGTCTACTCCTTTCCTGCCAGCACGACCAACCATCTGCTTATAAGTAAGAATATCTAGAGTTCGACCACTGAAAATAGGAGTCCGAATAATGACACGACGTGCAGGTAAATTCACCCCAGATGAAAGAGTAGAAGTTGCTGCCAAGACCCGAATCTGACCTTGACGGAAGGCTCCTTCAATGATATCCCTCTCCTCAAAAGTAAGACCTAAAAAAGGGAAATTACAATAACATGCACAGTTGGCCCTTGAACAACATGGGGGTTATGGGCACAGACCCCACATGTAGTGGAAAATCTGTGTATAACTTTTGACTCCCCAAAAACTTAACTACTAATAGCCTACTGTTGACTGGAAACCTTACCAATGGTATAAAATCGATTAATGCATATTTTGTATGTTATATGTATTATATACTACATTCTTACAATAAAGTAAGCTAGAGAAAATAAAATAATATTTTTAAAATCATAAGGAAGGGAAAATACATTTACAGTACTGTACTGTATCTATCGATACCATAAGTTTATACCATGTTTACAAGATGAATTCTCAGTACCTACATCAATATTGTCTTATATGATACAAAACATGTAGATATTTTATGTATTGCTTACACAAGACATCAATAATAAAAAGATAATGTGAAAAAGAAATTCATACTTAATTACAAGTATCAGGATTCATGCAACGATAACAAAGCAGCAAAGATTGCTTCATAGCAGTCTAGTGTAATCAATATGTTGCTTCACGGTAGTCTAGCCTACTCATCAATGAATGAACTTATAAAATTTTTATGGCATACAGTAATATAGTCATATTCATAATACAGTATTTGGAAACACTGTTACAGTTTTTTAAAAACCACTGATGTGTAATGATAAGCTGATACAGTTTCTCCAATTATGAGAGAGGAACACAGTATGAGTACAGTAATGTAATTCTTTGAAAGCAACTATAAAACAGTAAAAAACTAACACATTATTAATTTTATATTAAATGTCACTCACCTTATACCTAAGGATAGGCTATCCATTTCAATACAAGTCTTGCACACAATATTCTACACGATGAATACTTAGGTGATGATGGTGGTGATGGTGATTATGACACAAAAATGTCCAAGACAGTTCTTGCTGTACAGTTATTGGATTTTCACATGAAGACACTCACTCACATACACAACAGATAAGTATATTAAATGTATGACATGATGATTATTTACTATACATTAAGTGGAAATGGATCATCATAAAGATCTTCATCTTCGTCAGCATCTTGTTGGGTAGGCTGAGGAGAACGAAGAGGAGGTAGAACGGGAGGCAGGAGATACAGGCACACTCAGTGTAACTTGACAGAAATACACTGTAATTTCTGTCTGGCTTTTTTGCTTTCTCACTTCTCTAAAAATGTTTCTATACAGTACCACTCCTTCTACTGTTTGCTTTATTTAGTTCCAGTGCCCACATCATAGAAGGGTCCATGTCGTAAAAGAAGTGAAAAGCCGTCTTAAATAATTGGAATCCTTCTGTCAGGCTGTTTAATGTCAATTTGTTTTCTGGCACTGCTTCTTCTACGTCTTCTTCCTCATTGTCTGGCACTGGTTCTGAAGCACTCATCTCCATCAAGTCATCTTCTTCAACATCCGTATCTTGAAACCCTTCACCCCTCACCCTTTTTGCCATATCCACAATCTCTTTCATGATTTCCTTGATTGGCTCAGCCATAAATCCTGTGAAGACATGCACAACAACTGGACACATTTTTCTCCAACAGGAATTTATTGTTTCTGCTTGATGGCTTTCACAGCTTTTTCTATAACAATGGCATTTTCAATGCTGTGAGTCTTCCAGACTTTTCATCATGTTTTTTTTATCAGAGTTTTCTTCCAAAGTACTGACAATCTTTTCCATAGAATATCATGTGTAATGAGCTGTAAAGGTCCTTATGACCCACTGATCTAGAGGTTGAATTAGAGATGTTGTGTTTGGAGGCAAGTAGACCTCAATGCCTTTGGTGTTGAACTCATGAGTTTCTGGGTGACCAGGGCCATTATCCAATATCAAAAGAACTTTCAAAGGCAGTTCCTTACTGGCAAGGTACTTCCTGACTTCAGAGACAGGGCATCGATGAACCCAATCCAGAAAAAGCGTTCTCACTATCCAGGTCTTATACAACCAAAAGACTGACAGCTGGTGTGTATCTTTTCCCTTCAAGGCTCAGGGTTAGCAGCTTTATAGAAAAGGGCAGTCCTACTCATGAGCCCGACTGCATGTGCACAAAACAATAGAGTTAGCCTGTCCCTTCCTGCCCTCAATCATGGTGCTCATTTCTCTTCCTTACTAATAAATGTCCTTTGTGGCATTTTTTTTTCCAGATTAGGGTACTTTAATCTGCATTAAAAACCTGTTCAGACAGATATCCTTTCTCAATGACTTTCTTCACGGAGTCTGGGTTGGCAGAACCGCTTCTCCTGTTATCTTGACATTTTTTAAAGACAAACCTCTTTCTAAAATTATCAGACTTTTTCTGGCATTAAATTCTCCAGCTTTAGATCCTTCACCTTTATTTTGCTTTAAGTTGGCATATCATGACTTCACTTTTTCTCAAATCATATTAGAATCTATAGGTATGCCTTTCTTATAGCAATCCTGCCCCCACATAATAGCTGTATTTTCAATACATGATAAAAAGGTATTTCACAAAAAGTGCAGGGTTTTCACGCCTGCTGGCATAACTGCAGCAAAGGCTTCATGAATTTCTTTTTCTTTCTTTACAATGGTCCTTATGTTAGATCCATTTATCTTGAAATGGTGGGCAAAGCAGCTGCAGATCTCAGTCTACAGTACATATCAAGTACTCAGCTTGGCCTTGTAATGTCATGACTTTTCTCTGCTTCTCACAGCACTTCCAGCATTACTAGTGGCACTTCATATGAGTCCCATGGTGCTAATCAGGTTTACAGTATTGTACTAAACACAATGAAAATACGCAAGAACGATGAGAGGCCATTTTTTACTGTGATACCCAATTTACTGCAGAGACAAACTGCTCACAAGGAGATGATGAGCATCACAGGGCATTTTAAGCAGCTACTCACGACACTTGAGTTCATTGCAATGGCAATCGAAGGTGACTACAAAATTATTACAGTAGTAAAGTATGTATTACAGTTAATTTTATGCATTTATGGCTTAATACTGCATCTTTACATTTGTTTACATTTCTCTCGACTATGAATGGTGCCATGTATGGTCTGTGTTCATATGCATAAGTTTTGATAAATTTTAATTTTTTATGTTTGTGTATATTTTGATATTAAATAATAAAATAGACTAGTATCTAAATATATTTTATGTATTCATGACATACCTAGCTTTTTCTTAATTTTTGTGATATTTCTAAGCTACGTGGTTCATCTGTGACTTTTTTTCAAATTGTAGCAAATCTCCAAAAAATTTTCCAATATATTTACTGAAAAAAATCTGCATACAAGTGGACACATGCAGTTCAAACCCATGTTGTGCAAGGGTCAACTGTGTGTGTGTGTGTGTGTGTGTGTGTGTGTGTATGTGTGTGTATATATTTAAAATTTTCTTTATATATAGCATAATAAAAATGTTAAATAAATTGAAAAGGTTAAATTCCTAATCTTAGAAACTATATGTTCTTTATTTATTATTTTTATTAAATGTATTGGGGTGACATGAGTTAATAAGATTATCTAGGTTTCAAGTGTACAATTCTATAATACATTATCTGTATATTGCACTGTGCGTTCAACACCCAAAGTCATGTCTCCTTCTGTCACTATGTATTTGACCCCCCTCATCCTCTTCTCTCTACTCCCTTCTAGTATTTATATACTGTACAGATAAGTAAACCTAAACATGTTTGTTTTACTCTAATTTAGTCTTAACCACACAATTTCTTAAAATGAAATCTAAGAGTATTAAGTGTGGTTAACAAGAAATCAAATGAACATAAATACAAAAATGAAGAAATTGTGAGGATTTTTGGAGGGGGCTTCTTAATAACAGGTTATAAATATGAATACCTGCATGATGAAATGCCACTCCCCATGGTACAGTTTTTTGTAATACAGAGTCCAGTCCTGAAGGTGAACGTTTTAACTCATCAATCACTTCTAGGAGGCCCTTTTGTTCTAGTAACACTGGTGAAAGTTCAGTTGATCTTACCGATCCTGTTACAAAAAAAAAAAAAAAATTATCAACACTGTTCATCTGTCTGGAATTATTTAAGCGCTATCTGCATAAGTCATCGCAGAGCTAAACACTAGAACAAGAGTTCTGAAACTACTACATACAATAATCACCTGGACATCTTTTAAAAATACTGATGTCTGGCTCTCACCCCTGGACATTGTGATATAATCAGGTACAACCCAGACATAAGGAATTTTAATCTCCCCAGGTAATTCTAATGTGCACTAAAGTTTAGGAAACACTGTATTAAAGTGAGATCAAGCCCATAGAAGGGGACCAAAGGAACCAGCTGAAGGAAGGAGAGGATTATAGATACTGACTACCACACAGAGCCTAAAAATCAAAATCTTTGCTCAAAGTGTGTCTCACAATCAGCAATGTCAGAATCATCTAGAAGCCTAACTCTATGTGACAATTTTTCTAGCCTCATTGGCACCAATGTGGTAATTAATCACATATTACCTTCTGTTTTTGTCTCTCTGTGTAAGCTTCTCCCCCAGTAAGGCCTTAACTTTTTTAGATGTAGGAATTATGTCTTCTCAAAGAATTTCCCAGAGTTTTGAATTTCTGAACAAGTAAAACGTCTCATAAAATATATTCTTATTTTTGAATTTTTTTTTTTTTTGGCTGAGCCATCCTGCCACCTGTTGGCAGTTCAGCTCGGGCTGGGACTCAAACCACTGTTGCTCAGAGCTTGCACTCTTGAGAGAGCTCTTAACCAACTGAGCCACTTGGCCGGCCTCCAAGAAAAGTCACTAACAAAAAATATTAGTAAGGATAATTTCAGAAATTATACATCAGCTTTATGAAAAACATACAGGCTTGTCTTTACATTTCTGGTGAAAATTTCATAATAGCTCAGGCTCCAGTCCAATCATTAGGATTTGGGAACACTGCTATAAATCAAAATAAAAGAGCCTCTAGCAAAGAAAATAAGATAAGATTCTGGTTGTTAAGGAATATAAGTTATCATGGTACAATATAAGGAATATAAGTTGGCAGAGTACAGAAAATATTGATTAAGAGAGAAGTAGAAAAGATATTATAATGTTGGACCGGAGCCTACCCAATATAAACTTCAGGCAATGTTTGCTTATTGGAGCTTGGCTTGAGATCGCCATCACCCACCCTCATGATGCCACTGGCATAACGAAGTCATAAGTTACCCTAGTATACTGTGACCAGAACTGGTCTCTGTCTTTCCTATACTTACCTTGGACCCCAAAGGACCATAGGCTAGTAAAAGTGGTGAGGGAAGAGTGCTCATCCTAAAATCAATAAAAATATATACTAATGGTTATAGCCATACACTAGATCACTACTTAGCCATAAAAAATGGAACAAATCGATAAATGTAACAACCTGGATGAATCTTAAAAATATTATGCAGAGTGAAAGAAGACAGACACAAAAGACACATACATACTATACGACTTCATTTATACAAAATCTTAGAAAAGGCACAATTAATCTAGAATGATAGAAAGCAAATCAGTGGTTGCCTAGGGCTGAGAATAGAGGGAAATGGCAAAAAAGCAAAAGAGAAGATTTTAGGGTAATAGAAATGTTCCTATAGTGGGAGTTAAACGGGTGCATACATTTGTTATGATTGATTAAATTATACACTTCAAATGGGTACATTTTATTGTACATAAATTTATTGTACAAAATTATACTTCAATTAAGTTGATTTTAAAATACATATATATGTGTATTACGTATATGTATGTGTAATTTTTTTTTAGAGTTGGAGTTTGTAAATATTAAGATATG
Organism: Hipposideros armiger; assembly: GCF_001890085.2. NCBI lineage: Eukaryota > Metazoa > Chordata > Mammalia > Chiroptera > Hipposideridae > Hipposideros > Hipposideros armiger. Next base: position 7,704,338 of record NW_017731358.1, on the reverse strand, counting down.
GCTGCTCACCCCAGAAAAATGTGCATATGTGAAGTTTTATATACAATTTAGGGGCCTCAAAGATCAACCTCTCAAAGCCCATAGATCCCAGATGAAGAACCTGGTACATACCTGTCTACATCCAGTATTCTAAAATCTGAAGATTAGCCTGAATGTAAGTACACATTGTCTATAATGAGGATAAGAAGAAGATTAGTTACAAAAGCATAGTTTTGTAAGGAGTGCCCAGTGGGCAGGTGGCGGCCATGAGGAAAGAGCCATGCTTTGCTAATATAATCATTAACATTACTTTCAAGAAAATGTATTCAGTGTGGAGGATTTCATTTCAATCAGTAACTTACCCTCAGCTTGATGCTGTAGATTGTAAAACTCATGGGCAATCATATCTGCCAGCTTCTCACACCATTTCTTTGATGGACAAAAAAGTAATACTGAATGGTCATCACGAATGGTCTCATAGCATAAACTTACAACATGGTCCTCATCTCCCTAAAAAGGAAAAAGAAATAGCCACTCTAGTGGAATTTACAAGACATTTCACATCAATTTAAAGTCATTCATTTTGTTTCATGGGGAAAGTTTTTTCTACTCAAAGACATAATAAAAATCAGGTACAAAGTCAGTAACAAAACAAAGAAAAAACAAAACAAAAAGAAATAAACCTCCTTATGATGTAAGATGAGAAGAAAATATTTTCTATTCAATTAATATTTATTGACCTTCAGGGCCGGCCGAGTGGCGCGATGGTTAAGAACTCGCTTGGGATGCCAGAGGGCCCCGGTTCGGATCCCACATATGAGGGCCAGTGACACTGC
>NW_017731358.1:7662793-7702553 GCF_001890085.2 Hipposideros armiger | reverse complement strand
GTTCGGATCCCACATATGAGGGCCAGTGACACTGCCCTCTACAGCTAAGATGCTGAACAACAGCTCAACCTGGAGCTGGGCTGCCATGAGTTGCCGGTGATGGCAGATGGGTTGCCAGGCAGATGGGTTGCCATGGGCTACCGTGTATAGCCAGCAGCCAGTGTGAGCGGCCAGCAGCCAGCAGGCAGCGTGAGTGGCCAGCAGCCCCTGTGAGCGGCCGTCCAGAAGCTGGTGACTGATCTGCCTCGCCTGGGAAGAGCGCAGTGATGGTGCCAACTTGGGCCAGTGAAGCAGCGTCCTCCACAACTAGACTGAACAACAAAAATAAAGGATAGCAATTTGTCTGTTCCCCTTTCCCCAATTCCCCAATAAAAATCTAAGGAGAGAATAAAACAGGGAAAACAGGGACCAGGAAGGGAAGGATGCTGTAATTTAGATAAGGTGGCCAGGGAAGGTCTAAGAAAGTGACATTTGAGTAAAGGTCCAAAGGTGAAGAGTAAACCATACTGATGCTTGGGCATCGAAAGCATTCCAGACTAAGAGTACCTGAGGAGGGAGATTCTTGGCATATTATGGAATAGCAAAGAGATTGTGGAGGGAATCAGAAGGAATACAGTAGGTGAAGTCAGAGCACTAAGATGGTGGGAGCAGATCACATGGGCCTACTACAGGGTCTCGTAGGCTACTATAAAGACGATGGCTCTCATTCTAAATAAAACAGGGAAACATCGTACAATTTTGACCAGAATGGTTACAGGATCTGATGTTCAATTTAAACGATCACAAGCTCCTGACTTAAGTATAGACTGAAGGGGACCAGGAAAGCAGAGAGATCATTTAGGAGGCTATTTCAACAATCCAGGTAAGAGTTGAAAGTGAGTCAAATAGGGTAGAGGCATGAACATGGTAATAGAAGAAAAAGATTAACAGGAGAGTAAATTAATGTGTTTACATATATATTTATTGAGGTAATCAATGCCTAGTCAACTGAAATTTGGGGTACAGAGCAAAGCAACTGAATAAGATTCCATATCAGGCATACAGAGGCTACAAATGCATACCTATGAGGGTACTGGAATACATGAATTCAGTCCTGCTCCCAGCTCTAAACTTATCCTTAGCTGTCCAAGTACTCAGAGACACAGCTCTGCACAAAAATAGAAGATGCTTCCTTGCACAGATGATGAGTCAGTTGTTTAACCTCAGAATCGAAGAATCAGGCTTAGAAAATACTGTGAACTAAAACTTTTTAAGTGTATTTTGGGGTGTGGGAGGGAATTTATCACTTATCAAGCACTTTCTACATGCTAGACAATTTTTAAACATCATGTTTCACTTTTACAACAATAGCAAAGTTAAGTATTATATCCCATTTTATAGATGAAGACACTACGTTCAGAGAGGTTTTGTGATTCAACCAATATCACAGCCATATCAAGTATCTCTAGAGGTAGGTCTGACTCCCAAAATGTTTTTCCACTCTACTATATGTTATACCTACCATCTAACAAAAGTTTAATTTTCCACATTAATGTTCAGTGTAAACTAAGCCATAAGAAAATCTTTTCCCAGTTAAAAAGAAAAATCTACAAAATTAAGTATTATTTTGTATTACTCATAGGAAATGATAGTCATTTAAATTGAAGGCACAACTACATTTCCTCTCTTACCATCACCACCAATTCTTTAAAACAAATTAGCTTAATATTAACAATCCTTCTAATAGATATGTAATGCATATTCAACTACTTTGCAACCCCTAATTTACATAACTCAAAATCTGTTAATTTTCTTGCTAGAAAATGCAATCAAACACAAAGTACTGGTGATACTGAGGTAAAAATATTGACTTAACCTTCACTTGTAGCATGGGTTGAAATTCCCTCACAAGCTTCATTGAAGAGTCATATATGGAATTTCCAATTTTTACTGACTCCAACAGTGGCACAGGACGAAAATCGGTGTGGTAGAGTTCAGCATTCAACCAGGAAGCCACAAGCTTCAAATTAGGAAGAGTAGAACTCATACCAATGATTTGTACAGCATAAGACAGAGAACTGGCTAAATCTGCCTGGCTGTGAAAAACAAAAGAAAATGATGTTAAAAGATGCATAGTATTAACTACAAATGTGCTGCTAACAATATTCTTGGTCATGTCCTTTGGTACATACATGCATACATTTCTTTAAGGTATAAACCTAGGAGTAAAATTACTGGGTCACAGATGATCTTCAATTTGATCAGATAGTGTCAAACTGTTTTCCAGAGAGACTGTATCACAGTAATACCCCACAATCCATATGTGCTTTATTGTTCTATTGGGTTGTCGGAAAAGTCATGACGTATTTTGTCTTTTTCAAATGTCATTTATTTATATAAAGAACAAAGATCAATCAACAATATATTGCCCGTTTTCTTTGATAGCCTTTTGCCATCTTTCAGTGAGCTTCATAATTCCTCGTTCATAGAAGGACCTGTCTTTATTTGAGAAAAACTGAAGAAGGTGCTGATTTACAGCCTCATCTGAATTGAACATTATACTACGCAAGGAGTCTTGAAGACAGCAAAACAAGTGGAAGTCTGACGGCACAAGGTCAGGCGAGTATGGTGGGTGTGGCAACACATCCCATCCAAGCTCCAATAATTTTTGACAGGAGATCAAATTTGTGTGTGGTCTTGCGTTGTTGCAATGGAACACAACTCCTTTACACTTAACAAGCTCTGGACATTTCTGGATGATGGATTCATTCAAACTGTCCAATTGCTGACAGTACACATTCGAATTGATTGTTTGGTTCCTTGGTAGGAGCTCGAAAAACACGACACCTTTAAAATCCCACCACACTGAGAGCATAACCTTCCTCTGATGAGTGTCTGCTTTCGATTTCGTTTGAGGCATCACATCAGGACCAAGACCGTTTGCACATCACATTGTTGTAAACAATTCACTTCTCATCACCAGTTATCAGTTGCTTCAAAAAAGGATTGTTTTCCTCATGTTTAATGAGCATATTGCAGATGTTTATATGCGCTGTCAAATGAACTTTGAGTTCATGTGGAATCCAAATATCGAGCTTGCTTATGTATCCCAGCTTCTTCAGGTGGTTGTGAATGCTTGAATGATGGATGTTCAATGTTTCTGCAATCTCTCGTGTTGTGTAACGTGGGTTTGACTTGATCAATGCCTCTATTTTGTTGTCATCAACCTCGGTGGACCTCCCTGACTAAGGAGAGCCATTGAGATAAAAACCACCAGCACAGAACTTCATGAACCATGGCTGGCACTGACGTTCTTGTAGAGCATTGTCACCGTAAACTTTATGCAACTTTTCACAAGCTTGATGCACGTTCTTCCCTTTATGGAAGTAAAACAGTAAAATATGGCAAAAATGCACAGTTTGGTCTTCCATCTTCAACTTGTTGTAAAATCTCCAAAACTCAACCAAATCACTCAATTTTTTTTTAGAATGAAGCTAGAACTGTCAGCTGTCAAATGACATAGCAATAACATAGATGCAAATGACTCTAGTACTTCCAAAAATGAGCTAGTGCCATCTGTTGCAAACATGCATCATGACTTTTCCAACAACCCAATATGTCCTTGTCACCATTTAGTATTGTCAATCTTCCTAATGTCAGCCATTTTGGAGAGTCTGGGTAATATTTCTCTGAAAAGGCAATTTACATTCCCTTGATTACTAATAAGATTAAGCACCATTTCATATTTATGAACCATTTGCATATGCTTTTTTAAATGCCTGTTCAAGTTCCTTGTCCAGTGATATATTGGCTTGTGTTTTTTCTTATTGATGTGTAGAATGTTCAGGATAATGACTTTCCTCTTTCATTAGTTTTTACTCATCTTTATGTCTTTCCTTCTACTTTCTGTGGCATTATATTTTATGATTTTTTCCAAGTTCTTTAGATGACTAATTCACTAATTTTTCAGTCTTTTATCTTTAATAATATATACATTTTATACTATTAAAATTGTTTAAAAACAATTTTAGATGCATTTCACAAGTTTTGTTAGGAGATATTTTTATTATACTTTTAGTTCAAACTATCTTCCAATTTCTACTGTGATTTTTTTTTTTACCCAAAATGGGTAAAAATGTATTTCTTAATTTCCAAACATGGGGCATTTTCTAGTTATGATTTTCTTACATTTATTGCTAGCTTAATTCCACTGTTATCAGAAAATATATTTTAAATGACTAAATTCTTTAAAATATGTTGTTTTATGGCTCAGGACATGGTAATTTTTTTTTGTAAATGTTCCATGTGTAACTGAAAAGAACACGTATTCTGCTTTTATTTGGTAATTAATTGTTCTACATATTATACATCCAGTAGGTCAAATTTGCTAATTGTATTAGTTTTATCTTCCATATCCCTACTGATTTAGAATATAGATGATTATCTACATCTTTTCTCACATACTGAAAGAAATGTGTTAAAATCTTCCTAAACTGAAGGAACTCCCAGATTGAAAGAATCTACTGAGTTTCCAACACAATGAATGAAAATAGACCAATGCCAAGACACAGCAGTGTGGCACTTGACAACACTGAGGAAGAAAAGGAGCTCCTAAAAACTCTCAGAGAGAATTTTAAAAATTATACAAAGGGTAAAAGATCAGCATGGCATTGGATTCCTCAATAGTAACAGAGAAAATGGAGTAATGTCTTGAAAACTCTAAAGGCAAAAATTTTTAAATCTTCCCTTTTATACCGGGGCAACCTATGAATTAATTGTAAGGCATTTCCAGACATGCAAATTAAAAAAAAACCCACAAAAAACTATACCCATAGTAGCCTGTATACTGAAATAAAGTGGAACATCCTGTAAGATATCCCCACCAAAATAAGGAAGTAAATCAAGAGAAAGACATGTGATCTCAAAAAAAGGGGACTCTGACTCAAGCAAAAAGCAATGGGAATAAATGATAATGATAAAAAGAGATCCCAAGGTAACTGCTATGCAACATATATACAGATAACCACCTACCCAGATTTGAACAACTTATAAGACTTTAGGAGAAACTTCAAGAAGATGAATTTGGTAGAAGAACAAATATATTGGAACATATTAGGTGAAGATTTACACAAATGGAGAAGAGGCTGGGGATAAATAGGTGATAAGTACATAGAAAACCAAGCCATCAATCAAAAAAGACATTTATTAACTTCAGAAGGAAAAAAAAATTATTTAGAAAGTAAAAGTAATCATAATATACTACATGGCTCGGTTAACAATGGCATTTATATAGTCATAACAATGTAACCGAATACTGAGCTAAGCAAAATTATGACATAACTATATTTGGAAAATGGGAAGATGAAAAAAATATAGAGTGATCGGGGATGAGGGAAGAGATTGGGTGAGGTGAGTAAAGGACATTAAAAAGAGCCAGATCTCAACAGGTGGCAGGATGGCTCAGCTAAATAAATAAATAAACAAACAAATAAAAAGAGCCAGCTCTTCATTTTCCATAGTAAGAAGTCAACATGTCATGTGTAAAACTAAAAACTCAAGTAGCTGCATTTAGAGATGCCACTGTAAATAAATTTTTATAAAACTATGAGAGTTGCAAGTAGTTGTTTCTGGGGTGTGTGGGGTGATAAAAAAATACCATTTTCAAAATTAGCTTTGCCTATTTACATAAGATCTGTGTATAACTAACAAATACAAAAACTGGATTTTTAAAATTCTATCATAAAAATGGTCAACAGTCAGAAGCTTCAGAATGTTTACAAAATAATTTAAAATCACTCTCAGCCTTAGGTACTTGTTTCAAAACAAAAATGAACTGCTGTACACGAGTTTGTCCTAATTACTACTTTCCTTCTTTAATTTATGTAACTCATTATGCACTTTTGCAGGCACTTTCTCAGCAGTGTTTAGAATCTCAGGATTGCAGTTATTTCAGGTACTCACCAAGATGCTGATTTCTGAGTAATATAGCAAATCTTAGTCAGCAAAAGTTCCAGCAGATACCCTCGATGGGAGTCTCCCAACATATGCAATTCATCCACAACCACTGTTCCTAAGAGATTTTCCAGATACTAGGTTTTACAGAATTTCACAATTCCAAGAATCTTATATCTTATACAATAAGTAGCTGTAATTACAATAGATTGCAGGTGATGCAAATTTCTAACTATAAAACAAAAATCAGAGTCCACGTAATACATAATTCTTTTCCAAGGTATTTAAGGTATCATAAGTGATCCTATTACAATGTATTCTGAATCTAAAAATCAATGATTAGCTCAACTCAGGGCTAACTCATAGAAAACTGTTTCTCATTACTCACTTTTTAATTGGTAACCTTGTAGAAATATATATACAATATACAATGAGATATCAAAGACATCTCTGACAGTTATTTCCTGTGTTGACTTTCCTATGGAGAAAACAACCAGGGCAACCATTCTCATGTTAGCAAGAAAAACAGAATCAGATAAAAAACAAAGAGATGATTTTAAGGGATGTTTTCATTTGATTATACTAGGTTAGTGAATCACCCTACTACAAAACATAAATATGATCATAATCCTCTTTTTTACTACCTGGATAATCAAACTAGTCTATGCACTTGGAGTAATGCTGAAGAATTACTGAAAATGTAGTATCACTCAATGTCTTCTTCAGTTAAATGTTTTCATAACACCATAGTTTCCATGTGCACTGGTGTCCCTGCCACATATCCTCCCCACCAAAATCAAGATCTTTCAGACTGTTTCCTAAAGACAAATGGTGTTCCTTTTCCCCATCTGTTAGCTATCTCCAAATTACACGGTATGATGAGTTATTTCAGCATTTGTTCATTCATTCATCCAAAAATATTTATTCTATCTAGTGTTCCAGGCACTGTGCTAGGCATTGGATATAATACTTAATAAGATTCTATTGCAATCCTCAAGATATTTAAAGTCAAATGGTGTCACAAGTAATAGAACAATTCTGATACAAATTCATGAATGTTATTTCTCTCTCCAAGCTTTAAAGAGTAGAGCTCATGTGTTATTAATCTTTGACTTCACTCCCTTCTCCTACCCTACCATAACTTTATCATTTAAGTTCACCAGGATCTCAATAACTAGCCAACTGATATTCTTTGGTTGCTGCTACAAACATTCTCTTCCTGTTGCTACTTCTACACAGGGGGCTCTCCTAAGTGGTAAAAAAAAAAAAAAAAGAAAAAGTATTAAGGTAGAAAATCTTCCTAGAGTTCCAAGCTCAAATGCAATGTCAGCTTCTGTAGTTCCCTACCATTTCCCTGTTAAATGGTAGCCTTTGGGTACAGGCCTAATCCAGATATCACAGCACCAGAATATAATAATGAATACACATATACACTAATTGCAAAAATGGAAAATCCAGCCCCAGTATGCTTCCTTCTATTCCTGGTAAAGTTTAGGAAGAAAAGAAGCAGTGAGAAATAACTTGATGGCTCAAGGATATCCTCTATGCTTTGTAAAGTGCAAAAATACAAGGAAGTTGAGTTAATAACAGCAGCAGTACATAAAAAAATTTTTTCCACACAAAGTTCCTAACATTACAGATGCTAATGTCCAGATAGATGACAGACAATAGATGAAAACATAGGACATACAGAAATCACAACAGCTCCACTCCATTCCATCAAAAAATGGTAATAGAAAGTATTTGCTTACTTCCTAATTTTCTTACCTAATAGATCCATCTTATTTTCTTCTATGAGGCGATTGATCAGACCATTGGCTCTCTCAATTGTGCAGACAGCAATATCCAAGGAAGAGAAATGCCCTTTGGGAGAGCTACTGCCCATGTAACCATCTACTTTTATTCCTACTTCCTGAAACAGACTCTGAATTGAGTAAAAAAGAACAATACAGGTGAAAATATTTTATATTCATGAATTGTAAATTGGTTCTATCCCATAACATAGACAAAAGTATCTAAAACATTTATCAGATTACTGTTAGTTGTTCCTGGCCAAGATACACTGGTTCTTTCTAGAATCATACTAAAAATACAAAGTTTAGAATTGACAAAACTCAGTACAGAAAATTTCTATTAAGACAAAGTCAAATAAAATTAAGCATGCCATTTTATTTTTTTATTTTTTTATTTTTTTTATTGTTAGTTTCAGGTGTACAGAACAACGCAATAGTTATCCTTTTCACCCTTCAGACAGAAGCAATCCCCTTCCCCGTCTACTGCCCTCCCACCTCCCGATATCATACTTATCTATTACAATTCCACTGACTCCATTCCCACACTCTACTCCATGTCTCATTACTATATGTATATATAATTATAGTTGACATACAATGTTATTTAACATCAGCTTCAGAAATACAGTGCGGTGGTCAGGCCTCTACACCGACTATGAAGTGGTCTCCCTAACAAGACATGAATCCATCTGGCCCCCTAAAAAATATTTACAACATTATTGATTATATTTCCCAGACTGTGTTTTCTATCCCTGAGGCCATATTGTAGTTACCAATTTGTATTGTCTTGTCCCTTCCCCTTCTCCTTCATCCCCACTCCTTCCCAACTAGCAACCCTCAGTTTTTCCTCTGTGTCTCTGAGACTATTTCTGTTTACATCTCATTTATTCAGTTTTTTAGAATCCACATATAAGTGAGATCATATGGTATTTGTCTTTCTCTGACTGACTTATTTCACTTAGCATAATGTTCTCTAGTTCCATCCATATCATTGCAAATGGTATGATTTCATTCTTCTTTATAGCTGAGTAATACTCCATTGTGTAAATGTACCATAGTTTCTTTTTTTTAATTATTATTTTTTATTGTGAAATACACATTTTTTAGAATTAGTTTCAGCTGTACAACACAGTGCAATAGTTATACTTATGCACCATAGTTTCTTAATCCAGTCGTCTACCAATGGGCATTTCGGTTGTTTCCAAGTCTTAGCTATTGTGAATAGCGCCACAATGAACATAGGGGTGCATATATTAAGCATGCCATTTTAATGACAGCATTTTACAATCAAGCAGTTCAAAGAGCTATTTATAGAAATTAAAATCGGAGAAGAACTACCTTAAGCACGAAACACTTTTAATCTAATTAACAAACAAGAAACTAGCTCTTTCTTTAATGCTATTGTAACACTTTAAGAAACAAATTTATACTTCAAGAGGAAAATATTTTCATTATCTCACTAATTTTTATATAATGAAAGAAGAGTTTTCAAAAGTCAAATGCAGTGGGACTTTGATGTTAATTTTTTTTTTTTAGTTTAATTTTTAACTAACATACCTTCTCAATAAAAAGGATCCTGTCATCATTTTGTTATTCTGGTCTAAGTTGAGAGGATGTTACCATGTAGGACCAGCTTTGTTGGCTATTTGGTCTCTGAAATAACTGTTAAAAAGATTTATTGAACCATAGAACTTTACAGCTGTTCATTCAGTAAGGTATTTCTGAGTCTTTATTGAGTTAACCCACAGTACTGGGGTTAACATTATTATTTTTCCAATGGAAAAACTGAGGCCCAGCAGATTATATGCCTGGCCTAAAGACACAGTAGGAAAACTGGGACTAGAACCCAGATTTTTTGGACTACCAGTATAATATTCTTGCCATTCCACAGCACATTTTTTTCATTGCAGAAATCACAATAATAAATTTATTCTATTTAATTAAACACTGTATTTGTAAAAATGCCTTAAAAACCAGTGAGCATCATACAAATGAAAATGTTATTATTCATTTTTGCAGAACAGAGGAAAAGACCACAGGTCTGGAGCTTTACCTGAGCACCAACGGATCCTGTTCTTCATCCCCCAAATGTTACCAAATGGCCCTCAGTTAGGATGGCATATGCTTCCCAATGCTCCTTCCTCTCCATGCTTCAGTCTATTCCTACTCTTCAGTTAAAACGTTTTCTTAACTTGCATGTCTATGTACTAATTGAAGTATTCTATTTAGTTACTAAGGAAAAGTTCGTCAATTTTAACACAATTTTCACTCATTACTCTTTTAATTTGATGGCTCTTTGTCCTTAATGCAATAAAACAAAGTTTCCCTTCATAAATGGTCAACAATTAAAGCTACATTGGGATGCAATAAAAGAAACTTTATTTTTTACTTGCTTTTATAATTCTTTTTCAAATGAATAAAGCTTTGGCTGCCAATAACAAGCCTTATCACAATTGCAAACTTAGTACAAGAACATTACCTGGAGATAGTATTTCTTCTCTTTAGCCACAGAGACAAAGGGCAGAATAAACAAAGCTTTCTTCCGCATTTCCAAAACCCGCTTCAAAATAAGTAATTCAGCAACAAGAGTCTTCCCAGCACTTGTAGGAGCTAAAACATGTCATTCCACAAGGTTATCACAAAGAAATAATATTTTATATACTGCATTAAAAAATGTTTTAAACCATATCCAGTAACTACAGTGCCTAAGACTAATCTATCATTAAGGCCCTACTAATGATGGAAAACTTTATACACTTAAATGCCCCTAACTTTAACTCTCTGAAGTCTCACACTGAAAATAGGGAATTATTAAACATATCTTTATATCAAGGATAAATTATGGAAATAAAACAGAAATAAAAGAATAAATGATGAATATTATTGAGTAACTAGCTTGTACCTAAAGATCATTTCCTTTATCTACTTAAAGGTTAAAAGCCCTGCTTTGAGAAAGGAGATGAACAACTTTAATATATTGTGATAGGAGTTTTACAGAGGTTCAAGGAGAGGAGCTGTAAGGAAGTTTAGGGAAAGGAAAGAGAACTTATGAGAAGGAAGGGTAGTGGGGAAGAGACAAGGAATGCCAAGGAGAAGAAACATTGCAAACACCTGGAGGAAAGCCTGGAATGTTCAGGTGCCTGTAAGTAATTTAGTGAGCCTGAAATATAAAACAAGTAGGGGAGTGAAAAAAGAGATATGAATGTGCCACACGAAAAAGCATTTTATAATCCCACCATATAAGGAGTTTCGAATTTATCCTGAAAGTACTGCAGAATACTAACGTGCTTTATGAAAACGAGTGACAAGGTCGTATTTGTACTTTACAAAGATCACTTTGGCTGCAGGAGCAGAGCAAGACCAGAGAGAAAAGAGAAACTAGTTATAAGGCTATTGCATAATCTAGAAGAAGGATGATAGTAAGCATAATCTAGAAGACAGATGACACAAGAAATACCGGGAGTGTCAAAAAAATGTATATAAGTACTACAATTTTAATACAGTTTTTTCCTTTATTAAAATGTGTATACATTTTTTTGGCACCCTCCGTATGATAGTAAACTGGGTGATGGACCTAAGAACAGAGAGAAGTAGTCAGAATCAACATATTTGAGATTGTAGACACTGGACTTGGTGATTAATTGATGTGAGCTGGTGACCAGAGTTATGAATGACACCCAAGTTTTGCTCTAAGCAATTGAAATGGTCAGGCCATTCTACCACTGCCATAGTTGCCACTAGTTAGCACTTACTGTATACTTTCTATGTACCCAAATCTGTTCTAAGTGTTCTCTCATGCTCGCTCACTCACTCTCTAGTAATTTGCAAAGTTACACATCCAATAGTGGTATAGACAGTTTACAGACACAACCAGTCTGACTCCACAGCCTGAACTTATATCTACTGATAAATTGTCTAATTATTTTTTGCAGCCATAACAAAAAATCTGGATGACTCACAATTTCAGAGAAAACTGATACAAAGGAAGTGCACATTACCAAATAATTAGTTTCTAAAGTCAGTAGAGTAGAAAGGTTTAAAGTATACATGTCAGAGTTGTCCTTGAAAGCCCATATAAAATTTCTATAAAGTATAGAAATTTTATTAAGTATATAAAGTACATATGGTTTTGTGTATTGAAACCTGTACAAGGAGGTCAATTTATAAACATATAATTTATAATGTTCACACACTGAAAAGCAACTGAGATAGGCTGGAGGAAGAGCAGATTTATATCTCTCATTGTACACGCACTCTGGACATAGGTTTGTTGATAGAAGTGGCAAGCAAAATAGCTCTCTTTAAGCTGTCTTTTCTTTCCTTCCCTCCACTCAGCCATATAATGAATTTTGCATAATTTAAATATGCATATAATGAGACTCCATTTTTCATATCTATTTTAAGGCCTTCTCTAGTTATAAAGCACTGTTTCAACCATCTTTAAGAAAATCATAACTACCTCAATATAATATTTGTTACATTCATGTCTTTAAAATAGAGAAATTAATTTTCATAAATTTGAATACCTGAATAGACTAAATTCTTTCCTTCCAGGACTTGTCCAAGCAAAAGACATTCTGCCTGCCATTTAAACATCATTTTTACACCAAAACTGTGATATTTCTCCAGAATCGCTGTAGGAAGTCCCCAGTTTGCCAATAGCAGCTTATCTATTTGATCGTCAGGAACTGTTTGTTTACATTCCCCTTTCAGAAAAAAAAAAGAAAAAGAAAAAGTAATTAATAGTTGAATTTAATTTAGCATATGACTTCAACCCTCCACTGTATTTTGGAATTCTTATGTGTTGGAATGAGGCTCTATAAAGCACACCTGACATAAAGCACATTCAGTATAAGGATCTGTAAGGAGTACTGGGCACTATTAGGAGAGCGCCCTCTCCAGGTTGTGAGATTTGGCCAACTAGAAAGTTGTTTCTGTAAAGATCGAAAGACCCAGAAACCACTTGAGTGTTACTACCAGGCGATCGCTGAATATAAACTGAAAGCACGTCCGTATCTAAACCGAAAGTGACCTGTCGCACCAGAGCCGAATCACAAACTGAGAAGGAGACTAGAAGCTGAGCAGATTGTGCAAATAAGCAAGCTCCACGCGGTGAGAACACCTCTCTTCACACAGTCGGGATGAGCTGCCCACCTCGCCCGTTGCCCACAGAATGCCTACGAGTACCTGCAGCTGCTGCCGGCCGGCCGCCTCTGTCCATCAAGCTGCGTCCCAGGCCGGGGGGCGGGCTCAGCACCGGCCCGGAGGGAAGCAGGGGGCTGTCAGTGCTGTCATCGCCGCTTCCCCAGGAGTCTGAGCCTAATGTTGAACGCCGCCGTTTCCCACTCCACCGCGGACGATTCATCTCGAACTCTTCTCGGCTGTTCAGGGACAGCCACAGTTCCAGCGTCCTCTCCGTCGGGAGAAACCCGGCCTGGTAACAGGTGTAGCTGTCATCTTCCCGCCACTGCCTTCAAACTCAGGCCTCCGAGCCCGCCCCGGAACCATAGAGTTCTCAGTGATGAGAGTAACCTGAGAACCATAGAATCGTGAGGAAGGAGCGGCTCTCGCTGGCGTCTCAGACCTCCGACCCTTCACCTCCGTCGTTGATTGGTGTGAGAGAACCAGAGTTGGACCTAGGTTTAAAGAGGCGGGCGAAATAACTCGGCGTATATAATCTGCATTTATAATCACACTGGCCTAAACATTTTCTTTTTCTTTTTGTCCATTTCTGGTTTGAATAGCAAGGTTTGCTAACTTCTTAAATGAGCTGCCCATAATAGGTAGATCAAAGGGAAGTAAGTCTTCTTTACATATTGGTATTTTAAAAAAAATTATTACAGATTATGTGTGCAATACATTATACAAGTAAAGATTTATAATGGAGCATACTAGACTCCTCTCTCCAGTGTATGATGGTAGTAGGGCAGAGGCTATTTCTTTACACAATTTCCACGTTAGCCATCATACACTGTGGGTACTATAATGGGGAGTTAGGGACTGCTGGTGGATAGACAGACCCCTTAGATGGCTGTATGAATGCTGCTAGGAAGGGACTCTGGATGTACCTAAGTCATCATTCTGTGCTGAGAGCTTATTAATGGACGTGTGCGCCACCGTTTGGCAAGGTAGAATCAAATGCGTTCTGGACGTAAAGTGCTGCCGGGTTAATTACCTAGTTGCACAACCCATTTCACTAAGCAAATCTAGTTGAAGAAAGCCCTGCTCTGAAGAGACTGTGCTAGTCTATAGCACTGAGAATCTCAAAAGGGCCAATCCAATTTAAAAAAATAATAAGACTAATAGGAGTCTGGGAAATAGCCCTTGAGTGTGAATTCTCCTGTGAAAACCTGGTTTATTAAAAAAAAATTTTTTCAAACAATATTCTAAAATTCCACAAGATGGAGACATTACTCAATGAGGGAAACATTTTTTCCTAGTTGCCTTTTAGGCATTCATTCACTTACCGTATTTCCCCATTTTTAAGACGCAACCTTTTTCGAAAAATTTGGGGTCTAAAAACTGGGTGCATCTTTTATACAGTGGTTGTAGATTTTTTTACTTGCATTTCCTGCTTTTTTCGTGCTTGTTTTTGCACTCATACAACCACTGTATAAGACGCACCCAGTTTTTAGACCCCAAATTTTTCGAAAAAGGGTGCGATTTATACCTGAGGAAATACGGTAATTATTGATCATCTACTGTGTGCTGGGCACTGGGTATAGACAGGAAAGTGGCATGAAATAGCTCCAAATTTCAAAGAGAAAGAGCCTAGAGAAGGGGATAGACATTAAACAAATAATTAATTAATCCTTTAAATTATACTAATGCTCAGGCAGAAATGAACAGAGTGCTACCAAAGAAATAAAAAGGATCCTAATTTAGATTGTAATCTTAGAAAAACTTTCTGAGATGCAGTATAGCACGGGGTCAGGGCAACTCTGTAGCCAATGAGTCTAGATTTGAAGACTTAATAGCTGTGTGATCTTGGGCAACTTGCTTAACTCCTTTGTGCTTCCTTTTTTTCCCCTTTTTAAAAAATCTATGTGATGGGGATATAATAGTAACAACCTACTTGGTTATTATGAGCACTAAATAAGCCAGTATGTGTAAAGTGCTTAGAACTGTGCCCAGCACATAGTATGTATTATTCAAAGAAAGAGATATTTAAATGTTCTAATATTGCTCCCAATAGAAATCCAGCATTTTGATAGGAAAACAATAAACCAAAGAAATCTCTCACAAAGTTATTCTATTTTTATTAAGTGAACTGTGATCAAATGGGGAAAATAATTAGGAAGGAATTATGAATATGAAATTATGAAATATGTTTTATGTTATCCTAGTAAAAAGCCTAGAGAATATTTTTAAATTTATAATTTATTTCAAACATTCAACATCTATTTCTAATTTTAAAAACTCTTACAAAATATAGAAGGCTACTTCTCAAAAATATTAAATAATTTTTTATGCTAACAGTTACTGTAATAATACTAATACAGCAGAAGTATTTTCCATCTGTCTTTTAATTGTGTCTTAGCTTGTGTTCCTTGGCATTTTTATCTGTGGTAATTCTTCAAGGCCTGAGTTAAAACCCTCCAGAAAAATAATGTGCACATATCTCCTGCCGGTGACCTGGAAGACGTACCAATTCTGGACAACTTTAAACTTAATCTCTGAATTGGCTTTTTTTTTTAATACAAAATAGTAGAATGATATTAGACACTAAGGGCCAGATTTGGACAGGCTTCTAGTCTTATCACTTCAATCTACAGAACAGGTATTTTTCTGTTTTATTTACTAAGGGTGATACCCTTCTTGGGTTTTGGCATTATACAGGAGATTTCAGATTTTACCTCTCTTTTACCTCTCCTTTACCCTACTAGGAACCCCAGACTCTTGTCTCCCAGAATACATCCATTAAAATCCACATTCTAGACCACCAGGAATCAGTAAACATCACTATGGAAAACTTTGGTTCTAACGCTTCACTTATTTAGATTTTATGATTATTTGACATTTCTGTCTTACAAGGAAACCTCTGGTTTTACCAGTTTAGTCATGAATTATTTTAATATATTTTTTACATAGCATCCAGAATTTTAAGGAAAAGTGTGCTGTGCTAGAAGTGGTTTCTTGCTCAGTCTAGTATTACTGAAAACAGAAGCAAAGGAAACAAATAACAATTGATGTACATTCAACGATATCTTATTTTAGTAAGTTTGAAGAAATAATGAAGAATGATTTTTTTCGGGCCGGCCGAGTGGCACGATGGTTAAGAACTGGCTTGGGACGCCAGAGGGTCCCAGTTCGGATCCCACATACGAGGGCTGGTGACACTGCCCTCCACAGCTAGGATGCTTAACAGCAGCTCAGCCTGGAGCTGGGCTGCCATCAGTAGCTGGCAATGGCGTAGGCTGCAGCCCCTGTAGCAGTGGGTTACCATGGGCTACCGTGTGTGGCCGGCAGCCAGTGTGAGCGGCTAGCGGCTGCAGTGAGCGGCCGTCCAGAAGCTGGCGACTGATCTGCCTGGCCCGGGAGGAGCGCAATGATGGTGCCAACTTGGGCCAATAGAGCAACGTCCTCCACAACTAGACTGAAGAACAAAACAACAGCAACTTGTCTGTTCCCCTTCCCCCAATTCCCCAGCACTGTTCCCATCCCCCCAATTCCCCAATAAAAATCTTAAAAAAAAAAGAATGATTTTTTTATTGAAATTGCAGAGGTTATGTGAAAATAAGATTTACACAAACTACATTTGTGAATTGATCAAAACAGAATTATCTACCCAGACTGAATAAATTCTGTGCTTCTCATGAGTGGAATTTGCAAAAAAGAAAAAAGAGAAGTCACTTCGAGGGGTAAAAAGTATAACTATTGCACTGTGTTGTACAGCTGAAACTAATTATAAAAAATGTATATTTCACAATAAAAAGTAATTTTTAAAAAAAAGAAAGAAAAGAAAAGGAAGCTGAAAAATATACAAGATCAGAAATATGGGATTCTAGTGATGCTGACTGGGTCTAATGTGCTCACATTAAAGAAGATGCTAATTAAGAGGACTTGGTGTTTGAGTTCACTGTTTCTCAGCTGAAATAACACCAGTGACTGCACATTAGGATCCAGCGGGGAGCCTTAAAATTGTCATCCTGTTCCTGGAGATTCTGACATAATTGGTTTAGGACAGATGCTAGGCACTTATCTTAAAAGCTTCCTAGGTGTTCCCAATATACTGCTGGAATTGAAATCACTGGTAATCCAAGGGATGAGGCAGACTTAAATTCAGGTGGCTTCACTGAAGAAAATTTTAATAGAGGCTTAAAATAACAAGGAACTCTGAAAAGGACCTATTTCTCCACAATGGCCCAAAGAATTTGTCAAAATAGCTTACTTGCAGATGGGGATGGAAGTAAAATTGAAATAACTTCCACGGTCTAGGTTAAAACATCAGAAAACCAACTTAAAGATGGTCAAACTAAACAGCTAATGCCTGAAAGAGACTAAATTTATTGAATATGTAAGAAGAAACCTGTAACTTCTAAATTCATTTACAGGCCGCTCTCTCACGTCTCACGTGGTAGCAGTGCTGACTGCTTGTGCACTGAACACCAAGCAGACTCTATGAGGGAGAAGGATGAGCAGTAAGCCTGGGAATCCTAAGGATGTGGTTTTCAGAGTAGAAATAGTCTTTGATTAGATGGGGGAGGTGGGAGTACTCTGCCCAGGGAAAAGGATCAAAAGGAGCCCTGCTGGAACGACTTTCTGCTTGGTTTGGGACAGATCACACCTAAGCAAGCACTCCAGGGCTCATTTGGGTCTTTGAATATACAGTTTTTAGTTTTTATTATATTTTTAATATTTTTTATTTTTCAATTGCAGTTGGCATACAATATTATATTAGTTTCAGGCCTACAACATAGTGATTAGACATTTATGTAACTTATGAAGGGAGCACCCTGATAAGTCTAGTACCCATCTGACACCATACATACTTATCACAACATCATTGGCTATAATCCCTCTGTGAGTGTACAGTTCTTAGATCAGCCCTTTGGGATTCAGAGGATTTCTCCGAATGTTACTTTTTTTTTTCTTTCATACTCTCAATCTTACCCCTCTTCTTATTTAGACAAAATCTTCCCCAAATCAACAACAAACAGGAAAATTGGGTGGAGGGTTTGCTTATAGCCAGCTGTTTGGGTGGAGGGCCTAGTCAGGGGTACATTTTCTATCTCCATTTTCACTTATTCACTTTTCTTCCCCTCCCTTTCTGTTTACATTTAGTCACTATTAAGATAGCATACTCTTATGCATAATGCAATGAAAATTTTCATCTTTAATAAATTCAGAATCCTCCATGGGAAGAATTCTTTTATGGTAAGGGAAACCTTACACTTACCTGTAGTTTTCAAGTTAATAAAATGGCCCTTAAAGTGACTCATAGGTATATCCTTAAGTGTAATTTCTATGATGTACTATACAATCTTTTGAGTATGAATTGGTAAATAAACATAATACATTTCATGATTCCACCTCATTCCTTCCTGAAGTGGAACCAATTTACAAAGATCACATCTTCACTGCCCATGGTAGTGGCATACACATTCTCAGTTATGTCAGTGACAACTGTGAAGGACAAGGACATACAGATCCTCCTCTCCTGTATCACCTCACCTGCAAGGACAAAGCAAGAGTGTTTCCTTGCTTTGATGTCATGAGTAGCTCATCTGTATTACATCTGTATTACAAGCCATGAAATTTGGCTTTTTTCTTTGGACATTGGAAAACTACTGAAGAACAAGAAAAAAACAAGTACCAATTTATGTTAAAAGATGACCCTGGGTCTTGTGTGGGGGGAATAAAAGGAATGTAAAGGAGCAAAAGCATAATGGAGGAAATGAGTTAATAAGACTACTGCCATCTTCCATTAAGTAAATATTGGCATCTTTTTGGCAACAGTGAAAATTATCAGATTGTACACCTATACTGAAAATAGATTGCTTATCCATCTGATGTAGGGTGCAAGGGAAAGAGAGAGGTCAGGGTGATTTTTTTTTAAAAGCTGGAAGTTCTTTGGCATAATTTAACTGACCATACATAGCATTTTAATCTTGCTGTATCTACCTAACTGTTATGTTTTACATTCATTTGTTCACATTTAAACATTTTTATGCCTACAAGGGAAAAAAATTAACATAAATGAGTAAAGTGAAATGAGTGGGGACTGTGAAAAACTATAGGTTTCTTCCTTGGAAATTGCACGTGGCAAAGACCAACAATAGCTGACCCCTAGTAGTTATTCACATCTTCTTGCATGGTAACAAAATTCAAAAATTTTACCTAGGCTCGCGGCCATCGAAAACACTGACTATGAATCAGGGTTTGGTCAGGAAGGTTGGACTATATGAATGATACAAAATAAGAGGTTTGTTAAAGGTATTAGATCTTATAAAACTGTGAGGTGGTGAAGGCTGCTTTTTACTTCCACTTGTAGTGGTGAGTCTGAAGTCGATGCAGGTCAGCAGGGCCGACAGTTGGGAAGGAAGGCCAGGTGTGAAGAAGAGAGGAATGAGGATAAACTGGAACCTGCCAAGACAAACTGGAGTCTGTAAGCAAAAACAAGAAACCTCATTTGTCTCTCACTGCCTCTTCCTCTCTATGAGAAAAGTAACAAAACATTTGTAGCCATCTTTAATCTACTATACAGACTATATTTCTTTCCCTTCCTTGAAGTTAAGTATGGTATGTGACTAATGTCCAATAAGCACTTTGGTGTTCATGATGTTTCTAGAAAAGGATTTTTTTTTAATCTTCTCTTGGGATTAAATAGGCTTTCAGAATCTAAGTATTGGATTAACCCATTCTGGAACATTCTTAGATATCATATTTAAAATATTGCTCAACTATATTCTGCCCCTGTCTCCCCCAGGTCTCCATTTAGAAGTACAGTATGTTCTTCTATTCTTCCCTGTCTTTTAATCCCTCCCTCCGTCCCTGGGAAAGGATACTTCCAGCAGCTGAGATGGCACAATAGGATCTTAGAATTTTCTCTTTCCACATACTGTCTTGTGTCCTTCAACAAATTTTTTCAGGGAACTGTTTGGACTTGAAATTTTTTTAGTCATTCAGTTTTGCAGGATTATCTTTAAACATTGATTTAGGGTTTTCCTAAAATATTTTGTCATCTTGAAAATTTTAGCTGATGGAGGCCCATGTCTGTCTTTCATTAAGTAGGAGTGGAGGGGGAGAAAAAGATTACCTTAATCTGTGCAATTACTCAACAAACCTTCTGTCTTAAAAATTGCCTTCTCGGAGAGGCCTTCCTTGACTCCCCTTTCTAAATATCATTCACTGGCTCAGCACTCTCTTTTCCCTCCCTGCGCTTTATTTCCTTCATGTCACGTATAACTCCCTAAAAATGTATTATTTGTTTATTTATAGACTGACTTGCTCACCAGCAAGTAAGTTTCATGAGGGCAGAAAGTTTTTCTTTGCTCTTTTATCTCCAGCACTTAGCCCAATGTGCGACACACAGTAGACACTCAAAACATTTGTGGAACAGATAAATGACAACTATGTCAGTCATTTTCCTGGGCTCAGGAACACAGTGATGGAGGAAACAGACATAGTCTCTTCTCTCATGGATCTTAATTTCAAACCATCTGTTCCCTTTTCTGAAATTTTTCAGTTTTGTTATTTGATTTGGAAATTGGAGGCTTAGTCTGAGGAAGCCATTATTGAGTGTGTCATGTTCTCTGAAACATAAATATTAACTACTCATACCAAGGACATCAACTGTGACCATCTGAGAAGCATTCCTGAACTTTGAATCTCCTGGAGCTTAATATTTGAACCCTGATTTCCTCATTCTGATTTGTCCTTCTTTTTCCACCTGGGATAAGGGAGGAAATAGCTATGAAAACCTTGAAGAAAGAAACTCATCAAGGGAGAATACGGCAATCAGTCATGAAACAAACTAATAAGAGATGTTTATTATTTTATGTCTGACTCCTTCCAGATCTATGGTCTTCCTAGGCTACACAGTGCTCTCTATGAGGTAGCCACTGTTCTAATTGTTTTAGTTAACAACTAAATAACTGTTTAATTGTTATATGGGATGTTAATTGCTTTAACCTCATAACAACCCTGAAAAGTTAAGTAACTTGCCCAAGGTCACACATCTATCCTGGAGCCTACATGCATACAGTCTGGCTCCAGTTCATTCTCACCCCTTTTAATATTGTCTCAATCTCCTTTTCCACCTTTTTCTGCTCTCCCCCGTCACTTTGTGGATAATTTTGATTCCTGGAGGAAATGCCAAAATTACTATTATTATTATTTTAAAGATTTTATTGGGGAATTGGGGGAGGGGAACAGCACTGGGAAATTGGGGCAAGGGGAACAGACAAGTTGTTGTCGTTTTGTTTTTCAGTCTAGTTGTGGAGGACGTTGCTTCACTGGCCCATGTTGGTATTATCATTGCGCTTTTCCCGGGTGAGGCAGATCGGTCGCCGGCCCCTGGATGGCCGCTCACATGGCTCTTGGCAGCTCACACCAGCTGCCAGCCGCTCACACTGGCTGCCAGCCACACATGGTAGCTTATGGCAGCCCACTGCAGCAGTGGGTCGCCAGCAATTCACAGCAGCCCAGCTCCAGGTTGAGCTGTTGTTCAGCATCTTAGCTGTAGAGAGCAGTGTCACTGGCCCCCATGTGGGATCCGAACCGGGACCCTGCTGCTCAGAGCTGGCGTCCCAAGCCAGCTCTTAACCAACGCACCACCCGGCCGGCCCCAAAATTATTTTTTACATCTTTGTCTTCTCCCACTATTTGAAATATGTTCGAACATGGACTCTGTCAGGAAAGAGTTAGGGAGGCGTCTTAGATCCCTGCGCTGCCCAAGAACAGAGCAGCTGAAGGAGAGCCATGTGGGTTTGGGAGAAAGAATGAGCCAATCAGACACCAAAACAGGATCTGCTCAGGGTATAAGGATTGTGTCCCTGGGGCATCAGCAGCTTAAAATTAATAAATAGATTAACCGAAGTGAAGGCATAATATTGCCCCCAAACCATAGTTTATGCCACAAAACTTGCACAGCATCTTCCCCCAGGATGAAAGTGGAGAACAACCCCTACTGTTCCCTCCAGGCCATTTCCCTCCCTCTCAACACATGCCTTGTGCTTGCACCCCTGCCAATAACCTTCACCTTGCTCACTTCTGAAACTGGGAATCTTTGTCTCATCACCCCGCACATTCTCTTCTCTGTGCTCCAGGACAACCCTAAAGCCCTCTTCATAATTATGAAGATAATGGCTTGAATCAGTTTGCTGTTTGCTTTTAACTTTTGTACTATAGAAGCTTTGACTTTGAGATTCTGTGTTAAATATATGAACATTTTACCTTCATGATTTTTAAACTTTTTAATCTTTCATGAAAAAGGGGGTGGGGGAAGAAAGTTGGAATATGGGTTTGAAGGAGATATTTTGAAAAAAAGTTTTCAGAGAAAAATTGAGAAAGATTGAGACATTAAGAGAAAAGTACCAAAAGAAATATAGAAATACGAACAAAGAAAGAGAGCATGTGTATAACAGAGAGAAGAAATTGAATAGACAGAATGGGTAAGAAAGATGAAAAAAAAAGATTAAGAAATATTGACAGAGATGAACAGAAATTGAGTTGATTTCAAAAAAGATGTTGAGAATAGAAATTTCAGAGACTGGGATATTGTCAAAGATTGAGAGAGAGTGAATGAGTGAGTTTGAGTAAGAGAGAAAAATTGAAAAAATATTGAATCAGGATGAGTGAGAGAAATTGAGTTTTGAAAGAGTCAGAGACAGGAAGGGGGTAAAAAGAGTAGAGGAGAGAAGGGAAGGAAAAAGCAAGGGGCAGATAGGTAAGGAAAAGTGCAGGAGACTGACAGAAATAACAGAAATTGGTTAGACATAGACAACTGAGAGATATTACAAAAGAAAGAAAAATGCTGAGAGGGAATAAGAGAGATTTTGAGAGAGATGTTGGGATAAATTATGAGATTTCTCTGTACTGTGTTGTCTCTTATTCTGGGACACCTGTCAATCATTGTCCCATTTCCTAGGTTGATTATTTAACCTAAATCTTTTCTTTCCTATTGGCTACTGCTTTATATTTTTGCTTTTCTTGGCTTCCTTTGGTAGGCTGCAGAGTGTGAGTCTACTCTTTTGCTTCTAGATCCATGGCTTATTCTAAGGCTTACACACCCTCTGAGCTAGCTGACAAGAGAAGTGGGAAGAGCCAGGGTCAGAGTCCCCACCCCATTCCAGAGACGCTAGACCAACAAAACGATGGCTGCTACTACGGTTTGAAGCAGGAAACAAGTCTGTTATAGTCATAACTGACTCCCCTCTCTTCAATGCCAGAATAGTGCTTGTCACCCAGTAGGCACTCAATAAATAAATGGTGAATAATGTGCAGCATGGTGACTATAGTTAGTAACACTGTATTGCTATTTAGAAGTTCCTAACAAAGTAAATCTTAAAATATCTCACCACAGAAAAAAAAAATTTGTAATTATGTACGATGATGAATGTTAACTAGACTTACTGTGGTGATCATTTCACAATACTATATATACAAATATCATATCATTACATTGTGCCCCTGAAGCTAATAAAATGTTGTATGTCAATTATAAAATCAATCAATCAATCAATCAATCAATACATTTGGAGGAAAAAAAAGTGATGAATGGATGAATGAAAAAAACAAACATGAATACATAAGACTTCAGTTGGTTTGAATAAGATGGTGGCGGGTGGGGGGGAAAAGTACCACGATGAGACAAGTAAAGAGTTAATGGGAGTGGTCTTGTGAGCTGGCAGGATGGGACAAGCAAAGAGCTAACAGGAGCGAGCTTGTGGGCTAACAGAAATGAGCTTGAACATTAACCACTTGGCTCTTATTATCAAATTAATCCCCTGTCCAGCACTGCACCTACAGCTGACAAGGACCTTACATCCATCATAGGTGAGAACAACAGTTTCTAAACACGGCAGTAACCCCCTGCAAACTAACAAACACCCATCACAGATGGGAACAGAATGGTTCCCATTTGCGACAGCAACCCCTTGCAAGTAGACATTCATCATAGATGGGAACAGGACAGTTCCAGGAGAAGACAATTGTAACAGCAGCCCTCCTGCAATCTGACAAGCACCTACATCCCACTTGAAAAACTATAAAATTCCAGCACTCCTCATTGGTGCAGTTGTCCCTCATAGGACTATGCTGTGGCTAAACACTTTTGCCAATATCTATTTCTCTCCCTCTCTCTCTCTCTCTCTCTCTCTCTCTCTCTCTCTCTCTCTCTCTCTCTCTCTCTCTTTCTCCTTTGACTTTCAATAAATCTTTTCTCTAGATACTCTTGTAGAGTCTCGTACATTCTTTTACATTCTGTGAACAACCAGGGGTTAATTCTACACCAAGACACACCACAGTGAAAACAAAATTAAAGGTCAACAAAAATCATCAGCCAGAATAATTAGAAAAAAGTATAGTGAGAAGTATAGAGAAACTGACTAGTTTGGGGATTTTTTTAAAAATTGAGTATGTATGTGAAAAAAGTAATGGTAGCTTTAAATCTTGCATATAACATGCCATTGTGGGAGAGCAGGGAATCAAGTGCAACCATTCCAACAGAATGCTGGAAAAGTGACAGAAAAATCCCACAAAGATAAGGAAGTAGAAATCGGTCTAAATATATTACTAACCATTATCCTATCAAACATAAAGACTTAATCCAAACTTAAAAATCTCAAATTGGATTTCTGTTTTAAAGAGACACACCCATAACCTTAAACAACTGGCAAATGTAAAAGTAAAGAGGTGGTGGTATCAAAAGGCCGCAGGAGCCAGGTTAGACGGTTAGTCAAAGGTAGAGAGTTTCAGTTTAGAAAGAATAATGACTATTTCCAGCAAGTTATATTAGTCTCCAAGCATACTTTTATTGAATGAATTTGTGATTGAATGGATGAATGAAGGGCGGGACATAAAGGGTGGGTCTGGGTGGTGCAAGGGTCTGATTGTATTAAAAATTACATTTAAATACAGGGTGTTTCAGCAGAGGAGACACTAAAGAAACTGCATTTTCAGGGAGACACACATCCAGCAGACTCGAAAATGGGCACTCGAAGGGGATTCGTGACAGGTAAGCATGGGGAAGGCAGGGAGGAGGAATAGGAGATTTAAGTGGTCAAAAAAGATTCCCAAGCAAAAAGGAGCAAGATTAAAGGATGCAAATTACTCAGCTCCATTCTCATTGGAAGGAGATGATAGAGGGTTGTAAACTTGGGGAGGAAGGACTGGTTGCCTCATGAAAGTCAGGGGGTGAATGTGAGACTTCTGTTACTGAGAGTTAGTATCTGCTTTGCAGGGCTCCCATACTTCTAATCGGTGCTGGCCTGGCCTCCAATATCCTCATCACAGAATGTGATATATAAATGATGTATTACAGAATTGTACACTTGAAACCTATGTAACTTTATTAACCATTGTCACCCTAATAAACTTTAATTAAAAAAAATAAGAATATCCATCATTAGAAGCTCCATCTGGCAGCAATGTGTTTCATTCACTGCAGAATCACCAGACCTAGATAAGTGCCCACTTGTTGGAGGCAGGCAATAAATACTTCTTGAGTAAATGCAGTGCCCCTACTAGCAATTCTGTGTTGACTTTCCATAGTCCTGATCCAGGAAAACATCCAAGTCCATTTGAAACATGTGCTTTGTTTGTTTCATATGCTAGTTTAAGCTGTAGACTCTCAATGCTCTTCCTGGGAAAGTGGGTAGGGATTTAGTATATAGAGGTGTCAGTAAGACCAAATTCATTCCCAGTTATGCTACTCTAAGACTTTACTTCTCTTCATCTATAAGAGGATGATAATTTTACTTTATCCTGTGTATACGAAACACTTAGATATCTGACATGGAAAACATCTCCAAATATTACTATATTGTATAGCATTCTAATGTTATTGTATGTTACTGCATCATTGCATTACTGCATTTATTCTGAGAATTTTTTTTTAAGACTTTTATTGGGGAATTGGGGGAAGGGGAACAGACAAGTTGCTGTCCTTTTTGTTCTTCAGTCTAGTTGTGGAAGACGTTGCTTCACTGGCCCATGTTGGCACCATCATTGCACTCTTCCCGGGCGAGGCAGATCAGTCACCGGCTTCTGGGCGGCCGCTCACAGCAGCTGCTGGCCACTCACGCTGGCTGCTGGCTACACACGGTAGCCCATGGCAACCCACTGCCACAGGAGCTGCAGCCTACACAGTCACTGGCAACTCACAGCAGCCCAGCTCCAGGTTGAGCTTTTGTTCAGCATCTTAGCTGTAGAGGGAAGTGTCACTGGCCCTCATATGTAGGATCTGAACTGGGGCCCTCTGGCGTCCCAAGCCAGGTCTTAACCAACACGCCACTCAGCCGGCCCTATTCTGAGAATTATATTGAAGAACAGATGCTTGGCTGAGTTTAATTTCTCTTCAATTAAATGCCAGGCTGTGGCCTATCCTCTATTATTGCTTTTCAAACTTTTTGTTCTCAACTTCTTACATTCTTAAAAATCATTGACAACTCCAAATAACTTTTGTTCCTATAGGTTATATCTATAGTTATTTACCACATTAGAAATTAAAATTGAGAAATTAAAAAATATTTATTTGAAAATAAAATGTTAAATGCATTACATGTTAACTATTGGGTTGTTGGAAAAGTCATGATGCATGTTTGCAACAGATGGCACTAGCTCATTTTTGGAAGTACTAGAGTCATTCTCATCTATGTTATTGCTATGTCATTTGACAGCTGACAGTTCTAGCTTCATTCTAAAAAAAAAATTAGCCATTTATTTGAGTTTTGGAGATTTTACAAGTTGAAGATGAAAGACCGAACTGTGCGTTTTTGCCATATTTTACTGTTTTGCTTCCATAAAGGGAAGAACACTTGTCAGGTTTATGAAAATTTGCATAAAGTTTATGGTGACAATGCTCTACAAGAACGTCAGTGTCAACCATGGTTCATGAAATTCTGTGCTGGTGATTTTGATCTCAACGGCGCTCCTTGGTCAGGGAGGCCCACTGAGGTTGATGACGACAAAATAGAGGCATTGATTAAGTCAAACCCACGTTACATGCCACGAGAGATTGCAGAAACATTGAACATCCATCATTCCAGCATTTACGACCACCTGAAGAAGCTGAAATATGTAAGCAAGCTCGATATTGGGGTTCTGTATGAACTCAAAGAAGTTCATTTGACAGCATGTATAAACATCTGCAATATGCTCATTAAATATGAGGAAAACAATCCTTTTTTGAAGCGACTGATAACTGGTGATGAGAAGTGGATTGTTTACAACAATGTGATGTGCAAACGGCCTTGGTCCCAATGTGATGATTCGCCTCAAACAACATCGAAAGCAGACATTCATCAGAGGAAGGTTATGCTCTCAGTGTGGTGGGATTTTAAAGGTGTCGTGTTTTTCGAGCTCCTACCAAGAAACCAAACAATCAATTCAAATGTGTACTGTCAGCAATTAGACAGTTTAAATGAAATCAATCATCCAGAAACGTCCAGAGCTTCTTAATTGTAAAGGAGTTGTGTTCCATCGCGACAACCTGAGACCACATACAAGTTTGATCATCCGTCAAAAATTATTGGAGCTTGGATGGGATGTGTTGCCAACCCACCATACTTGCCTGACCTTGCACCATCAGACTTCCACTTGTTTAGCTCTCTTCAAAACTCCTTGCATGGTATAATGTGCAATTCAGATGAGGCTGTAAATCAGCACCTTGTTCAGTTTTTCTCAAATAAAGACAGGTCCTTCTACGAACGAGGAATTATGAAGCTCACTGAAAAATGGCAAAAAGTTATTGAACAAAATGGGCAATATATTATTGATTGATCTTTGTTCTTTATATAAATAAATGACCTCTGAAAAACAGACAAAATACGTCATGACTTTTCTGACAACCCAATATGTTTTCCACACACACAAAAAAATATATAAGAATGTCATTGGTTTACATTATAGTAACTTTGGCTGGCTTAATAGAAGACAGAAGAACTCTCTTCTGCTTTTGCATTCATTTTTTGTGATACATTGTTTTTGTTGAAATCTGGTCTTATGCAGATATGGTTTTAGAAAAGAAACGAGTATTCTAATGGGCTTTGTGATAATTGCAGATATTCTTCAAAACTACAAAACAATCTCAACAAGTGGTAATTCCTTTTTTTTTTAATTATTATTGGGGATTTGGGGGATGGAAACAGCGCTGGGGAATTGGGGGAAGGGGAACAGACAAGCTGCTGTCCCTCTGCTCCTCAGTCTAGTTGTGGAGGACGCTGCCCCACTGGCCCAAGTTGGCACCATCACCGCACTCCTCCCAGGTGAGGCAGACCAGTCGCAGGCCTCTGGACTGCCGCTCACTGCGGCTGCTGGCCGCCCACGCTGGCTGCCGGCCACACACAGTAGCCCATGGCAACCCACTGCCACAGGGGCTGCAGCCTCCGCCGTCGGCGACCCACGGCAGCCCAGCTCCAGGCTGAGCCGCCGTTCAGCATCTTAGCTGTGGAGGGCAGTGTCACTAGCCCTCATATGTGGGATCCAAACCGGGGCCCTCTGGCGTCCCAAGCCAGTTCTTAACCAATGTGCCACTCGGCCGGCCCGTGGTAATTTCTTAAAGATCAGTTGCTATGTGAAATTTGAAATTATATCAATGGACTTTTCATAATCTGTCACATTAAAATCTACTGGTCTACATTGCATTTTGAGTGGCTCTTCTACCCATGAATAATTTTGTAACATCACATACTGGTTACTTACAAAATGTTGGTTTACTGAGTTATCCTAAATGTATTCCACTGTCCATTCATGACAGAATGAGAGTTAAAAAGCAAACATCTTAATTTTATGAAAATAACTTTGACCTCAGGAACCCCTTGAAAAGGTCTTAGGGACCCCCAAGGACCTTCAGAGCACATTTTGAGAACTGCTGCTCTAGGTTATCCAACTTGTCATAGTAATTCCCTCTCTCTCTCTCTCTCTCTCTCTCTCTCTCTCTCTCTCTCTCTCTCTCTCTCTCCCTTCCCTCTCCTTCTCTCTCATAAATTCTTTCCAAGCAAAAGCAAAACTAATCTATATTCTCCCACTGACAAATCACTTTCACATAAACAATTGTTTCCAAAGGTGAAAGAAAGGGACAATAAAGAGCAGAAAAATAAATGAGTAAATAAAATTGTAATTGCTTTTAAAAGAAAAGCACATAGTGCTAGGAAAGAGCTAAGAGAACCGTGTGAAGTAGTTTGGGAAGAAAAGGATAGCTTCCACAAGTTAGTGTTGTTTAAACTGAGAAAAGACAGGTGAGTGGGTATTGAGTAGGAGAGAATAATGGGAATAAACATGTAGAAACACCTGGAAAGAAGCAGCTCATAACTTGTTCAAAGAATTGAAGGAAAGTCAGTGTGGCCAGAACACAGAGAGCCCAGAGGGGAGAGCTCAACAGGCACCATTTTCTGAGGCCAAGACAAGAATACAAACGAAGGCTCACATACTATATGTACAGAGGGTGCCAAAAAATGTATACACATTTTGAGAAAGGAAAAAACTGTATTAAAATTGTAATAGTCAATATACAACGATAACAAAAGATGAATACAAGCCGTGTGTATACACTTTTTTGGCACCCTGGTATTTAAAAGTTGTAAATCAAGCTATCAAACTGTTAAGTAAAATATATTCTACCTGTTCACCTTGACAAATATATGTTCCTGGAAGTTGAGATTCAAATTTTGAATTCTTGGGTTTTCAAAGTTCCATATCAGAACATGGCAATGGATGGAGAGCTAGCCCCAGCCCCTGCACTATCATTCTCACCTCTGTCTCCATGCCCAAGGCCAGCCTCAGTTGACACCCCTTGACAGTCTCCCTTGGGCCAGGGTAGGGGTAAACATGGACAGCATGGTCTCCCCTCAAGGGCATGAGTTCAAGGAAGAGGCTATGTAGGCTAGGGACCATTTGGCAGAAAATCCTGTGATCCCTGGTACATGGAATATGATTTATTGATAAAAGTGGATGAGTATCCCAGGTGGCCATGACACTTTCATCTTGCAGACTCCATGACCAGTGGGGAGGGGCACAGACAAAAAGAGCTGGAGAGAGAAATCTTTGCTACTCCAAGCCTTATTTGCAGATCAATAATATTGGCAGATCTGGGAGCTTCTTAGAAATATAGGACCTCAAGCCCCACTCCAGACCTATTGAATCAGAATCCGTATTTTAGCAAGTTCCCTAGTTGATCTGTATACCTAGTCAAGTTTGAGAGATGCAAAACTTAATGAAAGGATTCAAGACAAAGGCTGTTTTTGCCCAGGTCTATGGGCAGCAGCGCTGCCTGTTCCTGGAAGGCTCCCTTGGCCAGGGTCAGGGAGGATGTAGATTTGCCCCACCTGCACTGGGGAGTCATGGAAGGGCTCTGAGCAGTACAGTTACATGGTCTGAATCACTTTTTAAAATAACAGCAGACCCCACCCCTTGAGCATTACGTTGCAATAAGCATTGTGACTTACAGTTATGCTCTCAGTGAATACTCACTATAGCCTTTGAGTTAGAGGTTATAATTATTTTTTCAACTGAGATAACAGTCTTAGGGAGGTGAAGTCACTTTTCTTTTTTTTAATTCACAGAGGTGTGAGTGAACTGGGATTCAAACCCAGTGGCCTTGAATACATTGCATCCCAAGAAATGAATGAGCTCATCACTCTCCACCCCCCTACTCCATTCCACAGACCTACCTATGCAGCCCTCAGGTGCCCAGATGAACAGAGGAGCTTCTGGGACTCCCCAGACCCACTCTTTTATCTACATGAGTGATCACAGCATTGACATGATAAAAGGCAACGTTGATCACAGTGAGTACAACAACCCTCTGCCTTCCCTTCAGTTTCAGCCCAGTCTCATAGAGGCCCACAGACCTCCTTGAAGGAGGGACAGTTTCAACAGTCAAATGAATCCCAAGTGCCTCTGGGGCAGGCTGAATCCCATTTTCAAAGATAAGTTAACTGACAACAGAAGACTGGATGGATTAAATGCCTGAGTCCTCTAAGTAGCAGATGTCAAGACAGGATTTAACCTGTAAGAATTTTATTAGGGGAAATGCCTGTGGAGAAAATGGGGAAGGAGTCAGGGGAGGTTGGGAGAGCTATTAGACCACAACACAAATTTAACCCCTAGTAAAGGAGAAGAGAGGTTGGGTAAGCATCTTAGACCACCCACCATGCAGTCTAATTTGGGCAATTCTTTTGGTAAAATCTGAATAAGCTTTATGGATTGTACCAATGTCATTTTTCTGGTTTTGATAGATAATATAGTTACGCAAGATGTCATCATTGGGAGAGGCTGGATGAAGGGTGCAAGGACATCCCTGTACATTTTATTTTCAACTTCTGTGAATCTAATTATTTCAAAATTAAAAATTAAAAAACATGAGAAAATGTGATAACTTTTGCTTTAAGTATTCATATATATTTCAAATAACTTAAGAAGAGAAAATTAATCTATTACATTTAACCAAATATTTGTCGTTTTTGTGGCTCTGCATTCCAGAAGTTTCAGTTTTCCCCTTGTATCATTTCTCTTCAGCCAGAAGAACTGCCTTTGACATTTTTATAGACTAGGACTACTGGTCAAAGATTCCCATACTTTCCCTTAGTTTGAGAATGTCATCATTTCATCTTTATTCTTGAAGAATATTTTCCCTGGATATAGAATTCTGATGATAGTTTTTTACTTTCAGCACTTTAAAGATTTTTTTCCACCATCTATCTTTCTTGGTTTCTGATGAAAAATCTTTAGTCATTTGATCTAGTCTGTCTAATTTATCCATCTTTTTGTATATAGTCTATTTGAATAATCTCACTGAAGAAAATATCCCTGTAATCTGAGTCACAAAGATATTGATATACAATTTCTTTTAATAGTTCCAAAGTTTCATTTTTGACTAATACATTTAGATTATTTTTCCATGGTTTAAAATGCAAATCATTTCCCAGGTGAAGTGGAGGTTCTGGGGGTTAAACTCGTTTGTCTGGGATTGTTACAGCAATCCCAGACCCCTTGAAAACATTGCTTTTCATCCAGTGAATGAATGACTTAATCAGTGCCCTTTCCTCATATTGGCTTTTCATCCCATATGTCAGCATCCGTGATGAAGAGAATAGCCCCAGGGAATCCTCAGCCAGATCCTTTTATCCACATGGATAATTCCAGCATGAACTTGAAACCACAGAGTCTAGCTGGTCGCAGTGAGTACAACTATCCTTAGTCCTCCCTGCTCCACTGTTGCCCTCATCACATGGGATTCTATAATTGTATTTTGCATATATTTTAAAACTGTTATTTATTGTTATATCTTTACAAAAATCAATTCAAAAAATGTTTCCATCAGAATAGGGAAAATTATAAATTTCATATCAAGGTCAAGTGACTTTGGCCCACACTTGATCAAATTATGATAGATAAACTGAGAATACAAGATACAGAGCAAGTGAGAATGCTTTTCTAGGAGAGAAGGACTGAAATATAGATAGAAATACAGAAAGCCCCTTATCCAAGGCAGAATATGATTCTGACACCAATCCAATGTGTGGGTTTTTCTCCTACACCAAGCAATTCTCTTGACACCAGCTGGATGTCCTACAATTCAACCCAATTTTTATACTATATATCCAGAGATAATGTCAGATCCCACAGGTTAAGTGCTCAGTCCCATAGGACTGCCCCCACTTCAGATGCCAATAACAAGTCCAGGTTATTACCTGTGCTTCTGACCAACTGGCTATAAATATATTTATATTATATTATATTATATATAATCTACAATATATTATATAATATATACAATATAATATATATTTATTATATATTACATATACTATATAATAAAAGAATGTATGGTAAATCACACAGGAATATTGTAGTGCAAAATTAAGTGTAAATGGAAAAAAAACCTCATTATATAGAATAGTATATAAATGTATACAGAGATTTATTTTCATAAGTTGTATCTTATTGAATTCTGAAATATGTATTTATTTAATAATGTGTCCTGGAAGTTTTTTTGTTTGTTCATAACGCCTACCTTTTTAAAAAAAAATTACTACAGAAACCAGTTTTGTTTCTATATACAATGAACAATATGAAAAGGAAATTGAAAAAACAATCTCATTTACAATAGCATCAAAAAATAAAATACTAAGGAATAAACTTAACCAAGAAGATAAAAAATTTGTACACTGAAAACTACAAAATATTGCAGAAGGAAATTAAAAGAGTACACAAATACATGGAAAGACATCCTGTGTACATGGATTGGGACACAGCATCATTAAAAGCCAATGATATCCAAAGCAATCTACAGATTTAATGCAATCCCTATAAAAATACCAAAGGTGCTTTTTGCAGATATATAAAAACCCATTCTAAAATTCATATGGAATCTCACGAGACCCCAAATAGCCAAAATACCTTGAAAAAAAAACAAAGTTAAAGGTCTCACACTCCATAATTTTGAAACAAACCACAGTAATCAAAACAGTGTGGTACTGGCATAAAAACAGACATATACCACTGGGAAAAAAATAAAGAGTCCAGAAATACACCCTCACGAGTATATAGTCAAATGATTTTTGACAAGGATGCCAACACCATTCAATGGGGAAAGTACAGTCTCTTCAACAATTAGTGTCGGGCAAACTAGATAGCCACACACAAAAGAATAAATTCGGACCCTTATATAAAAAAAATTAACTCAAAATGGATCAAAGAACTAAATGTAAGAGCTACAACTATAAGAAACATAGGGGAAAAACTTCATGACATTGGGTCTCCAATGATTTTTTTTCAGATATAATATCACAGGCATAGGCAACAAAAAAACAGATAAATTGGACTCATTAAAATAAAAAAAACCAAAGCGCACAATCAACACAGTAAAATTGCAACCTAAAGTGGGAGAAAATAATTGCAAATCATATATCTGGGAAGGGATAAATAATTATTGGCAAGAATGTGGAGAAATTGAAACCTTTGGGCACCACTGGTAGGAATGTAAAATGGTACAGCCACTATAGAGAACACTATGGTGGTACCTCAAAAATTAAAAATAGAATTACCTTATGATCCAGAAATTCCACTTTTTGGTGTATACCCAAAAGAATTGAAATCAGGGTCACAAAGAGATATTTGTACACCCATATTCATAGCAGCATTATTCACAGCAGCCAAAAGCTGGAAGCAATCCAAGTGTCCATCAGCAGATGAATGGATAAACAGAATACAGTATATACACCTGACAATTAAATTTGAAAAATTGCCACCATGCACTTACATTGGCAACACCATACAAACAGCTCAGTAAGATTTCATAACCTTGGTATACCAGTGTCTCACAGCTGTGTTCATGTCGACATGTGGCAATATCTTGTGGAGTGGCGTTCAATATTGTTGAGTGTTTTTGTGTGCTGTAGCGAGAATGTCTGAGCGTGAATGAGAGCAACAAACAACCATTAAATTTCTTGTTAAACTTGCAAGAGTGAAAGCAAAATCAGAGACATATTAGTCCGTGTTTATGGGGCTAATGCCATGAAGAAAATGGCAGTGTACAAATGGATTAAACGTTTTTCTGAGGGGAGAGAACACGTCACTGATGAAGAGAGGTCAGAGTGGCCAGTAACAAGCAGAACTGACAAAAACATTGCAAAATTTCATCGAATTGTGTGCCAAAATCATCGGCTGACTGTGAGAAGCATAGCAGATCAAATAAACATCAATAGAAAAACAGGAAAATCTTAACTGAAAATCTTGGCATGAGAAAGGCATGTGCAAAAATGGTCCTGAAGGAGCTCACCAATGAACAAAAGTAAAAAAGAGTGGCAGTTTGCCAAGAACTTTTGGAGAGGCAAGACGATATTTTGGGCCATGTTATCACTGGTGATGAAACATGAGTGTAACAATACGACCCTGAAACAAAGCTTCAAAGTGCATAATGGAAGTCAGTCAATTCTCCATGACCAAAAAAGTTCCATCAGTCCAAATCAGGAGTCAAAACGATGCTGCTAACCTTTTTGATATCAGAAGGATTATTCATTATGAATTTGTACTAACTGGACAAACAGTTAACCAAGTTTACTATTTGAAAGCACTGAAAAGGCTGCGTGAAAAAGTTAGATGACCTGAACTTTTTGCCAACGATTCATGGCTCATGCATCATGACAATGCATCAGCTCACACAACACTGTCTGTGAGGGAGGTTTTAGCCAGTAAACAAATAACCGTATTGGAACACCCTCCCTACTCACTTGATCTGGTTCTCAATGACTTCTTTCTTTACCCCAACATAAAGAAAATATTAAAAGGAAGACATTTTGATGACATTCAGGACATCAAGGGTAATACAACGACAGCTCTGATTGTCATTACAGAAAAAGAGTTTCAAAATTGCTTTGAAGGGTGGATTTGCACTGGCTTCAGTGCATGGCTTCCCAAACAAAGTACTTTGAAGGTGACTAGTGATATTCAGCAATAACAAATATGACATTTTTTCTAGGATGAGTTAGCGAACTTAATTCTCTCTCTCTCTCTCTCTCTCTCTCTCTCTCTCTCTCTCTCTCTCCCCACCCCGAAATGGAATATTATTCAGCCTTTAAAAGGAAGGAAATGACACATGCTACAACATAGATGAACCTTGAGGACACGCTCTATAAAAATAAGCCAGTGACAAAAATACAAATACTGTATGATTCCACTTTTATGAGGTACCTAGAAGAGTCAAATTCATAGAGGCAGAAAGTAACATGGTGGTTGCCAAGGGCTGAGGGAAGGGAGGAATGGGGAGTTATTAATAGGTGCAGTTTTGCAAGATAAAAAGAGCCTGGAGATTGGTGGGACCACAACATGAATGAACTTAACACTACTGCACACTGAAAAATGATTATGACAGTAAATTTTATGTTATATATATTTTACCACAATTTAAAAAATATATATGACTGTATAATATTATAAGCTATAAACGTGCAAAAGGTTATTTCCCCATCTCCTATTGATGAACTTCCTTGTGGTAAATATTCTGGGCTAAATAGTATGAAGTATATTAAAAATGAGATCTATTATTAAATTCTTTTCAAATCTTGCACCATTTTACATCTCCACTAATAAAAAATAATGGTATGCCTTCCCCCATATTATCAAGAATGTTTAATTTATAATTAAAATATTTCATGTCTTTTGGGAGAAAAACTAACTCATCATTGAGTTAATTTACATGTTATGAATCACAAGTGAAGTTGAGCACTTTTCACCACTTTAAAAATCATTTTTACTTTCCCTTCTAGCCATTATTTATTCATACCCTTGATACAATTTTACGATGGAGTTTGTTTTTTCTGATTGTTTTTTGTACAAATTCTTTATAAAATAAGGATATGAATCCTGTCTTTCATATATATTACAATAGTTTCTGTATTCTGATGCAATTTATTTTATCCATTTAAGGCTTTTCAAAATATGATTTTAGTATAAACAAAAATAATAAGCTACTGAATCTATTTGTAATTGTTTTTGAATTTTGTGAATTAGAGTGTAATTTAATTTCTTGTACACTAATGGCCACTTGTTCTATTCCTACAGACTGGAAATGCCATCTTTCCATCTATGCTAGTGTTTTTTTCTATATTTTATTCTGTTGTAGTGTTAAATTAGCCATTGGCAACAATACTGCAGTGTTGCATATGTTACCTAGTTAGAGTATGTTTTGTTAGATAGCAGTCTAGCTCATTTTGTTTCATTTAGACAAAAGAGAAAATTTCTCAGATATATTCAGATAATTTCTCTTCCCAATTTCAGAGTCAGTTTGTCAAGCTCCATTAAAAAAATTCTGTTGAAATGTTGATTAGGATTAAATTGAAGTTATAGTTATTTGAAGGGAGAAATTGACATTTTTCTAATAATTAGGCATCTATTTCAAAAACATGCTTTTGTTTATTCATATCATTTATGCACTTTAGCACAGTTTTATAGTTTATTCCATAGTTTACACATTTCATTTAGATGTGTTACTAGGTATTCTATATATTTTGAAGTTATTGTGCACAGGATCTTTTAAAATATAATGTTGACATTTTATATTTGATTTAAAGTAATGTATAGTTGCATTTTTATAATATTTTTAAATAATTTTTATTTTTCAAGTACAGTTGATGTTTGATATTATTAATTTCAGGTGAACAATATAGCGATTAGATATTTATGTAACTTACAAAGTGGTCACCCTGATAAATCTAGTACCCATCTGACATCATATGTAATTATTACAATATTATTGACTATATTTCCTATGCTGTACTTTATATCCCCATGACTTTTTAATAACTGGCACTTTGCACATCTTAATCTTTTTCCCTTTTAAATCTATCCCTCCAAACCCCCTCCCATCTGGCAATGATCAAAATTCTCTGTATCTATGAGTTTCTATCTATTTTGTTTGTTCATTTATTTTGTTTTTTAGATTCCACATATGAGTGAAATCATACAGTACTTTCTTTCGCAGTCTGACTTATTTCACTTAGCATAGTACTTTCTAGGCCCATGCATGTTGTCAAAATGACAAGATTTCATTCTTTTTATGGCTAAGTAATATTTCATTATATATATGTACCACCTCTTCTTTATGCATTAATCTATAAACGAATACTTAGGTTGTTTCCATGCCTTGGCTATTGTAAATAATGCTGCAATGAACATAGGGATGCACATGTCTTTTCAAATTAGTGTTTTGTGAATCTTCAGGTAAATACCCAAAAGTGGAATTGCTGAGTCCTTCTTTGTCTCTTGTTATAGCCTTTGCTTTAAAGTCTACTTTGTTTGTTATATGTATTGCTACTTCAGTTTTTTTTCATTTCCATTTGCATGAAATATCTTTTCTCATCCCTTTACTTTCAAACTGTGTGTGCCCTTTGACCTGAAGTGCATCTCTTGTAGGCAACACAAGTAAAGGTCTTGTTTTCTTACACAGTCAACCACCCTGTCTTTTGATTAGAGCATTTAATCTATTTTCATTTAAAGTAGTTGTTGATACACATGTAGTTATTGCCATTTTATTAGTCACATTTTTTTATCTTTTTCTTAAAGAAGCCCCACTAACATTTCTTGTAAAACTGGTTTGGTGGGGATACACTTCTTTAGCTTCTTGTCTGGGAAGCTATTTATCTGTCCTTTGATTCCAAATGTTAGCCTTTCTTGGTTGTAGGTTTTTGCTTTTCATGACTTTAAATATTTCATGCCAATCCCTTCTGGCCTGCCAAGCTTCTGTTGAGAAACTAACTGCTTTTTTCTTGCTGCTTTTAAGATTCTCTTTGTCTTTAACTGTTGGCATTTTAATTACGATGTGTTTTGGTGTGGGCCTCTTTGGGTTCACCTTGTTTGGTACTTTCTGCACTTCCTGGACTTGTATGTCTATTGTATAGGGAAGTTTTCAATCATTATTTCTTTAAAAGGTTTTCAATTCCTTGCTCTCTCTTCTTTTTCTGGTAACCCTATAATGCAAATGTCATGCTTAATGTTGTCCCAGAGGCCCCTTAAACTATCCTTATTTTTTTAATTATTTTTTCCTTTTTGCTGTTATGATTTGGTGTTTTCTGCTACCTTGTCTTCCAAACTGCTTATTTAGCCAGTCCCCTGGTTCATCTAACCTACTGTTGATTCTCTCTAATGTATTCTTCACTTCAGTTATTGTATTCTTCATTTCTGACTGGTTCTTTTTTATATTTTCTATCTCCATTTTTGTTTCTTTTATGTTAATGTTCTCACTGAATTCATCTACTCTTCCCCTAATTTCATTGAGCATCCTTATAACCAGTGTTTTAAACTCTGCATCTGGTAGATTGCTTGTCTCCATTTTGTTTAGGTCTTTTTCTGGAGTTTTGTTCTGTTTTTTCATTTGGGACATGTTTCCATGACTCCTCATTTTGGTGCCTCCCTGTGTTTGTTTCTATGTATTAGGTAGAGCTGCTATGTCTCTCTGTCTTGGTAGAGTGGCCATATGCAGTAGGTGTCCTGTGGAGCCCAGTGGTGCAATCTCCCTGGTCACTTGAGCAATGCTCTAGGTGTGTCTCTTATGTGGGTTGTATGTGCCTTCCTCTTGTAGTTGAGCCTTGATTGCTGTTGGCATGGGAATGAGAGTGATTGACCCTCAGGCTAATCAGTTGTGAGAACTGACTGTGACTATAGTGGAGGAGCTGTTGTGCAGGGGTGCAGCCCCACACCAGGTTCCCCAGCCCAGGATTTCAGTGCTGGAGAGAGAAGTCCCTATAACTTCTGGCTGTGAAAACCAAGGGTGATTGTGACTGGGTGAGACAGAGGGCTTTTTAAGAGGAATGCTTGGTGTGATCAAACAATATGGTAAATATTTAAATAAAAAAACTGATAACAGTAAAAGACACATTGCCATTAATCCCCCTCAAAATACGCCCCCTTGCTTTGAACACACTTATCCCGTCATTCTTGCCACTTTCTGAAGCAGTTCTGGAAGTCCTTTTTCATGACTATCTTTAGTTGCGCTGTTATGGCTACCTCCATGTCCTGAATCATTTTGATTTGGGGGAAAAGCCAGAAGTTTGCACGGTGCTGGATCTGGTGAATAAGGTGGATGAGAACACATTGTAATGTTTTTATTTGACAGAAATTGCTGTATACAAAAAGCGATGTGTGACACGGAGTGCTGTCATGATGGAGGATGATTTATGGCACACTTTAAAACACACCTTCTCTCAACTGTAATTCACACCTGACTGACCATACCTAACAAGCTGAAAGTTGTCACACACTGTTACTAAGGTTTGATGTGCTGCCTCCCATATTGAAGATCCCTGCCTTTCCATTGGATGGCACTCGGCAGCAGCATTCAGTGTATTTTGTGATCACAACAGAAAGGTTCCATGTCA
>NW_017731358.1:7651020-7660683 GCF_001890085.2 Hipposideros armiger | reverse complement strand
TATAACTTGGCTTTTCTCACCCAGGAGATGCCTCAGACTTCTTCACTAAAGACCATAATCTCCCCTCTTTCTCAATTCCTAGACTTGGTTCAGGAACCGGCGAGTCCAATTGAGGAAGCAGCAGCAGCAACAGCTATCAGTAAAACAACCAAGCCAGGTTCTTCCAGCCCAGAACATGCTTACCTCACCCACAACATCCACCAGTCCTTATTCTTCTTTTCCTGTTCTTTCAGGTTTCTATAGCTCCCTTCCACCTCATCCCCTTGGCCCTTCCAATTGGGCCTGGGACTCTATCATCACTGAGAGTCCCATAAATGATGTCCAAATGCAAGGTCCTCAGTTGGAGACGCTAGTGGCCTCAGTTCCTGCTTTGTATGCTGATGCCTATGACATAGCCCAAATCATGAAACTGTACAGTTTTCCTGATGAGGATGAGCTATCTGACTCTTCTTTCCACTGCCTATATCAGTATCTCTCACCCCCAGGCCCCAGCTAGAAGAACAGCGTTCTTCTTTTAGCATCTTCAGTGGTCCAGCTGTGGGTCCATCTCCTGGCAAACCTCATCCAGTATGACCAGCTGAGGTTTTGTAGCCTACAGTCTAAGAGACAGCCCAGAATTTCAAAAGCCCTCCAG
Organism: Hipposideros armiger; assembly: GCF_001890085.2. Lineage (NCBI taxonomy): Eukaryota > Metazoa > Chordata > Mammalia > Chiroptera > Hipposideridae > Hipposideros > Hipposideros armiger. The sequence continues at coordinate 7,660,049 of NW_017731358.1, read as the reverse complement.
TATGATGGACTTTGGATTCCTCTGATCAAAATACTAATAAATACCAGATTATACAGAAAAAAGGATTGTCTTGCATCTTGTACATGCCTCTCTTCTTGCCTTTGTGTCTTAACCCAAAAATCCGGGTTGGTGTCGCTTTGATTTCCATGGAAATGTTATAGAAACTAGTTGTTTCCAAGTATAGCTCAATACTACACAATCAATCCCACAACTCTGCCTGGGAAGAGACCTGCCTAATCTCTAATGGCCAATTAGACTCCAAAAATTCCTCTTCCCCAAACTATCTTAGACTTTTGAAAAGAAGGTCAGCAGCCTTTTTATGGGAGCAGGTTATAAACTCATATTTTATTTCCAATATTTAGGTCTGGGGTTTTCTCTAGGGTACTTTCAGTCAAAATTTAAGGGGAAGTCACCATCACCATTAGTTTTAATATAGAATGAGTCTATATGTAGTAAGAAATGTAAGAACTAGTATAGGAAGAGATCATCTAGGAAAACAAGCAAAATCAATAGCCAAACTTTTAGACTGACAATTAAGCAAATTTTCCAGCTACATGATCAATCTACAAAATCAATAAATAGCATTTCTCAAAACCTATAATAAACACAGAATAAAATAAGTACCTCTCCACAAAATGTCTAGGAATTAACTAAGAAAAGACCTCTGTGGAGAAAACTTCAAAACTTGAAGGACATAAAAATTTTAGATAAAAGGCATTTGCAGCCATAAAATAATAAATTTTAAAGGGCTGAAATATAAGGTATGTTCCAAACATAATGGAGTGAAATTAGAAATCAATACCAGAAAAATTCATAAAATTAACAAATATATGGATATTAAAAAGCACACTACTAAATAACCAATGGGTAAAGAAGAAATCAGGAAAATCAGGAAATATTCAGATATGAACAAAAACAAAACTATAACATACCAAACTTATAGGATGAAAGTAAATCAGTGTTTAGAAGGAAATTTATATCTGCAAAAGCCTGTATTTCAAAAATAAGATCTCAAATCAATAACCTTTTTTAAAAAAATAGAATAGAAGCCAGCATAGTTATATTAATATCTATCAAATTAAACTGTAAGGCAAAACACTCTTGGAAGTAAAAGTACATTAGACAAGGACAAAAGGAACAATTTACCTGAAAGATATAATTCTGAATTTGTATACATTTAACAGCATATTCCAAAAACATATAAAACAAAAATTCACAAAATTCTTGGGGCAACTTAACAAATACATAATTATAGTGGAAGATTTTTGTTTTGTTTTGTTTTTAAGATTTTATTGGGGAATTGGGGGAAGGGGAACAGACAAGTTGCTGTCGTTTTGTTCTTCAGTCTAGTTGTGGAGGACGTTGCTTCACTGGCCCATGTTGGCACCATCATTGCGCTCTTCCCGGGTGAGGCAGATCAGTCACTGGCCTCTGACGGCCGCTTATGGTGGCTCTTGGCAGCTCATACCGGCCACCAGCTGCTCACGCTGACTGCCAGCCACTCACGCTGGTAGCTTATGGCAGCCTACTGCAGCAGGGGCTGCAGCCTATGCCGTCGCTAGTGACTCGCAGCAGCCCAACTCCAGGTCGAGCTGTTGTTCACCATCTTAGCTGTAGAGGGCAGTGTCACTGGCCCCATGTGGGATCCGAACCAGGGCCCTGCTGCTCAGAACTGGCATCCCAAGCCAGTTCTTAACCAACGTGCCACTCAGCCGGCCTGGAAGATTTTAGTATAACACTCAATAATTAATAGGTCAAATGGATAAATGTTTAGCATGGGTAGAGAAGATTTTAACTATACAATTAATAAGGTTGATCTGATAGAAGTATGTAGATTTCTGCATCCAACTGGAAAAGAATACACATTCTTTTCAAGCACATAATGTTCACATACTAGACCACAAAGCAAATCTTAAACTCGGATGAATCAATAACATACAAACACCATTATCTGATCATAAGAAAATTTAATTAGAAGAAGCCCCAACCTCTCCTTCCACTGAGAAATTTAAAAGTATATTTCTAAATAATGAATCAATCATGGAAGAAATTATAATGTGAATAATAAAAACTGAATCAGCATTTACTGACAGTAGTAGTTTACTAACAGGGACAGTAGCAGTAGCAGGTTTGCAGGTCAGGGTACCTATCACATTGTGGGTCATTGCAGAGCAATCCTGTAGGCATGACTGTAAACATTGGAGACAGACACAGGCACTTAGGCTGTGAAGTTTTTGTTTATTTTTTTCCCTTTTTATTTTTTAAATAGTCTTTATTTTTTAGAGCAGTTTTAGGTTCACAGCAAAATTGAGTGGAGGTACAGAAATTTCCCATATATGCCCTGCTCCTATATACACATAGCCTCCCCCATTAGCAACAATCTACACAAGAATGGTAAATTGTTACAACAGATGAACCTACATTGATATAGCAATCTCACCTAAAGCCCATAGTTTATATTAAGCCTCACTGTTGTGCATTACATTAATTTTTATAAATGTATAGTGACATGTATTCACTATTATAATACCCTACAGAATAGTTTCACTGCCCTAAGAATCCTCTGTGCTCCACCGACTTCTCCCTCCCTGTCCCCTAACCCCTGGCAATCAATGATCCTTTTACTGTCTCCATAGGTTTACCAGTAAATCAATAACTTTTCACCTTAAGAAACTAGAATAAGAAGAACAAACTAAGTCCGAAGCAAGCAGAAGGAAGGAAAGACTAGAGCAGGAAAAAAGAAATAGAGAATAAAAGAACAATAGAGAATATCAATAAAACCAAAAGCTACTTCCTTGAAAAGATCAACAAAATGACAAAACTTTAGCTAGATTCACACACACACACACACACACACACACACACACACACAACTCAAATTACTAAAATCAGAAATCTGAAATGAAAGATGGGACATAACTACCAACCTTACAAAAATAAAAAGCATTATAAAGGAATACTGAAAAACTGCATAAAAACTGCATATAAAAATGTATAATTTTTATAACAAATTAGATAGCTTAAATGAAATGGACAAAATCACAAAATCTTAGGAAGACTCAAAATATCAAATCTTACTCAATAAGAAATAGAAATGTTGTGAATAGAGCTTTAATAAGTAAAGAGATTGAGTTAGTGATTTAAAACTTCCCACAAAGAAAAGCCCAGGCCCAGATGGCATCACTGCTACATTTTACCAAATGTTTAAAGAGTTAACATCAATCCTTCACAAACTCTTCCATAAAATAGAAAAGAACATTTCCTACCTCATTCTACGAGACCAGTATTACCCTGATACCAAAACTGAACAGACATCAGTAAAATTACAGACTAATATCCCTTATGAATATAAATGCAAAAATCCTCAACAAATGCTAAAATACTGAATCCAGAAACATATGAAAAGCATTATATACCAGACTAAGGGGTTTATCCAGGAATGCAAGGTTAGTTCAACATACAAAAATCAATCAATGATATAGCATATTAATAGAATAAAGGACAAACACCACACGATCATTTCAATAGGCACAGAAACAGCATTTGAAAAAATTCCACACCCTTTCACGATAAAGGCATGCAACAGACTAGGTTAAACTATCAAAGTCCTTCAACTTGATAAAAACCATCTACAAAACATCCACAGGTAATATCATATTTAATAGTGAAAGACTAAATGCTTTCCTCCTAATATCAGGAATACAAATTAGGGATGGTCATTCTCACCACTCTTGTTCAACATAGTGCTAGAAGCTCTTGGCAGTGAAGGAAATTAGGCAAGAAAAGGTAATAGACTTCCAAATTTAAAAGGAAGAAGTAAAAATATCTCTATTCACACATGACATAACCTTGTAAAAGAAAATCCTAAAGAATCCATAAGAAAACTATTAGAACTAATAAGTTCAGCAAAGTTTCAGAATACAAGATCAATACACAAAATTTTTATAATTTCCAACTGCTCGTTGCTTACCCTGAGTAATTTTACTAACACAGTCACATATGCATGGAAGAATCCAGGGGAAACTGAAATTCAGTGTCTGTTAATTACAGCAGAATTTTGCACATCTATTGTTAGCCCATACATTCAAATAACAGCATTGTTGAGCACTTGGTACGTGCTAGACATCATTCGTGTGCATTACATATATTGATGTATTATGTTAGCTTTTCAACACAGGGTCACACTGAGTAGTGTCAGCCCTATTTCACAATTGGGAAAACTGAGGGAGAGAGTGGTTATGTAACTTGGTCAAAATCCTCCCTTATCCTCAGGGAATATGTTCTAAGACCCCAGTGGATGCCTGAAATGGCAGATAGTACCAATATATACTATAACAATACAAGCCTATATATACTACGTTTTTTCCTATACATACCTATGATAAAGTTTCATTTATAAATTAGTCACGGTAAGGGATTAACAAAAATAATAATAAAATAGAACAGTTATAACAATATGTTGCAATAAAAGTTATGTGAATGTGGTCTCTCAAAATATTTTATTGTACTGTACTCTCCTTTTCACTAAAGGAAGCACTTCACAGCTTCTCTTTGGCATGTCCAAAGTGCCAGCATCACTACTCTTGCACTTTGGGCCATTAGTAAGTAAAATAAGGGTGACTTGAACACAAGCACTGTGATACTGTGACAGTGATAACCAAGATGGCTACTAAGTGGCTAACGGGTGGTGTATGCAGTATCGTTATGCTGGACAAGGATGATTCACATTCCAAGCTGGACGGTGGAGCGAGACAGCACAAGATTTCAACATGCTACTCAGAACGGCGGTAATTTAAAACGTGTAAAGTGTTTATTTCTGGAATTTTCCATTTAATATTTCAGACTACAGTTGACCACAGGTAACTGAAACTGCAGAAAAAGAAACCATGGATAAGGGGGTCTACTCTACCTAGAAATTAGCAAAGCCAGAATTACATATTTCCTTTTCATTAGAAGATAGCTGAATGAACTCCTTTGAAGAGGATGAGATACAGAAGAGCACCAGACTGAGGGTGAGAATAACTGAGTCCTCTGGTTCTTCCACTAGCAAGCTGTGTGACTTTGGATAAACAATTTACCTTCTCTAAACCTCAGTCTTCTCATCTATAAAAAGAGGGAATTGAACTAAGCCATAGCTAAGCCTCCTGCCACCTATCTAATTCTCTCACATTGGACTCACTCTACGCTTGATTTATGAGTTACCAGCTCTCCCTTTTCCAACCACCCGGGAAAGAAGAAGGCCATGGGAGGACAGCCACTTACTTGTCACGACAAGAAATAGGAGAAACTGAAACCGGACCGCATGCCACTTGCACAAGTTGGGGCTTCAGCCAGCGATGGGCTTAGGTGAAAAGCATGGTTATAATTAGCGCAGCGGCCTGTCCCAAATGCTCCACCGGCCTCGGCGAGCACAGCTGGATCTGCCGATTGCACGCACAGAGGTCTGAGAGGCCTTGAAAATGATCCTTCTTAAAAGGATTTTCTACCTTCCTCGAGGGAAAGAAAACCCATTGATATAAAACCTCATTTCCCTTCGGGCTTCCCCTGCTAAATGCCACTCCCGTAGAGACCGACTGTTGATAAATACACGGGAAAGAAAAATCGTAAGCTGAGCCTGGTCACATTGCCTCTTGTGATATCGTTTTATTTTTAACTTCGAGACACTTGAACTATTTCTGTTGAAGTTTTCTCTCCTTTCCCAGCCTCCTCAACAGAATTCTGTCCTCTGTGCAGCTGCTGTACCTTCAGCCGCCTCCTGCCATTGATCGCTTGCTCACCGTCAGGGGAGGCAGGTGCCGCGGATGCTGACTCAGCCCGTGCCGTTCAGGTAAGCTTTTCAGAGGTGAGCAGGTGCACCAAGGGGACCGTTGGAATGGTGAACATGGAGACTGAGGCTGAGCTGCACATCACCTTTTTGCTCTGAGTAAGAGGGTTGTAATGCAAATTAGTTACATATGGTGGGGGGTGGGGAGAAGGTTAGCGCTGAGAACGAGACCTAGCTATGTGTAAATTCCTGTTTTGAATCTAAAAATCTTAGAGCAAGAAGAGAGTACCTACTTTCTGACAGCTTAGGATCTTACATCTACACTCAATGAGAGTGGCTGTGTGGTATCTCTAAAGTGACACAGTGGTGATGGAGGCGTCGCAGGCTTCAGGGGGAGGAGGTGATGTGGAAAAAGGTGGAAGGCCCAGAACCCCAAATTTCTAGTTTTTAAAGCCCAAATGCTGTGATCTTTTCACCAATCAGTATTTGCTTTAATTGCAAGACATTCTCATGTGGTTTAAATTCCATCCCCTGTAGGGGTGTAAATGTCTAATTACTACATTGTTTTGTACACCTGAAACTAATAAAAAGAAAATTCCATCCCCTGTGTCACACTACCAGTTAATGTAGCACAATTGTATTTATTGCATGTACTATTTAAACTCTGCCTGCAGAGTTTAGAACCTGTTTTGCCTAACAATATTCTCTAGCGATAGATACAGCTCTTTCCACCCCAGGGCTCTTGAATCTAAAATGCATCCTTGAACTAGAAGTGAAAGTATTTTACAAGTTGAAAAACTTATACAGGCTTTTGCACACAACCCAAAAATTATTACAGACTTGTAATTTGCACATCCAGAGGGACCAATGTAAAATGATTAATGATAATTGAGGTATCGAAAGCTTTAAAATGTAGATAGATTATTCCTAGCTTTTGGAATAAGTGCATAGAACTTAGCAGGAATAAGGGAGCAGTGCTTATTTTCTTGTTTTCCTTTGAGCTTTGCTTTGGTGTTCAGAGTTCAGCTAAGGACATCCTGGGGAGTGGCTTATGCAGCAAAAGGGATTCTGTACCCTCTGAACTTTGCAGTGTACATGCTAAAGCCACCAATGCCAAATTAACCCCACCAGACCGCTGTACTGATTTTTCAGTAATTTCTAATCATATCTTATCTAATCATATCTGTGTTGTGTGCGTGGAAAAGCACTCCTATTTTCTACAATGTCTCCAAGTTCCATCTTATTCTAACCACTTGTTTGCATGTAACTAACATTTTTCTATATCATGTTAGTTTTTTTCTCTTTAATGCTCAGGAGCCCAGGTGTAGGGGACAGTTAGGTTCAGGGCCTCAGGTCTGGTAGGGTTAAAGGAGATCTACCCAGATACCCTACATCCCAATTCCTTCCTGCCTGTCTCTGTAACCTCCAGGCGCATCCCATATCTCTGCTATAGATGTTTGGGTCATAATTATGCCTGTTTGCTAGGCCCAATTAAATACATTACATATAATATTCTAACTTCATTTAATTTTGTCAGGGTTTCCATGGCACCAAGGTCTTCAAGATGTATGNATGTTTTTAAGTTTAAACGTTCACCATATTATTTGATCACACCTCATATGTTCATAAGTGGCATTAGTCTATAGTTTTCTTTATAGTTTGTTTTTGCCTGGTTTTAGTACTGATGTTGTAGACTTCAAATACAAGAAGTGAGGCCCTAGTGAAAACCCTTCCTCCTTTTCTTAAATGGGCATATAACAAGAGAATTAGCACAGCATTGCCTTGAATTCTATAGCTTAACCTGTGTTTTTCTGTGGTCGTTTTAGTCAGGGTCAGCTGTTCTTTTAGCAAATTTTGATAATTGTATTTTCCTAGAAAATTTTTTTTCTCTCCATTGCCATTTTTAAAAAGATAGTCTATAATTTAATCATCCTCACATATTTAATTATGTCTCATTTCTTATGAATGTTTTCCCACAGAGCTTCAGAAAGCCTGGAAAGAAAGAAAAAAATTCACCAGAAGAGATAGACTGGTTTCCTGAATAAATAAGTGAAGAGAGGAAACCCATTTTGAAGAGTGTGTTTTATTTAGGTGCAGGGACATGAGGTTTCTTCCCAGTTTCTAAAAGAAACAAAGAGTGACAAACACTGGCCACTGTCCTGAGGCTAAGATAGGGTAGACAGACTGAGTGCCTATGAAAAAGGAGGGCAGGGCAAACTGAAAGTCAAGGGAGCCAGTTTCCTGAGCAAACAGACTGGGTACAGAGAAAATTGAAGAGGTAACATTTCCTAGCAAGGACAAACTAAATCTCAGACAACTGAGGACAGAGCACTGTTACATAGGTCTCAGGCTCCCAGAGTCAAGACCTGGGATCTATATGTCTTGGGTTTCAAGCTTACTTGGTGGAAAGCCATGGGAAATTCACAGCTATGGTTTGGGGGAAGTTTGGGGGAGAGGGGGTTGTGTTAGTGTAACCACTCCCTCTCCATCTCTGCTCTACAGCAATATGGAAGAAGCACCAAAAACGCACCTCATTCATGCACACGCAGCATGAAGAGTTGGAGGCTTTGTTTAGCCACACCATGTTTCCAGATAAAAATCTCCAGAAGGAACTCGCTTTGAAACTCAACTTACCAGAGTCAGCCATAAAGGTCTGTCTAATTGTCTTAACTGTGCTTGGTACTCCCATCCAAACCGCAATCCATCATTCAGCTTGGAAATTCCCTCTATAACACAATAGTAATTGCATTTCATTTATTGAGTACCTACTGTGTGCTAGTACTGAACTAGGCACATTACATATGTTGGCATCCCTATCATCCAGTTTAAAAGAAGAGGAAAATTGAGGTTTGGGGCAAAGTGACTGAGTCACAGAGTTAATAAGTAGTATAATTGGAATCAGCGCTCCAGAGGAATAGTGCTATAGAGCTCAAATAGAGGAAGGACCCTCATCCTGACATACTCCTCACTCTGGGTCTTCTCAAGTAAAATCCTGTAATCTGTTTGTTCACAACACTACCAACAAACAAATAACTCCCCCAACCTCTGTTAAGTCTGTTAAGGCCCCAAAGTTTTTTGGAGTATTCTTCACTGTAGAAGACTCCTAAATAATCCTTAAAAACCCTTCATTTCAAATTCTCTACCTCCCCATAGGTCCCTGAACTAGCTTCTCTAGAGCTCAGGACCCTTTCTCTGAACCCCCAACACAACCCTCTTTTCTTCTTCCTTCTCTGGGGTCCCAGTCCTGACCCCTCACTGTCCCCCC
>NW_017731358.1:7531603-7641919 GCF_001890085.2 Hipposideros armiger | reverse complement strand
GACTTATAGTTGCCCCTAAATAATCTAGCTAGTTAGCACTTTCTTGGCCAATACAAAACAAACAGTAATTTAAAATACTGATACTAGTAATGTAAGCACCAGATATGAAAATTAACTAGCTAATTAAATAACTAGAAAGTTTAAAGGTAGAGAGACTTCTAGCATAGGTGGAGAACTGTAGATGGTGAGGTTGAATAGATTTGGAGGAGAATGGTTATATTTTTAGGGTATAGTGAAAATGCTGGAATCATAGCCCAAAAGCACGGGATCATGGAACCAGATGTGGGAATTATCCTCAGCCAACAGGTTGTGTTAAAATCTCAAGAGGCAAAGGGATTACTTTAATATTTAACGTTATACATTTTCTTTCCCTAAAATTAAATATCTCCACAGCAGGGAATAAGGCTCACAATGTATAATTAATTAGTTGGCTGGCTAATTGGTTAAGAGTTCAAGAATATCTTTGACCTTTAACTTTGACCTTGTCACTTCCACTGAAGTTAAAGCTCAGGAATAAATAATTAGTGCCACATGAGGCAGCAAAATAGTTACTCGCTGACATCATGTGAGGGGTGCTGAGAGGGCCCCTTGCCTAAAAATATCTCCCTGACATCAACCCTGTTTGCCAACTAACATTAAAATTATAGTAAAGAATGTGAAAACTATTATCTGTTAATCCCATTCTCTTTTGCTTGAGTCAGTGATTTAAATATACCTATCATATGCCTTCTCATGACTTTCTTGGCCAACGACACTTGGTCACCACCTCTTCCTCATTCTTCCAAGTTCTGTTCTATTTTGCCCTTGGTACCATCTAAGTTGCTCACACGCCCCTGGCCACTGCCACACAGGTAGCTCTGTGGCATTGTGGTTTCTACAGAATCAATACAACACCAAGGTGAGGAGGGTGGGCACACTTCTTTGGGCCTCAATTTCTCTTGTGGGAAATAAAGAGGTTAAACAAGACCGTTTTCTTTCAAAGTGAGGTTCTTGGACCATCAGCAATTTCTGGGGCTTATATAGGGAAGACTTTCAGGCCTCACCCCAGTCCTACCAAATCAGAATCTGTATTTCCAAAACATTGCCCAGGTGATTCCTACACACACAGAGGCTTTCTGATTACCTGCCTGTTCCAGGTTTCTGATTTATGCCTGCAAGGATTTAGGACAAACAGTTCTGGCAGCATTTCAGAGTTTCTGTTATAACTCGAGCCCCGAGGAAGTCTTTTCTATTCAGTTAAGGCTACATTAAACCTAATAAAGTTGAAAACATTTCTTTTTCTTACTTAAAAAAAAATACATAAATTAGCATATATCTGACATTATTACACCTTCCTCCTAAATTTATTTCAAATTACTACCTTTGAAAGAGGTAGCTCTTCAAAACGCTGTGTTCTTTAGGGTCCTACTCAATTCCATGCAATTTAATCCTATTCAATAAAAGTTGTTTAAGTGCTGGGAGCAGTATTAGCCATACTCACTTTTCTCAGGCCCTCAAAAACCACTTGCTACATTCCTTGAGGGCATTGACAATTGTTCTCCCACGCTCTGCTCCGCTCTTCGCTCTTAGTTGACATTCCAGTCAAAGCTCCTTTTGCCACCCAAAGCTGCTCTCCTGGTCAGAGCACTTCTGCTCCAGTTGTGGCCTTCATCAGGATCTGTCCCCACTCATACCATCACTGCAACTTCTCTCAGGTTGTATGGACTCCTGAAGCCAATCGCAAGAGAGAAGCGGACTCTCAATTGGCACCTTCCTTTTTCTTAATTAGCAGAATAACGTAGGTAAACAATTAAATTACACACTCCAGCCTAGAAAAAAAATATGCCTGCAAGCTGCCTTTCTGGCATCTAAAAGGTCTTCCAGGCCCGATGCAGTACTATGTGAATTCCTAAGTGCTTAAGAAGTAAAAGCTTTGTGGTGATTACAAGGGGCCAAAATGGGGAGGGGGGACTTTGGGGATCTTACATTCTTAAAGGGGTAAGTTTTGTTTTCGTTTTTTTTAAAGTGCTTTGAAGACTATCAAGCTGAAAGTGGTATATACATTGGAGTGAGGGAGAACTGAAAATTGAAAGGCCAGCCAAGAGCTGTGGGAGGGATACAATGGGAAGAAATAAAGGCCTGGACAGGGAGATGATCATGAGAATGACCTTCCTGAGAGAGGAATGACTCACAGTTGGGTGAATCATATATATTAGCCACTTTCCCTACTTTGTATTATTTGATCCTCACACAATCCTATGGAGTGTTATGAGTCCCATTTTATGGATGAATAAATTAGCTTTAGGGAAATTAAATAACGTGCCCAAACTACTTAGCTAATACATGAGAGTGCTCATTAATTATATTGGGGGGGTTTCAGATAAGGCCTCTTTGTGGAGGTAACATGTAAACTGAAATCTAAATGGCAAGAAGGAGCCTGTACTGCCATAGCACACATAAAGAGCAAGGGGAGAATTTTGGTAGAAAGAACAAGTAAAAAGACTCTGTGCAGGAATAAGCAACAAGGCTGGAGCTTCGTGCTCTAGGGAGAGAAAAGAGATAAACCAGGCACGCAGCGGACACTGGTACAGGGCTTTGTGGTCTGAGATAAGGATGTCAGGGTTTATTCCTTGTGATAGAGAACCACTGGAGACTTTAAGTAGGGAGTAACGACCTAATGCTAAAAGTAGATGAGAGATGATGCTTGGACTGGGCAGTCGTGGTGGAGATGGGAAAAAATGGATAGAATGGCCCACTGCCTTTTCAGATCTTTCTCCGAGGCCTTCCTACCTAACTTAACTGGGTAGTAGTTCCTTTGTGATTGGGTGCACAGTACCAAGCTTCTTCTATAATAGCTCAGTGGTTCTTAGATAGAGCTGACAACAGAATCAGCTGGATTGAGTAGGTCTGATTCCATACGTCTGATTTGGTAAGGCCCAGGAATTTACATTTCTAGTCAGTTCCCAGGATAATGCTGATGCTGTTGGTCTGGGTCCCAACCTCAAAGGACCACTATTCCAGCTGACTTGCCCTTGCTTGTTAATGTACTGCTTTCTGAGTGGTCCACACAGCACCACAACCTGCATCAAATAAAGTTTCTGCTCCCCTGCCAGGTTGTAAATATGCCCCAATTTCTTTAAAGAAATATCCGTCGCTCAAAACTCACAAACCTGGTCCTTCCACTTACTTATATTCCACGTAAAGTGCATCTGGTACAACCAGTAACATCTAATTATGTGTAGATCTTTGAACTACTTAAGTCTAAATTATGTTATTTTGACTGCGGTTTCCTCTAGACATGGGAACTTTAAAACATATCTCAGGCACAGTGTTTTGCACATAGACTTGATTGAAGTTTATTTTTAAACAGAGAGAATGTATAGGAAGCAAGAATTTAAAGGGGAACAGAGGGGCATTGAAACTGAAGGGTGAAATGGCACCTGGATAACCATATGTTGTGTCAGGCATAGAGTTTTATCAACTTTTTTCACAGTGAAGAGTTAATCTGTGTGTTTTGATTTAGTAGGTGTTTCATTTTAAATCTCAGAATCCATATTGTAGTGTGGAGTTTTTACCCTAAAACACTTCACTTTCACATTTATAGTCCCTGAAATGTAAAGCCATGAGACCTGGATGCTGTTCTTGTTTCCTCTGTTCACTTGGGGAACAGTATGGGACACAGGACAGAGGAAGACGAGAAAAAAAAATCATCATAGAAATGGAGGTGCTCCTTAATGAAGAGCATCCAGCTCCTCGGGGAAGATTATACATGTAGACACTTTTCTGTGCCCCAACTGGAGGAGGAAAGGCTCTTCCCCTGGTAGGATCTAGTCATTGGCTTGCTTTCTTCCCAAATCATGGCATGGAGCACATGTCTCTGTGGGTCTCTGGGGAGCACAGTGTGATCTAGCAAAGAGGACAGAGTTTGAAGTCAGATAAAAGTGGGCCTTTTTGTGCCTCAGAATCCTGGAATCCTGGTGTGTAAACTGGAAATGGTAATACCCACCTCACATGGTCACTGTGAGGATTAAATGAGATGCTATGTACAAGCACATGTTAGGTACTAAAATATTGTTTTTCTTTCTCCATGACATCCAAAATGCAGAGGAATCACTCAATCTAGGAAAGTCAGACAAACTCCATGGAGGATAAGAATCCAGTCACTGCACTGGAACAGAGATTAGGAGAACAGGGTATCTTTATCTCACAAGACAATCAATGACATATCTAATTTGATCACTGTGGAGCAACACAAACTGGCTCCAAATATGGTGATCAATCAATTAGCTGTCCAAGTTTGCCTGGGACTAGGAGGTCTCCTGAGACTTGGGACTTACAGTGCTAAAACCAGGAGAGTCCTAGGCAAACCAGGACCATTGGTCACCCTGCCTACCCAGCAACAGATTATCCAGAATTGTGGACTGTCCTTTACCTCAGTGGGAACCATTTCCCCAGACATACAACACAAAGTTCAGATGTGATTTTTTTTATGCCCTTAGGCTATATTTATCTTTCTCCTTCTCTCTACTGTCCAGCTTTTCCAAAGAGTGGTCTCTGCTCACTGTCTTTCTGTTCAGCACATGTCCTCGCTCAAAGTCACTTATCTGGTGTAGCTCCAGAGCCTGGCAGAGATCTTTAAATAGCAGCATTAAAAAAAGAAAAGAAAAGAAAGAAAGCATCTCTGTTGCCTGCAGGCATTATTATTTTTCCTCTTAAAGGGGTATTTTCAAATAACTTCAAAGAGCTGGAGAGCAATCAAGATCCACAATAAATGTTCCCAGTTTCAATAACACTGTTCCTAAGAACCATACTTTATAATGCTTAAGAGTAAGAAATGAATGGGCTGAAAGTTCACCACCACTGTCGCTCCATCCAGACACATCCGGCTGCTAGAGCAGAGTTCTCATTACACACATGGACCACAGAACTAGCGGGGCCTGCTTTTTGCTTCCCAGGAGATGGGCTCAACTTGGTGACAGAACCAGGCAGGCAAATATGAAGTAGGACATTCCTGGTGCCAGTGCTTTTTTTCACACAGCTTTATTCCATGTTGTGATCTGCCTCTTCTTTATCACGTAAAAACCAGCAGTGGACTCTGATTGGCCAGACTCCATATTTATTGGTAACTATCTTTTATGAATAGAAAGCAGATGGTCACATTCTCCCAGCCAGGGCACAGGCCCTGCCAACACTGGAGTGTGTGCTTAATAGCTTTCCCCTCCCCTCCAAGCAAACACCACATTTTGAAAGGCCAAGTGTCCTGCAGCACAGCTGAAATGCCACATTTGCTGTTGCAAGAGTGTCACCATTGTTCTTTTTTTTTTAAAGATTTTTATTGGGAAATTGGGGGGATGGGAACAGTGCTGAGGAATTGGGAGAAGGGGAACAGACAAGTTGCTGTTGTTTTATTCTTCAGTCTAGTTGTGGAGGACGTTGCTTCAATGGCCCAAGTTGGCACCATCATTGCGCTCTTCCCAGGCGAGGCAGATCAGTCACAGGCTTTTGGACGGTTGCTCACTGCGGCTGCTGACCGCTCACGCTGGCTGTTGGCTACATACGGTAGCCCATGGCAACCCACTGCCACAGGGGCTGCAGCCTACGCCATCGCCGGCCACTCACGGCAGCCCAGCTCCAGGTCGAGTTGTTGTTCAGCATCTTACCTGTGGAGGGCAGTGTCACTGGCCCTCATATGTGGGATCCGAACCGGGGCCCTCTGGCGTCCCAAGCCAGTTCTTAACCATCGCGCCACTCGGCTGGCCCACTGTTGTTCTTAATAAACCTGATGGCATCATTCAAGGCTATCTCTCACCCTTTCCTTTACATCTGATCACATAGTGTTGACTCTCTTAGCTCGTGGGTCTCTATTCTCTGACTCTACTTCTTCCTAACATCCCCAAAGTGGTCTTACTTAGCTATGAACTTCATGGCTCCGATTTCTATTCTACATTCTTACTTCCCCAGTTATGGCTCCCTCTCTCACTTTTAAGTGGATAATTCTCAAATCTGCTTCTCTCCAGTCTAACCCTTCAGTTTCCCATACACGCGATCTGTCATCACCTCAAGCAACTTGTATTAAACTTGCTGGAGACATCTTTCTTTCCGAAACAATTTCCTCTTCAGATTTCTATTTTTCTCAGAATTATACCCAATATTCTCTCTTTTTGGTTCAAAATCTTGGCATCAACTTTGATTCCCCTTCTTTCCCCATCTCCAGCCAGAAACAAAAATGTTAGTTGATTTTCCCTTGTATTGTCTCCTGTCTCATCTTGCTTATTTCTACTGCCATCAGTCTTACTCATCCAAGACTCCATCACATTCTTTACATAGCAGTTTCTGACTCTAGGTCCTCCACGACTTCTAGTTGACACCCCAGTTACAATGTTAAATGGCTCCTTATTGAGTACCAAATAATTCCAGATGCCTTAGCCTAATACTTATGAATTTCCACAAGTCCACAATGGACTTTTTTCCCACAGAAGTGATCTGGAGTAAAGCAAGAGTCTTCCTAGCGAACATGTATAGATGACTTCATACAAGACAAGTACTGTTCTAAGAGTTTCAGGTATTATATTTAACGCATTTGCTCCTCACAACAGCGCTGAGATAGGTGCTATTATTATCCTCCGTTTACCGATGGGGAAACTGATGAGCAAAGAGGTTAACTAACTTTCCTAAAGTCTCACGACTTCTGACTTGTAGCGCCAGGGTGGAATCCCCTGCTTTCTACCTTTTAACCACTACACTGCACCATCACTCACAAAACTCTGCACCCCCCCCCCACTCCCAGTTTCTCTGGGAAAATCAGATCTGGCAGTACATTCCCACATGGACCAGCTGACCAAAGCCAAGAAGCTGTGTTCCCCTGAAGGCAGGGCATCATCTCTTCTGCTTGCCAGGGTCTCCACTCAGCCTGCTTCTGGAGCCTTGAAGGCTTGACCCCTGTTTTAGCCACAGCA
Organism: Hipposideros armiger; assembly: GCF_001890085.2. NCBI lineage: Eukaryota > Metazoa > Chordata > Mammalia > Chiroptera > Hipposideridae > Hipposideros > Hipposideros armiger. The sequence goes on along the minus strand of NW_017731358.1, from coordinate 7,634,984 downwards.
CATCTGAAGACCCAGAATAAATGACACATGATAGATATTTCACAGACACTTATACACTGCCCCATACTGAGCTGGATTTCAGCATGTCCTCTAAGTGGGCATGAAGCCCCAATGGGAGAAAAGGCTAAAAGGTTAACTTGGACAAGATGTGTATTGCGGGGGGGGAGGGAGAGGGGTGGAATGTCAGGATAACTGTTGGCAGATAATGGAGGAGAAAAGTTACAAGAAGCATATGTTACACATCCCGTGTTGGTAAGATGTCCCATCAAAGGGCAGTGTGAGTTAGTAAAAAGAGCATGGATAGCATGGCCTGGGTTGGGTCCTGATTCCATCACTTAGCTGCTGTATAACCTTGGACAGGTTATCTAACTTCCCTAGTTTCCATTTCCTTGACTATAAAACAGGGGCAGTGACACCCCCAGGGTGGTGGAAGGAATTAAATGAGAGTGTATGTGAATTCTCTTTTTGGCCCTGTAGGTAACCAAAATACTTTTCTTACTAATAATTCATATTCGTATTTTCATATTTTCCCCTAGCATTACAAAGCAAGAAGAAACTAGGACGCTATGGTAAGTACCAGGTGCTTATTGGATCTTCACTTTTCAGGGGCCCAGGTCTGGCTTCATTTAGCCTGTAGTCCAAGCGGCTGGCGGAGTTGTCCTTACGGTTTGTTGCTATTTATTGGCTTACTGCCAAACCAGCGATGCTAGAGCAGAACCTAGTAGCATTTGACACGGAGTAGGGGGAAAGCAGAGAGCTGAGATTTGTGAGCAAAGATTTTTAGTAAAATGTTAAAAAAGGAAAAAGTGCAGCAATAACCTAAATGGCTAACAATTCCTTCATTCGGCAAATATTATCGAGTACCTACAATGGTCCAGGCCCAGTGACAGGTGCCTAGGGGATGCAGATATGAACAAAATCAGACAGGGCCCCTGTCCTCCCAGCACGCCCCCTGGTGGTAACTGGTTAAATGAATGAGCACTTTCTCATGCTGGAATGTTACTCCGCCGTTATGAAGAAAGTTTGTAGAGAATAATGAATAAAACAGCCTTGCTCATGTTACAATAGTAAGTTAAAAAGCTGGATGCAAAACTGTATTATATAATATTAACTGTTTAATATAAATCACCCATAATCCACAACTCAAAAATAACAATTGTCAACGTTGTACTGCATTAGATTCAGCTTTGTTTTATTCTATTCTAAACACATCCACTACATACATAGAATAAACTACTGGAAAATAAAGAAGAGAGTGTTGACAGTTGTTGTTTCTGAGTTATGGGATTATGAGTGATTTTTAAATTTTTTTCTCTATGATTTTCTATATTTTTCAAGGCTCCTATAATAAGCCTGTATAAACAGGAAATAAGTCCATTAAAACACAGTCACAGACGCACTTAGAGCTTCTCTCCTAGCAGTCATTTGTTTTCTCTTTCCCCTTGCCTTTCGTGTGTTCAGGGCAGGGCACGCAGGCCTCCACCTGGGCAGCACAGGCATTGTGAGGGATGTTTTAACCGTCACTGTCACATTCCTGTGGAGCCCAATGTCTCCTGCCTGGTGATAAACTGCCACCTGTCCTGTGGCGCTACCTTCCACATGTGCAAAGAGGCAGAGCACGAGCTCCTCTGCCCCTTAGAGCAGGTTCCATGCCTCAACTCCGAATACGGCTGCCCCCTTTCCATGTCCCGCCACAAGCTGGCCAAGCACCTGCAGGTGTGCCCCGCCAGTGTGGTCTGCTGCTCCATGGAGTGGAACCGCTGGCCGAACGTGGACTCTGAAACAATCCTTCATGAGAACATCATGAAAGAGACTCCCAGTGAGGAGTGTTTGGACACAGCCCTGGCCCTTCAGGACCAGAAGGTCCTTTTCAGATCTTTGAAAATGGCAGAGCTTTTTCCAGAAAATCGAGAGCCCACTGAGGAGGAACCTACTAGAAATGGAGAAGCCCGCTGGGAGGAACTGGGAGGCGCGGTGGGTGGAGCAGACGCCACTTTGGTACCACAGAGCTGTCTGTCGGCCACCAAGGAAGAGCTGGCAGAGCTGAGCCAAGAAGAACGTGAGGCGTTAGCCAAAACCAAAGAAGGGATGGACCTGGCCAAGTTTGGCAAGTGGGAAAATATTTTCAGCAAAGAGCATGCAGCCTCTGCTTTAACAAACTCATCGGCGAGCAGTGAGAGCAAGAACAGGAATGGCCCTGGGAAAGAACAAATTTCCAACAGCAATAACTTGGTAGTCGAGGGTGCTGCCCAAGGGAAAGAACCACAGGAAGACCAGAAGCAACAGGACTTTCATGCAGTTGTGGAAACAACGGGGCTTGCCCCTTGGCAGGATGGTGTCCTGGAAAGACTGAAAACCGCTGTGGATGCAAAGGACTATAATATGTACCTGGTGCACAATGGGAGGATGCTTATCCACTTTGGTCAGATGCCTGCTTGTACGCCTAAGGAGAGGGACTTTGTTTATGGCAACCTTGAAGCTCAGGAAGTGAAGACTGTTTATACCTTCAAAGTGCCTGTGAGCTACTGTGGGAAGCGGGCTCGCATTGGCGATGCCATGTTGAGTTGTAAGCCAAGTGAACACAAGGCGGTAGACACTTCAGATTTGGGGATCACTGTAGAGGACCTGCCCAAATCAGATCTCATCAAGACCACCCTCCTGTGTGCCTTGGAAAGAGAGCTCAAAGGTCATGTCATCTCTGAATCCAGGAGCATTGATGGGCTATTCATGGATTTTGCTACACAGACATACAATTTTGAGCCAGAACAGTTTTCCTCTGGGACAGTGCTGGCTGACCTAACGACTGCTAGCCCAGAGGGGCTCCATGTGGAGCTCCACAGTGAGTGTGTGACCAGGAGACACAACAAGAGCAGCTCTGCCTTCACTTTTACTTGCAACAAATTCTTCAGGAGGGATGAATTCCCCTTGCATTTCAAGAATGTCCACACAGACATTCAGTCATGTCTTAATGGCTGGTTCCAGCACCGATGCCCCCTTGCCTACCTGGGATGTACATTTATTCAAAGCCATTTCCGTCCCCCAGGGCAAAAGGCAAAAGTGATCTACAGTCAGGAGCTCAACACCTTTGCCATCAAGCCGGAGGTTGCTTCTGAGCTCAGTGAGAGAAGGAAAAACAACCATTTCTCAGGCCATGGAGGGAAAAGCCAGAATTCTCTAACCAGCCTGCCCTTGGAGGTTTTGCAGTACATTGCTGGGTTCTTGGACAGCATCAGCCTGTCCCAGCTTTCCCAGGTGTCCGTGCTGATGCGGAATATCTGTGCCACTTTGTTACAAGAGAGAGGGATGGTCCTCCTGCAATGGAAGAAGAAGAGGTATTCCCATGGCGGCACTGCCTGGAGAGTCCACAGAGAGGCAAGTAAACACTCATTCATTTATTCCTTCATTCAACAAATATGTATTAAGAGCCTTTTATATGCCAAACACTGTATGTACTAGGTACTGGGATTGTATTAGGTTACTGGGAATAAGACATAATTCCTGAGCTCAAGGAAGACAGACCTATAAATATATAAATGGCAATACAGATTGTAGTACCTATTTATCTCTACATATGTCCCGGATAGTTGATGTTTGCTCACACGATCCATTTTCCAACCTTCTTCGCCAACATCTGTCTCCCAAGAGGCTGATCTCTACAGACTGCCCTGACCGTCTCCCTTGGCCTCCAGCTTCCCGTTGGGCTAACCTAATGGGGGCATACCAGCAGGTGGTGGGAGAGAAGGGGAAGAGTGAGTTGACATTTCTGTTCTTCTGGCTTCCTCTTTCTGTATTTTCCCTCCATGACACTTTGCACTGGCTGTGTCCCTCCACAGAAGGTGGCTATATCAGGTGGCTCTCTCCACACAATTGCTCATTCTAGGTTCCAATGACCTCCCTCCTTCCCTTTCAGGCCTAGGGTAGTAACACTCTAGAGCAGTGCTTCTCAACCTTCCTAATGCCGCGACCCCTTAATACAGTTCCTCATGTTGTGGTGACCCCCAACCATAAAATTATTTTCGTTGCTACTCTATAACTGTAATTTTGCTACTGTTATGCATCGTCATGTAAATATCTTATTGTTTTCCGATGGTCTTAGGCGACCCCTGTGAGAGGGTCATTCGACCCCCAAAGGGGTCGTGCCCCACAGGTTGAGAACCGCTGCTCTAGATTGTTACTAGCCCAGGTACAGCACTAGAGCTTGTGACTTTCCTATGCAAATTGCCCACAATTTGTATATCATTCCTTTTTTAAATTCTCTTCAAATTACCCAATTTGAGTATGCCATCTGTTTCCTGCCTGGACTGATTGATACAGTATGCCAACAAATTCCCCTCAGTCTCATGTCAACTAATTTTTTTAAACAGTTTTTGCCTTTGTTGAAGGCATGCTGAAATTCTAAAATAAGTTGATTTCCCCTGGTTCTAATGCCTATTAAACTTTTCAAAAAACTGCAGTATAAATCAAAGAATCTCTCCCTTTGGAAAAATCTTATTCTTTTTTCCCCCAATTTATACTTGCTTAACTGTATTATAACTTCTATCACCTGTACCATACAGAAGTGAAACTCCTAATTCATTGTTCCAAGATGCCCTTAGCATTCTTTCTCATGGTAAATATGTTGGTAATATGAACCACAAATTTATGTGCCCATTTAGGTCAACAATTCCATAATCTCGCAGCTGTTTCTTCCTAATATGTGGCTATGTTGGGGGTTAGAGTTGTTTGCATCTATTTTTATTGATCATGTTTAAAATATCTGCATATTTTCCATTATTCCCTGAGCAGTTTTCAAAAAATAATTATGAGATTCTCCCTCATGTATCCATGCCTGCATCCATGTGTTAAGTAAATACTGACTGCCAACAACCACATGTTAGGGATAAACATGAATGCGACTAAGACCCTGCCCTTCGGGAATTATATAATCTAGAACTGCCTCAGCTTCCTCTGTGAAATCAGATGTAAGTAATTTACATACTAGAAATCCCATTAATTTTTGGCTCATGTTTGTCCCTGATTCAATGATTGCTGACCACTGAATATCATTTGGGAGAAACTAATTTCCTGCAGAAAGAAAGAGAATTTAGTTGGAGCTAAAGGATGCTCATATTAAAATGGCTTTTTAATGTAAAAAGGAAAATAGTTCTACGGTCCCAGGAAACATTTTTCTTACATAGGAACAACGTCAAGAAACTGAGGGTGAAGTGTTCATATTGAAAGGGTTATCAGGTTATGTCTACCCTCATAGCCAGATTTCAAAACTAGTGGAAAGGCCAGAGGATATTTGAGTAACAGACTCCTAGATTTCTCCTAAGATTTCTATTCTAATGATACTCTTATTAATTAGTAGGTTTTTAGTTTCAAGCAATAGAAAGACAGTTTAAAGTGGCACAAACAATAAAGGGAATTTATTGGCCCATACAATCAAAAAGTCCAAAGGGAATGGCTTCAGGTAAAGCTTGATCTAGCAGCTCAAGGAAATGCCCTCAAATTATGTTTTTCTTTCTAGTTCTTATCCCTACTTCCTCAATAGTGGTGCCATGCTGATACACAGTGCTCACGTGGTGGGCCCTGGTGGCTTCTAGCAACTCCTAAGACTGCAGCTTCTCAGTTCAAGTACAGAGGAAAAAAGAGAATCTGCTTCTTGATATCTCAAAAACAAGTTCTGGAGTAGAGTCTCATTGACATTAATTGTCCAGATTTGAACCAGATGTCTGTTCTAGAACTGGTGTGTGTGTGGTGTGGGGGGGTGTCAATATGCAGATGGGTGTTAGTCATCACAACACAATGCATGGCTGGTTGGGAAGGTTATTAACTGGAAGGGGGAACTAGACATTGGGTGCTGGAGAAGGAACTAACAAAATATCTGCAGCAGCCACTAAACACTCTCTGGAAGCTAAAAACAGGAAGAGCAGAAAGGCATTTTCTTATATTGTTCAAATAAAGCCAGCCTGAGGCTATTGCCCCAATGTTCACTTTTGAGCTTCTGTCTTTCCCAACAGATCTGGCAATTCAGCAGCCTATTCTCCAAAATCAAGAGCTGGGAGTTTAATGAAGTCACCTCCATGTCTGAGCACTTGAAGGTCTGTCCTTTCAACATTGTAGAGCGCAAGACTGACCCAATTCTTTTGACTAGCATGTGTCAGCCCCATGAGCAGGCCCGAGAGAGCTTAGTCGCCACCTTTAGAGCCAGTCCACGAGGAAGACATGCCAACTAAAGATTCAGATGCCACATTCTTGGATTCCCCCTCAGAGTTACCGGAAGTAGGACAGAGTGTGGTTTTGAGGACTTCCTTCTGTAATCTGCATACGTGCTTATCTGAGTGTATTGGAACATGCAGTGTCCTTCAAAACCTGAGCTGTTGCACAAGGTCTAAGAAGTTCCTAAGCCCTGGCTTATACAGTTGTTATAGTGCCATATTGATGACTTATTTCCTTTCCTTTTTTTTTTTCTAAAATAAATCAGTCTGTGGAGAAAATAGGTAACTTGAGGCCATCTGGAAGATGAACCCATGTCCTTAGGAGATGAGAGAGCAATGAATTCCATAATCAGCATAGCCCTGTGCTTTTGTGGGGGGCTTTTTAGTTTACAAGTACGTTCAGATTTGTGGGGCAGGTAATGCAGGGATGCAGACTGAAGTGCCTCCCAGGGCAGTTTGAGGGTCTTGACAGTCAAATCTAGGGCTTTTTTTTAAGTTGCCCCACTGCCTCTAAGCCCAGACAGTCTGAACACAGCCCAACAAAGTAGAGACCTTGGCTGAGCACAGTGGCCTTGAGGACACCACATACCAACGGATGAGAGACAGAAATGAGGTTACAGAGTTTGTTGCATAGAATCTTGGCAACATGTAGGACAACCTTCAAAAATGAAGAAGATTCTGAAGAAAATTCTATATTATGGATAAAATTAGGACAAAAGACCTTAAGCCTACATTTAAACATTTTAATAATGACTTAAGAGTCAAGGTTCTTTTCTTCTGAAAATTATATTGTATGTCTAGATTAGGGAGAGCACAGGTATAGCCCACCTGTGCTACCTGAAATGACCTCAGGGCGCTAATACCAACTTCAGTGTCATGCAGGAATGCAGAGATTAGCCCAAGGAGACAAGGCTCACTGCATGTTCAGGGGCACCAGTCACAGGCCCTAGATACCACTTGAGTACCCCATGGGGGATCTTGGGAAGAAAGATATGTAAACATGGTGGTTCCCTATAATTGCTCCTATCTACTCTTGCTCATGAGTCCAGTCTGTCAAAAATGGGTGATACTGCTAGGATTTGGTAACAGTGAATACTCATGAGAACAAAAGTGAAAGAAAAATACATAATAGGAACTGACTTCCCCTAAAGCAGGGTTTCTCAGAACTGTTGACATTGTGCACCGAATAATTCTTTGTCATAAAGGATTGTCCTGTGTGTTATAGGATATTTTGTAGCATCCTTAGCCTCTATCCATAGATGCCAGTAGCACCCCCACAGCTGCAACAACCAAAAATGTCTTCAGGCATTGCTAAATATCCTCTGAGAGCAAAATTGCCCCTGGTTGAGAACCACTTCCCTAAAGGAGAACATTCTGGTGGCAATAAGACAAGCTTTTTAGTACAGCAAACTCTTAGCTCACATAGTTATCTACAATGGTTATGATTTCATCAACAATTCTTTATTGAATACATAGGTCTCAGACACATGGTGATTTTAGGTTGGGAACCAGATGGAGCTGATTTGCTTGGTGTGGCTTCAGGCCCTTGGGTCACATGTACAAACATATCCTTTCAGCTCTCTCCAGGTGTAACTAAAGCCAGGAAAGTTGCTATTTATCTTGTGTTTACAGCCCTCTCACCTTAGTTGGTGCCATTTCCCCAGCAATCCTAGCAGTCCTCAAGCAAGTGAGACAGAAAGGAAAAGGAAGACAGGCATTGTAGGGAAGATGAAAACAAAGAATTGAGACTCCCCCCTCCCCCCAAAAAAAATCTAGTTGCTCTGAACGCTTGTTATCTCCCGGACCTCTCTCTGAACGTGGTCTGGAGCTAATGTAGATGAAGTTGATGACACCTCCGAGAAGAGTCAAGAAGGCATGGGAGCAAGTTCCGGAATAGAAGGATGCTTATCTTTTCATTATAATATGCCACTTGGTACTGTAACTCTACTTTTCCTCAGCCCTATCCTTATTGTTTGGTTCATATTTCACATTTGTATATAAGGCACCATTTTCTAAACCTATCACTAGAGTGTAAGCTAAGATTTTATTATTCAGTGAAGATGAGTGACTGGAAATAACTAAACACTGAAATGGGGGAAAAAGGGAGAGTTCTCCAGGTTATCAGTCAGTTCCATGTGTTTTGAATCTGGCCCTTCCTTTATAGAGAAAGAAAGCCCCAAAGTTCATACTGGGTTTCTTATTTTTACTAGAAAAAGAGAGAAAGGGGAGCCATAGGCCAAGGGAGATGAAAATCAGGGGCTCCTGTTAGATGGGTGAGAACTATAGAGAAAGCAAGAGAGCAGAGGGCTTTCCCTTCACAATCTGGGTGGCTGGGGGCAGGCTAGGGTTCAGGAGAGTGATCAGGAGAGTGCCACACTGCTCTGTGGGCTGCGTATCTCCAGTCACATTCTACTTTCCCAGTTGCTGCCTTCAGAACAATATTGAATTGATCAACATCATCAAACACATTTTATAAGATATCTAATTGTAGATGTTGCAGAAAAGCAGGGTACTGCAGTTTATCTCACTGGTCTACACAGACAAGCACATTTGATGGTGAGAAGGCAGCTGGAATGAAAGGGAAACCTTTTGGGGAGACTGGATTAGACAGAAGATGATTTGGTTAGTGAGATAAGGCTGGAGTGAGCAGCATGAGCAATAAGCATTATCTGACAGAGGCGAGACAGCTAGACACGGCTTCAGGTTAAGAAGCAGCTGAGGGGCGTGAAGAGGGACTGTGTATCCAGGAATTGGAGCCTGGATGGAGAGTTGACTATGAGTATTGCCACCAAGATAGTCAGCCCAGAGTAGAAATCAGCCAAACTTGGAAGGTAAGGTCTGTAGAACTGAAGAAGAAAAGGATCTTTTTGCCTTACTAGCACAGGGATCTGGAAAAGAAGTTTCTGTCTTATAATAAAGGGAAAAGTCAAAAGTAAGGCGGGACTTAGAGATCTAACTGGAAAACCACTGTGAAATTCTGATCTCTGTGTGATGTCAAATAAAACTGAAGTGAAGAATGAGATTCTGTATGTCTTTGATGACTTACCTCTGTATACTGGAAATCCCAATGTCTCTATCAGCAGAAATAAAAGCTCGTTTGCACTCTGAAAAGCTGAGTGAATCTTGTAAGTTAGGTCCAGAGACAGATTTGTGATTGATTCACTGGCATAGAAGACATTGTGTGTGTCTTGAAGAAAAGCCAAGGAACAAACCTGTGGGACACAGTGCTCTAGGCAAGCGGGCAGCTCACAACTTTATGCAGCCCTGGAGCACCTATGAGTCTCAGTCACTAATCCTAGCTCCTTGAGTCCATCTTTGTCTCCTCCATCTTTGAAAGCTGGACCCAACTTCAGCACAGATTTCTATGTCTTACCAACCAAAGATTCCCTACACCAATCCAATCCCTGACTTTGATTTAGATTTTATTTTAATTAGGCCTAAGAGCTCCCATCTCTGACCTATGGAGCCCAATGGCCTGAGCCAGGATAAACCCACCATGCCCTGGCCTCTCATTCTTCATCCCCATGCTTAGCTTGTTGATTCACCTTCTGTCCTGAACTGGCCGTCCAAACATCCTCACCATTTTTCCTATCAGCCTTGACCCTGGACCACACAGAAGCTTCATGGGCTCCTTCCATCTACCCTCTTACTTGGCCATTGATTTCAGTCATCCAGCTACAAAGAAGCTTGGACTTGACTGAGTAGTGGCCAATCAAGTAGTGTCTCTGACTAAATCCTCTTAACACCTCATTGGAGCCTTCGTTCCTTTAGCTTTCGTCTTTTTTTGTTGCCAAATCTCCCTTTTCCTCCTTCCTAACCCCTAATTTGTGCTTCTTCTTCAAGAATCTTCGTGTCCTAAAAGAATGTAGTCATTACTAGGCAGAAGGTGGCTGGCCTCTCACAGCTGCTGAAGCCAGTAGAAGTAGACACTACCTGGCCTGTTCCCCTACTTTACCACCATTCCCCAGGCTGATCTGTTTTTGACTGGGTTTAAGTACAGCCTAAGGACAAGGTCCAGCCCTTGCCATCCAGGGCACAGGGGTGGTGAGCAGTGGCAGGAGGGGGTCTTCTGGATATGCCTGAAAGAGGGGAGGAGAATTGGAGCCATGAGAGGCAGGGCTCTTGAGGCTGCACCAAAAGCAGTATTCACCTCAGCCTAGTCGTGAAACATAATCCCAATTTATTTCCAATTATAAGACTGGGTAGAGAAAAGATATCTCTGCAGGGAAGGAAAGTGGGCAGACAGCACCACCACGTAAACCAGGCAATTTAGACATACTTTTTCAGGTAAGCAAATCGGGACGCTCAGAGCTAAAAAAAAAACCAAAAAAACAAAACCAGAAGGCAGAACTTGGGGTGTTAGAGGGAGCATTCACGGGCAAGGAGGCAGGACCACAAGATCATGTCTACGAGCTCATTCAGGATAGAGCGGACACTGAAGAAGAGCCCCTTCCTCATGGTGTCTCTGCCCCAAGCCTTAAGGGACAGGGAGAGGAAGTCTGTTTAGAACCGCAGGTAACTCATGACATGCTATTGGAAACTTGCAGCAAAATGAGGAGGGGGGTGGAGGTAGAGCCACTTTGGACATGGGACGTCACAGTGCAGAATACAGTGAGGGCCGTTTACTGGATAAGGTTGACATAATTTGCAGGAAAGAGTCCAAAGCGGTCGTGGCAACGTCCCCGCCACCAGCCTTCATCCACCATCTCAATGTCAGTGATGATGTCATCTGGATCGAAGGAAAGCTCATCACTTCCCTCTGGAGAGAAAATCGATGGGATATTAGGATTGTCAGACAGGAATCCCTCCATCCCTGTGCCCACTCTAAACCTCAGGAAGGGAAATAGGCCTGGTCTTCTTGATGCCAAGCCTGGACCCTTCCCTGACCCCCATCTCTTGTATCAAGGACCTTTAGGCACCCGACCCCTCAGACCACTCCCAACCTACCTCCTTGATAATCATACAGGGCTACAGCTGAGAGCCCAGCTCCAGTCCCAGCTGGGCAGCCTGATGATCCTGCATTAGGAAAAGCATAAATATGGCATCACCCACACACAGAAGGAAACCAACAAGTTTTTCTGAGTAATGGGGTCATTCCTCTTCCTCTTACCCTCCCCTAGACCTGACGAAAACAGGAGCTGCTTCTCCTCTGCCCCCCACCACTCACCAGCCAAAGTGGAGGGATTCTCAGGCTCGAGCACATCCTCGTAGTCTCCCTCTTGTTCATCATCCTGCCCATATTTGTCCATCTCCCCAACATCCTCATAGTCATTCTCAGGCTCAGGCTCAGGCTCTGCTTCATACACTGGCTCTTCTTCCTCCAGCTGGAGGCCTTCCAGGGTCCTGGGGGGCAGGGCTGGGGGCTCCTCATCATCCTGGGAAGAGAGCGTGGAGCAGGATGAGTCGCACTCCCCAGGAGCCGTCTCTCCAAAAACTCCCAATGGAGGACTGCTAAGGCCCCACCCATCACCATCCTACCACTTCTACCCTCCATTCTTGCTTCCATCTAACAGCCTCTCCTAGGGAACACAATCATTCATCCATCTTCATTCCTCAACCTCCTCCCACACCTACCCACTCAAAACACCTACCAAGAGATGATAGAAAGGGAATGCAAAACATGTGAAGAAAGAGAAAGTGGAAGGCAAGTCAGATTCCTTGGAAGACCAAAAAAACAAAAGCACATTTTTGAAGCAAAAGCACATAGTTGGAAATAGCACAGCTAGGATGACCAATTCTGCTAGGCTGCCCGGGACTGGGTGGTTTCCCAGAATGCAGGACTTTCAGTGCTAAGAACGGGACAGTCCCAGACAAATCAGGATGGTTGGTTACACTGTATGGCCCACCTTCCTAGGACATGAGGAGATAGGGAAGGGGCACAGAGTCTTTGGGGCTCTGCTTACCTCTGGGGGTTTCTGCCTTGAGGGCAGGGAGGGTACTGGGTATTCCCTGCTGGTTCTCACAGGCTCGGGCTCTGATGATGGACAACTTCCTGCTGGAGGCCAGGCCTGTGGAGAATGAAGCATCACTCTATAAGCAAGCAAGCCTCCATCTTATCTCTTACAGTGACCTGGAACACCCCCTCTACCTCTGCCAATCCAAATCAAACTCATCCCTCAAGATGGGCACCAACCTGAAGTGGCGGCTCCTTCCTCTTAGTGAATTCTACAGCAATGATCGGCTGCACTGGCTGGTTACCTATCTTCTGTCATACTGTGTAAATCTCTTTTTTCTCCCTAACGTTCTGGTATATATGAGGCCCACACTCAACTTACACACTCAAACTGAAATCTTACTGAAGACAGGGACAGCACTGATATAGATTTTGCTTAACATAAGGAAGCCTGTGCCTTATTTTCTACTAATAATTTGAACAATTTAGACTCCTGTCTGGGGAAGGAATGTTGTATGTGGATCCCAGGGCTCCAAGCGCTCACCTCTGAGGAGATTTTCTTAGGCAATGGGGTTGGCACCACTGGCTCTTCCATGGTGGCTGCTGGTTGCGGAGCCTCATGGCTCATCTTTACCAGGGCCTTTCTCTCCTGTTGCTGCCTGGCCATCTGCTGTGCCTTCTCTTCTTCCTCCTGCTTCTTCTTCTCCTCAGCCATGGACTCGAATTTTGCCTTCAGCCCACGGGCACCACTAGAAGCTATAGACACAGGCAAGAAGAATTAGGGTTCTCTTGGGTCTAGGAAAGGGGCAGGATTGAAGGAAGAAGAAGACTCAGTTAAATATCCAGGAGAAGAGCAGATGGAAATGAGACTCATGGAAGGAAAGATAAACAGGTATTGATGCAGGAACAAGGGGATTATAGGAGGATTGTGTAGTCTTGAAGTCTAGATTTCCATATAGCCAGGCCATGCGATCTCAGACTCTTGTCCTTTCTAAATCATAAGTCATTGTCCTCTAACTTGCATCCTTCCTTGTACACATTCCTTAAATATGTATGCCCTCTAACCACCACCCACCGCCTACTTCTCATCCCAAGCCCTTAGCCCTATGTATTCTTCCCAAACGGCTCCCCATCCCTCCTGCTCTGTGTCCTCTGCTCACAGTTCCTTTCCCACTGTCACTCTGTCTCTTTATCCACTTAACCTAATTTTTCTAGGACAGAGGATCTGGGAATATAAGGACAGGAGTCAAATCTACCTCAGCTAATCTAGGTAGCTAAAAGCATGGAGGAGGTAGTCTAGGGAGAAGAAAGAATGAGAAGGGAGAAGCAGTTAATGAGCATAAAGAGAGGGAATTGTTAAGACTCACCAGCCTCTATGGGGGTCGTCTTCTTATAAGCTGTGGTTGGGGCCTCCATTTCATTGAAGCCAACAGCACTCTGCAGGAGAACAGTAGATGTGTGGGGAGGTGGTGGTGGTGGTGGTAAGGGAGTGGTAGTGACTCAGAAAGCAGTACTGGGGATTGGGGCCACTGTAGGAAGTATACCTAACCATTTGCTCTTCAATAGTTGGACAGGGCATTCCAATATTGTTGTTTTATGGCAGAGAGGGGTAAAGCAGTTCTAAACTGGTGGTCTCAGCTCCCCTTTTTGAAAGTGCAGTGTACCTAGAATCTCATGTCTCCAAGTCCAGTTGCCTGGAATGCAGCAGGGCCCCTGGGCAATGCATGAAGAGGAATTGGTATAGAGGAGAGCAGTGACATGGCGTGGGAAGGGACTAAAGATAGGGTTAAATGATGCCAAGCAATCAATGAAATTTTACATATCACCTTTCCCTGGAGTTTTTGTGTCTCTCTGTCTCTCTCTGCCTCCCTTAAGTTTCCTGAGTTAAAGCTCAGGCTTTAGAAAACATGCCTATTAGATGCTGAGGGCAGTCAAGGGGGAATGCAGGACACCGGGAGAACAGCTCAGTACACCTAGCCTTTCCTATCCTTTTTCCGTCTTTACCTATCACTCTTGTCCATGCACGTCCAGTACAACTTAGGAAACTATTCTCGAGAAATTGGTATTCTGGTACTTTACCTTATCCACTCGGTCTTTCTGGATTCCATACTGACCACCAAAGCCCTTGGCATAATCTGCAGGATGGAAAGATCTGAGAGTCATAACAGGAGTTAAAATGCTGGAAATTGGCGGGAAGAGGGAACAGGGGGAAGAAAAAACCAGAAGACAGGAATGTAGAAAACAGAGAGATGGATGAGAAACTGTGAGAATCAGAGGATAAAGAGAGGCATGGATTGGAAGACAGGGAAAAAGATGGGGGTGGGGAGATAAAACTTGGGAGAGAATGAAGGGGAGGGAGATGGGAAGAGGGAAACATAAAAAGAGGGAAGTGATAGAAAAGAAGAAACTGTTAGGGAAGAAACAGGAAAAAATAAGGAGAACCATCCAAACATCCCCTACATATCCCAGGGAGGAAGGAGACCTACCTGTCCTCTGTGAGGCAGAGGGCTCTTAAGACTCATAGCCAAACCATGCTCTTGCCATCACCAGCCTGTCTGCCTTCATCCCTATCTCAGTGATCCCTTCTCTTCCCTTTTGCCCTGCTCCTAATCATGTTGTTTTCCTCTCTACCCCTCTTGATGTCCGACCCCTACTGACTCCCACACACATAACTTACTCTTCACCCCACCACTTCCACTGCACATCTGCCCCTCTGTATGCTGGGTCCTCAGTGTCAGCTCACAGAAAGGACAGAAGAAGGGCTCCATGCTCTCTGTGATCTCCCTCCTCTCCAACCCCAGCTTACCTTTTTGGGACTCGTGTTTCTCTGTTTCTCCTTTGTAGTCATATCCCAGAGCCGCCTTGTCCCGTTTATCCTTCTCTACCCCATAACGGCCACCAAAGCCACGGGAGTAATCTATGGTGAAAGGAGCAGTCATAAGAGCCCACTTTCAGCCCACAGGAAAGTGCTGTTGAAGAGACAATTCAGGAGGAATGGCTGCAAGGCGACTGGGGCCAAGGAAGAAAGCAGGGCTTGAATATAGGTGAATAAAGAGAAATGGTGATCTAAGCCATCTTTTGCTAGCTTTTATTTAACATTGTTCACTGTTTTTCTCTTTTCCTCTCTCTGTTACTTCCATCTCAAGATGAGAAGATCATTTCAATTTTCTTTCTTCAAGGAAGGGGAAAGTATAGAGAGTGTAAGGAGAGACTTCAAAAAAAAAAAGCATATCCATATGAAATGTATGTCTTTCTCTACTCCTATATAAACACTTAGAAATGTCAGCTAAAATATAACAATCTTTATTATTTTGTAATAGTGAAGCTCAAAAGAAAAGAAGAAAAAAATTCCTGGCTTCAAAACCAAATAGATGAATCAAATCAGTAGCTATAAGGGTTATTATGAGGGGACATCACCACAAAAACAAGGGTGTTTTAAGTTAGCACCTAGGGTTAGGATGTAGGGTATGGGGTTCTAATTTTTATATAAGAACAGGGGACTGAAGAGCAGGAAATAAGTCTCTGTCCACTCTATAAAAGAGCTCTTGAAAAATTGTACTCATCCAGGGAAATGGTGGGGGGTTTATAATTTGCTCAGCATTGGTAGTGGGGAAATTTACCTATGAGACTTGAAAACTCCAGGCCTACACATGAGAGTATGGAATACAAATATCCAATTTTACACTGCTTATATTATACAGGAATTCTATGCTGAGAAATTAATTTAAATACTGTTCTAGGGAAATATATACCACAGAAAGAGTAAGCATCAGAAAGGTGGCATGAACATGAGACAAAGTAGACCTCAAGACAAAATGGAATAGAGAGATAAGAGAGACAAAATACATGATAAGAGAACAATTCATCGGGAATATGTATGGTGGTATAAACCTACTAAAAGAATTAAAATTCATGAAGCAAAAACTGACAGAAGCAGAAAAACACAGACAAATTTATCATGATTAATTGATAAAAAGTTTAGACAAAAGAATCTAAAATCTAAAGAGGGTCCAAACATTATCAACTAACAAAACCTAATTAACATTTATAGAATACTATACCTCCAAACTGCAGAATACACATTTTCCTTTTAATGTACATTAAACATACACTAAGGTAGCCCATATGCTGGTCCATACAATAAGTTTTAAAACATTTCAAAAGACTGAACTATTAGACATCATATTCTCTGATCATAATAGAATTAAATTAGAAGTTAATAATAAAATTATCTAGAAAATTACCCCAATACTTGGAAAATAAATAACATACTTCTAAATAAACCGTGGGTCAAAGAATAAATCACAAAGAAAATTTGAAAATATTTTAAACTGAATAAATGTTAAAACACACATGACACTGTGGGATGTAGCAAAAACAGTGGTTAGAGCGAAATATATAGTTTTAAGTGCCTGTGCAGGACATAAAGGCTTAAAATCAATTATCTAAGTTTCTACCTTCAAAAGCTAGACAAAGAAAAACTGAATTCACATTAAAATGAATGAAAAATAATAAAGGTAACAGCAGAAATCAATAAAATTTTAAAATCCAATAAACAATAAAGATGAGCAAAATGAAAAATTAGTTCTTTAAAAATGATAATAAAATTGATAAACTTCTAGTAAGAATAATCAATTAAAAAGAGAAAAAACATAGATAAACAACATCAGAAATGAAAGTGAGCATATCACTACAGATCTTACAGAGGTTAAAAAGAAACTTAGAGAATAACATACACAAATTTATGTCAATAAATTTGACAACATAGAGTAAATGGAAAAATTCCTTGGAAACACAATATACCACTACTGACTCAAAAAAACTTTAAAGATTAAATAGATCTATCTGTATTTAAGAATTTAATTAATAATGGAAAAAAATAAAGAAAAAATGGTCCATTACTATTAAGACCTCTGAAACTTACCAGCAGTAAATATAAAACTTCTCTGGGAAATTTACTGAAGCTAGGGCATATGAAACTTCCATAAAACAAATATCTACCTTCCTTACTAAAATAAGTTCACAAATAAAAATTACAACCATTAAAGAAATACATAACCATGAGAGAAAGCAGATTAATAAAAAAGAAGAGTTGGCATCCCCAAGATCTGCAAATAATGTAACAATATGAAAGTAACTTAAAAAAATTTTTTTAAATAATTCAAGAGCTTAAAGAAGGGGAAGAAACATAATGAAAGCAAAAGGACAGTATAGAAAAAGCATCAGCAGATTTGCAATAGAACCAAAGGGGACTTCCAGAAAAGAAAATATCTGAAAGAAAGTTAAAAATGTAATAGGAAATAATTAAATACAGCTGAAGGGAGAATTAATGAACTCAACATAGATCCAAGGGAGTTACTCAGAATGCACATGAGGAGATAAAGAGATGGAAATAGAGAAGCAAAATTAAGAGACATCAAGAACATAAGTTATCAAAATTTTCAGGATGCAGTAAAAGTAGTGCTTAGGGAAAAATTTATAGCAGTAAATGAATATATTGGAAAAGAAATAAAGAGTAAAATAATAATCTAAGTTTCCACCTTAGGAAGCTAGAAAAAGAAAAGTAAATTAAATCCAAAGTAAGCAGAAGAAAATAAATAAGACTTAGAGCAAAAATAAATGAAATTTAAATCAGCAAATCAATAGAGAAAAATCAATGAAACTAAAAGCTGTCTTTGAAAAGATCAATAAAATCAATAAGCCTCTAGCCACGCTAAGAAAAACTAAGAGAGGACAAAGTAATAATATAAACAAAAGAGGGGACATTACTACAGATCCCATGGAAATTAAAAGGATAATAACAGAATACTATGAACAACTCTAGGCCAACACATTTGATAACCTAGATGAAATGAGCAAATTTCTTGAAAGACACAATCTGCCAAAATTCACACAAGAATGAATGATTTGAATAGGCCTATATCTATTAAAGAAATTGAATCCAAAATTAATAATCTTCCAAAACAGAAAGCATCAGGCCCACATGGGTTCACTGGTGAATTATACCAAATGTTTAAGAAAATATCATACCAATTCTCTACAATATCCTTCAGAGGATAAATGCAGAGGGAATACTTTCTAATTCATTCTATGAGGAAAGCATTACTCTAATACCAAAACCAGACAAAAACATTATAAGAAAGAAACTACTGACCAATATCTCTCATAAACAGATTCAAAAATCCTCATAAAATATTAGCAAATTGAATTCAACAATGTATAAAAATAATTATATACCAGGACCAAGTAGGATTTATCTAAAGTATGCAAGGCTAGTTCAAAAGTCGAAAATCAGTCAATGTAATCCATCACATCAACAGGATAAAAAAGAAAAATCACACGATCATATATCCATAGGTACAGAAAAAGCATTTGACAAAATCCAATGTTTACTCATGATAAAAACTCTCAGTAAACTAGGACTAGAAAGGAACTTTCTCAACTTGAAAAAGATTACCTATAAAAGCCCTACAGGTAACATCATCCTTTTATTTAAATTAAATTTGTTGAGGTGACAGTGGTTAGTAAAATTACATAGGTTTCAAGTGTACAATTCTGTAATATATCATCTATATATCACATTGTGTGCTCACCACCCAGAGTCAGTTCTCCTTCCATAACCATATATTTGACCTCCTTCAATAGTAAAAAACGTGAAACATTCCCACTAAGATCTGGTACAAGACAAGGATGTCCCCTCTCGTCACTCCTTTTCAACATCCTACAGGAAGTCCTTAATAAAGCAATAAGTCAAGAAAAGAAAGAAAAGGTATACAGACTGGGAAGGAAGACATAAAATTGTCTTTGTTCACAGATGACATGATTGTGTAGAAAATCCAAAAGAATTGACAAACTCCTGAAACTAATAAGCAATTAGAGCAAGGTTGCAGGATATAAGGTTAATATACAAAAGTCAATTTCTTTTCTATATACCAAAAAACAAGTGACATTTCAAATTAAAAATACAATAAATACCATTTACATTAGCACCCTCAACAAGGAATACTTAGGTATCGGTCTTTAAAAACTGTACGAGATCTATAAGAGGAAAACTACAAAACTCTGATGAATGGACTCAAAGAAAAACTAAATAAATGGAGCGATATTCCATGTTCATTAATAGGAAGGCTCAAGATTGTCAAGCTATCAGCTTTTCCTAACTTGATATGTAGACTCAGTGCAATCCCAATCAAAATCCCATCAAGTTATTTTTTTGGATACTGACATCTGATTCTAAAGTTTACATGGAGAGGCAAAAGACCCAATAGGCAATACAATATTGAAGGGGTAGCCATCACAAATTTGGAAGGCTGATATTAGCCATCTTCAAAACTTACTATAAAGCTACAATAATCAAGAGAGTGTGGTATAAGTGAAAGAATAAGCAAATAGATCAGTGGAACAGAATAGGGAGCCCAGAAATAGACCTCCATAAACATAGGCAACTGAACCTTGACAAAGAAGCAAAGGCAATGCAATGGAGAGAAGACAGTCTTTTCAACAAATGTCACTGGCACAACTGACATCCACATGCAAAAAAACAAAAAAGACTTTAGATACAGATATTATATCCTTCACAAAAATTTACTCAAAGTATATCATAGACCTTAATGTAAAATGCAAAACTATAAAACTCCTAGAAGACATCACAGGAGAAAAATTAAATGACTTTAGGTATGGTGACACCTTTTTAGATACAACACCAAAGACATAATGCATGAAAGAAGTAATTGAAAATCTGGGTGTCATTAAAATTAAAAACTTCTGCTCTGTGAAAGACATTGTCAAGGAGGTGAGAAAACAAGCCATAAGCTGGGAGAAAATATTTGCAAAAGACACATGTGATAAAGAACTGTTATCCGAAATACACAAAGAATTCAAATCTCAACAATAAGAA
This sequence comes from Hipposideros armiger, assembly GCF_001890085.2. NCBI lineage: Eukaryota > Metazoa > Chordata > Mammalia > Chiroptera > Hipposideridae > Hipposideros > Hipposideros armiger. The sequence goes on along the minus strand of NW_017731358.1, from coordinate 7,614,994 downwards.
AACAGCCCGATTAAAAAATGGGCCAAAGATCTTAACAGACATCTCACCAAAGGAGATATACAGATGGCAAATATGCATATGAAAAGATGCTTTACATCATATGTCATCAGAGAAGTGAAAATTAAAACAATGAGATATCATTATACACCTATTTCTATGGCCAAAATCCAGAACACTCACAACACCAAATGCCAGTGAGGATGCGGAGCAACAGGATTTCTTATACGTACATTGCTGGTGGAAATGGCACAGCCACTTTGGAAGACAGTTTGGCAGTTTCTTACAAAACTAAACATACTCTTAACATAGGATCCAGCAATTGCGCTCCTTGATGTTTACCCAAAGGTGCTGAAAACAGGTCTACACAAAAACCTGCACATGAATGTTTATAGCAGCTTTATTCATAATTGCCCAAACTTGAAAGAAACCAAGATGTCATTTAGTAGGTAAACAGATAAATAAACTATGGTACACCCAGACAATAGAATATTATTCAGTGCTAAAAGGAAATGAGCTATCAAGTTATGAAAAGACATGAAGGAACATTAAGTGCATGTTACTAAGTAAAAGAAGCTAATCTGAAAAGGCTACATACTATATGATTCCAACTATATGACATTCTGGGAAAGGCAAAACTATGGAGACAGTAAAAAGGTCAGTTGCTTCTAGGGGTTGTGAGGGGTTGGGGTGAGGGATGAATGAATAGGCAGAGCACAGAGGATTTGGGGACAGTGAAAATACTCTGTATAATAGCGGTTCTCAACCAGTGGGTCGCAACCCCTTTGGGGGTTGAACGACTCTTTCACAGGGGTTGCTTAAGACCATTGGGAAACAAAAAGATATTTACATTACGATTCATAACAGTAGCAAAATTACAGTTATAGAGTAGCAATGAAAATAATTTTATGGTTGGGGGTCACCACAACATGAGGAACTGTATTAAGGGGTCGTGGCATTAGGAAGGTTGAGAACCGCTGCTGTATAATATTATAATGATGGATATATGTCACTATATATTTGTTCAAATCTATAGAATCCAAGAGTGAATCCTAAGGGACACTGTGGACTTTGGGTGATTATGATGTGTCACTGTAGATTGGTAAAAAAAAAAATGTACCATTTTAATGAGTGATGTTGACAATGGGGAAGGCTATACATGTGTGGGGATGGGAGTATATGGTAAATCTCTGTATTTTATTGTAAACTTAAAACTGCTCTAAAAAAAAAGGGCTGTCTTAGAAAAAAAGAGAGAGAGACATCAAGAAGAGAATGAAACACTCATCTAATGTAAGTTCCAGAAGAAAGAATAAAAGGGAAGAGAGGAAAGCCTCTATCCAAAAAGAAAATGCCTGAGAACTTTCCATAATGAAAGTCACTTCTCAGATTGAAAGGAGTGATAACTCTCATATAGAATTTTTAAAAATAAATCCAACACCCAGACATATTCTGATGCTATTTCAGAATATCAGAGACAAAAATAAAACCTTTTGTGAAAAAAAAAACAAGATAGAGAGGACATATTACAAAGGAATGATGACACAAGACAGATGCCAGAGACAATGAAATAACATCTTCAAAGAGATGAATGAACAATGAAGAGTGGAACAAAATAAAGATAAGTTTTAGACAAAGCAAGGGAGTTCTTTCATAGACTCTCAATGAAAGAATTATCAAATGATATGCTTTTGCAAGAAGAAAATAAAAAGGCAAGGAGGAAACAGGAAGCATGGAGGAAACAATGAAATACAGCAAACAATGAACTAGGAAGTTGGTAAATATGCAGGTCAGTCTAAAGAAGCATTTACTAGATAATAATAATTATCAAATTTTGTGGGGTTTATAAACCCATAGAACCAATATAACGAACAACAATAATTGTCCAGTTGGTATAAAGAATGTAGAGTATAGAAGGATTGTCATTAAATTTTTCTATATTTCCTATGTAACTCAGGAAGAGATAATAATTAGTATTAAATTTAAGTCAAAGATGCGTGTTGAAACTTAAGGATAACCTCCTAAAATAAAGGAATAGAATACATTATTTTCAACCCATTAGAGGAAAAACGGAGACTAAAGAAAACTTGATCAATCTCATAGAAAGGGATAAAGGAGAAAGAAAGAAACAAGTACACACGTGGATTTAAAAGTAAATAAAAGAAAGAGGAACTGGGCCATGGAACTAAACAGAGTTGATGGCAGCTGTTGGGAGTTGACATCTGTCTGAGCAGAACAGCAGGGCAGTCATGTTACAAAAACTGAAGTGCAGGGTACTTGCCTTTCTGAGATGTGTGTTTCTCCACTTCTCCTTTGTAATCAAAGCCAACTGCTGACTACAAAGAAAAGGAGAGAATCGCTTAGAGTCGAGCTGACAGTTTTTCCCCTTTCTCACTTACCCTTCCTCCCAACTCAGCCCAGAGATTCGTATACAGGGGCTCAGGACTGAGTATGGGGGTTTAATGATAGTACCCTGGCAGGCTGGTAGAGAGGCAATGTGCTACAGAGCAATGAACACCTGGACACAGAGAGCTCTACATTCAAACCCCACCTCCCCTACTTATAGTTGTTTCACTTTAGGCATGTCCTTTAATATTTGAGCCTCAATCTCTTCCAATGTAAAATGAAAATAGGTGTAACTGCCTTTTTATCCTCAACTGTAAATGATAAAAACGATCCTTTTTCATCTGGGATATTGTCAGAACTAAATAGAGGCAAGGTATATAAAGTGTCTGCATTGGGTCATTCAATAAATTAGTGCTTTTCTTCTTAACTCTCATGAAACTAAAAGGAGAGAATAGCTAGAAAAGTGCCTTGTAAACTACAAAGTACTAAGTGCATGTAAGAGATAGTGTCCTATTCCTAACTGATGATACCGTGCCTCGTCTTGTCCCTTACACAGCAGCAAAAACCCAGAGATTGAAGGCACCCAGGAGAGTCTGGATTCCAGCTGCTCTGGGGCAGGATACATTTCCTTTTTCCTTTTAGGATGTTTTTAAATTTTCTGGGTTTTCTGCCCTACAATGAAGTAACATCTAACACTTAGCTTTCAGGATTCAGACCCTAATAAACAACTGAAGGTTAAAAAAAAAAAAATCTTAGCTCGCTGTGAAGGAGATATCCTCTATGTGTGCAGTTGCAGGGCAAGAGACACTCTTCTGTACCATAAAAATTAGAGAGATAAAAAAATCTGAGGTGTGATGCTGAGAATGTCAGAGTTATCAACTGTACTCTCCCAACCAACCACTCTGTCATCTGTAATCAGACTGTCCTTTTTTCTCTCTTTAAAATAACTTTCTGTTTTATACCAAGAAACCTTGAAAACACCTGGACTTCAGAGATTCGGTGCTAAATCCTGTGAAAGGTAACCTTGACCTTCTAGAAACATGGTAGCCCTAATTAGTTGTCTTACTCGACTATTGGCTGCCATGGTAATCACATTTAAGCTGACATCTCTGTTTTCCTGAAAGGCATAAATTTTTATAAGGTTTTGATGTTTGACCAAAAGAGGAGCTTTGGATTTTCCCTCTTCTCTCTTCGTGGTACAGATATAACAAAAACCAATGGTTTGAGGAATTCCTTATTCAGAGTTTGAGAGTCTTTGTCTCATTTAAATTAACACCTTTCAGCTCAGCATGCGGCCTCTAACTGACACCAAGGAACTTGCTGAGTGAGGTCACAGGGCCTGTCTTCGTGATGGACCCTACTTGAGTCCATGCTCTGCCTTTCCACAGGAGAAGCACAGACCCACATTCAAGGGGGAGTGTTGGTAAGCCCCACGTCATCTGTGACATGGGGAAAGAGTTGTCACTTACCTTGTCTGCCCTGTCCTTCTCAACTCCATATTTGCCCCCAAAGCCTCTGGCAGCATCAGTCTGAGAAGAGTGCTTCTCCACCTCAGCGACATACTCATGGCCCACAGCACTCTGAGAAAAATCAAGGATGGAATAAGTGACAAGATAAAAATGACCATGAAAAAATAAAATGATATAGAGGTGGGATGAGATGTGAGACTACAAGAAATTCCACTCTGGGTCAGAATCGCAGCCTCTGACAGGGGTGCAAAGGAATACGTGATGGGAGAGCAAGGAGACTTTTTCTGGAGCGTTGCGCCCATCCTGATTCTTTTTTAATACCATTAGGAACCCATCATGCAGAAAACTCCCACAGGATAGGCTAGGAACCAGAAGGCTAGAGATTAGGAAGACAGAGCAGTGGCTAAACCAGGAACAAAAAGAGAGCTAAAACAAGGGCTTTGTGCATCAAAATAGAGACGAGTGTAGTTACTGCAGAGAGACCAAAGGGGACTGACTGGATGCCATAGCCGGAACGAAATATTTTACAAAAAACAGCCAGGCACTTTTGTTTTAGATCTTTGCTCCTGCATGACGATCAAAGTTCAGAAGTGCCACCTGAGTCCTGATATGTAACAGTGACTGACTCTTTACACCAAAGCGGTTAGTAGACAATGCTATGAGTAATGCAAGATGGCATATAACGTACATCTTTTCTATTCCCTTCCACTTTTAACTCCACCTACTGTTTTATTTTCTATTTGGTTTTAAAATATATGTCTCTTGTAATATTTAGATATGGATGCTTAATAATCTGGATATTGAATAATACTTCCAACCAAATAATGATGCCTTGGAGAGTCTCAATTAACAAGAAATTAGAAATTTCTTCTCCTTCCTCCTATATTTCCAATCCCATGCTGGGACAATCAACATTAACACAGAGATGGTGCGAAGCACTGTGCTATATGAGCTCCCGGGAGCTAGTTTTGCAGTATTTTTGGATCTGTGTAGGTCAACTCTGCTTGTTGAATTTAAGAATGAATGACTGCGGGGTGGCCGGGTGGCTCAGTTAGTTAGAGCACGTGCTCTTAACAACAAGGTTGCCAGTTCAACTCCCATGTGGGATGGTGGGCTGTCCTGCCCCACCTCCCCCGATAACTAGGTTGAAAACAGCGACTGGACTTGGAGCTGAGCTGCTCCACAACTAAGATTGAAAGACAACAACTTGACTTGGAGCTGATGGGTCCTGGAAAAAACACATTGTTCCCCAATAAAGTTAAAAAAAAGAAAGAAAAAAAAAACCAAATGACTGTTTCTATTTTACTTTTTTCCTAGGAAATTTGTGGAAGAATATAATGCCTATAATACACTTTACACAATGTTGAAACAAAACATTTCTTAAGGCTGAACTAAAGACTTTCCTTGGATTTTTAAATTTTTTTCTCCTTGAAGGTAAGTTTTTTTCTTACAGGAATATATCTCTCTGCCTTTGAGTTTAGGAAAGTCAATGGAAAATATGATTCAATATACAAGCATTTTTTTATCATACTTTTATAGTATCTAATGGAAAAGGAAAAATAATATTCATATTTGAGGGCTTCTACTGGATAAATTCACATCAATGTTATTCACACCTATGTGCACATCATGTAAATAATGCATAATACATACAAAAAGAACACTAAATATACAGTAAAAAAGTTACAATATAGACAAAATATACGAACATATAAAGCACTAAATAATTTTAAAACATATTTTCCCTTCTCTTCTTGTGCACCCTGTATCCTTGGTCTAGGAGTTAACAGTGTGGCTGGACCTACTAATAGGCCAGCCCATCTCTAGTCTTGGCTCCCACTTTCCACCATCTATATTTATGTGTTGATAACAGGGGGAAAAAAAGACACAAATAATATATGGACATTCTGTTTTAAAGCCCAAATGAATATTGTACTTTTGAACAAGTTTTAAACCATGAAACCAACAAATGAATCAATCTTTATTTTAAGCAACTATCTTCCTTTCAGCTCACCTTGTCCATTCGGTCTCTTTCCACCCCAAACCGACCTCCATAGCCATGGGATGCTTTGGGCCCTGATTCCATCTCCTTCTTCTTGAGAATGCCATGCTCCTCTGAAACTTTGTTTCGCAGCTGGTGGATGCTGGAAGTAAACACATGTCAGAGAATCATCTAACACAGGGAAGTCAATAAACCCTCTTTCCCAGGGAAAAAGCAGAAATCTTGAAGTGTGTTCTATTGATTTATTTATTATTATTTTTTTTTAGCTGAGCCATCCTGTCACCTGTTGGCAGCTCAGTGGCAGCTCAGCTCAGGCTGGGAATTGAACCGGCGACCCTGTTGCTCAGAGCTTTCACTCTTGAGCGAGCTCTTAACCAACTGAGCCAGGGCTGGCCGAGTGGCTCAGTTGGTTAAGAGCTCACTCAAGAGTGTGAGCTCTGAGCAACAGCAGTTCGAGTCCCGGCCCGAGCTGGGTTGCCACTGAGCTGCCAATAGGTGGCAGGATGGCCCAGCTAAAAAAAAGAAAAAAAAGAATATTAACTAACTGAGCCACTTGGCTGGCCCTTGTTCTACTTATTTTTAGCAATAGCCTGAGCCCCCAAAGTATACCTGTGCTGGGTCTGGGAGTAAGAGATTGGTGTGACTTGCATACCATAGCCTAATTTAAACTTTCCATAGCCAATAGTATTTCTTCTAGTCTGTAATTTTGCTCACTAAATAACCTGCTGGTATTTAGTCCCATTTCTCATGTTCTTAAATATTAGAGGCCAATACCTATATTCTAGTAACTGAGAAGTTATTTTCCTCTCTGAATGGATTTGCTTTCTAACAATTAGGTACTCTATCCCAAGAAGCACAAAAAATATTCATATACCCTTTTACCCACACTCTAGTCCTGGGAGTCTACCTTAAAAAAATAATTTTAAATATGGCAAAATTTAATGTCTAATGATATTCACTAAAACATTGTATATAGTAATAGAAAGAACGAGGAAACAATTTATATGGCCAATAACTAGAGAATAGTTAAGTAAATTGCAATATTACTAGTATCCAATATTTCTAGTATCCAATGGGATACTAGAAAGTCATTAAAAATGATGGTTATAAAAATGTAGCATTGGGAAATTTATCTACAGATGAAGTATTTTCTTGTCAAAAATGAATGCCCTTCACCCCCACCCCAAATCTGATAATTCCTGAAAGAACTAAAAACTAATACAACTCACTCATCACTAATTGTTGCAACGGGTTCAAATTGAGGTTCAAATAACCTTAATTCAGGGCACCTCTATCCTTAAGAGAGTGTAACACCAAAAGGAGTCATTCTCCTTACTTCACTTCCATCTTTATCGTGAGGGTAGATAGCACCTCTGCATATCTGTTTGGCCTGAGGATATGAAGCAATAACTCAGCACTGATAAGTGACAATCAGGACTGATATATAAGGATCCCTGGGGATTCTTAGGAACATTTGGGCAACAGAACCGTAAGTTAAAAATTTGACTTCCTACAGCAAGAAATGGAGGTTTAGGGAATTGAGATAGTGATGTTACTGAATTTCACTCGCTCAGGAAAACTAGATACATTGGTTACAGGTGGAATGGCCATCTTACAGCAGAAATTCCCCTCTTTTGTGGAAGAACAGATCCATCTGGCGGCCTTGTAGTATAAGCCAACCAAAGGCCTTTTAAAAAAGCCTTCTCAGCTTCAGTCACAGTTAATTTTAGAAAGTTGGATTTGAACCAGGTGATATTAAGCTAAGCGCTGGAAGAACCCTCTGTTCCCATGCTTTCTCTAAACCCTCTGGCAGCAGGGAAGGCAGAGATCCTGTGTTGCTAGTTCATCAACACCAACACTTGAGATCCGTCTGTGTCAAAAAAGCTGTTGGTTCCAAGGACATGTAAATGACTGATAGTTCCCAACCCAAGTAATCAGGTGAAGAATGAAGACTATGAGGCTAAACATTACTTTTAAATGGGAAAAGTCTGCACATTTTTAATGAGCCCAATGATTGCTACATGGATCATAACTATATTATAGTTGAAACAAGTTTTTAAAAGGGATTAGAAAATGAGATTCAGGAATATCCACCCAATGGATGACAGCAAGGCTAGTCAGAGGATCATGCCAACAGACGGTATAATTGCAATAAAAATGTTGGGGCCAAAGAAGAACAACTTTTTATCAAATTCTTTAGAATATAGCTGAAGCCACTCTAAATAGATCTTAGTTATATCATTCCTTCATTCAATAAATATTAAGTATTAAACTTTTGAGTGTGAGGTACTGCTAGGCCCTGAAGGCACAAAGATGATTGATGTATGGAGATAGTGGTCAGGTGCAAGAGACAGAAGGAAACAAAAACCACACTTCAATGTGCTTAGCGGCACCCCAAAGAAACTTTTGACACACGAACTCTGAGTTGTCTATTTTAAGTTTTAAAACACCTTGGAATTGATAAAGCCATGCAATTTACAGGGACCCAAGTGAAATTCAGAAACTAAAGGATGAGCTAAGAGAAGGAACAGATCTAGCTGTTTTTATTATAAAAGTAAAAGCACAAACGTAACTCAGACTATAAAATTTTATTCACAGGCTATAGAATCATAGACGTAGAAAATCCTAACAAATCTACAAAAAAGGCACTGCTAGAACTATTAAGTACATTTGGCAAGGTCATAGGATGCAAGGTCATGATCAAAATCACTTTTATTTATATACACTAGTTGTCGTAGACATTGGAAATTGAAAGTTAAAAGTAAATGACACACCAAATGAAATAACAGGAAATATTTTAGCATAAATTTAACAAAATATGTACGTGCAAGACCTGAACACAGAAAAACATTTCTGAAAAAATTGAAGAAAACCTAAATAAATGGAACTATACCCCATATTCATGAATTGGAAAACTCAAGATCATTAAGATGTTAGTTCTCTCCAAAATGATATATTGATTCAATGCCATCCCAATCAAATACCAACAAACATATTTGTAGAAATTGACAAGCTTATTCTAAAATGTATGTGGAAATGTAAAGTCCTGGGATAGTAAAAGTTTTTTTTTAAAGAACGAAGTTGGATGACTATTTGATTTCATGATGTATCATTAACCTACAATAATCAGTGCAGTGTGATATGGGTCAGGACAGACATATAGATCAGTAAAATTGTCTACAAATAGACACCCATGTGTGCCAGGTAAGTCAATGGGGAAAGAATAGTCTTTTAATGGGGTTGAAATAATGAACTATTCATACGGGAAAAAATGAAACTGAATCTTTGCCTCACACTGTACACAAAACCTAATTTGTTCATAGACTTAAATGTAAAAGCTAAAATTATAAATCTTTTAGAACAAAACAGAAAATTTTCACAATTTTGAAGTAAGCAGAAATTTCTTAAGACACATAAAGCACTAACCAAAAAATATTTTGAAAAATTAGACTTCATCAGAATTAATATCTTCTGATCTTCAAAAGGTGCCATTAATAAAATGAAAAGGCAAGTTACACTCTGGATTAAATATTTGTAAAACACATATCTCACAAAAGACTTGTGTCAGAGTATATAAAGACCTCTTAAAACTATATAAAAATATAAACAACTCACTTTAAAAGTGAAAAAAAATTTAACAGACACTTCAAATAAAGATATGTGATGATACATGAATGGCACATGAAAAGAAACTCAATAAAATTAGTCATCAGAAAAATACCATTTTAAATCACCACATACCCACAAGTGGTGTTGAAATTTAAAATACTAACAATGCCAAGTATAAACAAGAATGTAGGGCAATTAAAACCCATACATTATTGGTAGAAATGAAAAATAGTAAATTTCTATCAGAAAATAACAATTTGGCAGTTTCTTAAAAAGTTAAACACACAATTATTCTATGACTCAGTAATTCTGCTCCTAGGTATTTCCCAAGAGAAATAAAAATATATGTCAACAAAAGGATTTGAACCCAAATGTTCATGACAACTTTGCCTGTTATAGCCCTAAATTGTCAACAACCCAAAATGTCCATGCACAGGGTAATGGGGAAACCACACAATGGGATAGCCATACAACGGGATACTATTTGACAATGAAAAGGGACAACAGACTGATACACACAAGACTGTGGATGGATCTCAAAAACATCTGCTGAGTGAAAGAAGACAGACACAAAAGAATACATTCTGTATTATTCCATTTACAAGAAATCCTAAGACAGGCAAAGGTAATCTGTAGTGACTAGAAGCAGACCAGTGTTTACATCCAGGCAGGAGTGGGGATGGGGTACATTGACTCTAAAGCAACACACGAGTATGAATGGGCAAGGGTGGCAAGAAGAAGATGGAGGAAGGGGCAACAGCCCTTGAAAACCAGGCAGTCCCTAGGGAACGCTAAGCTGCCTGGCCCAGGACTCCTCTATACAGTAGATGAGGGGTGGATAGGATCATTTAAGCCATTCACCAAATTACCAAACCACTCCCCAAGCTAAACTTATTTTAGGCAGACCTAAAAAAGAAAAAAGATCATTATATGGGGGAAGGTAGGGAGGTTAGTGTGAACCACAATCACTTCCTTTTCCTGCTTTGAGTCATCTTAGCTCTGCAGCTACTGTTCTCTTCAACTTCCGCTCTTTCCCAAGGACCTTACCGATTCCCATCTGACCTTAAAGATTGGCTTAGCCCACCCACCCTACCAGAGGGAATCCTATAGGACTTAGTACTGGAAGGTCCTCGAGAGGTCTTTTTGATCCCTATGACAAAACTGAGTATCACAGAAGAAAAGTGACTTATCCGAGGTCACCTGGCTAGTCACTAGCAGAGATGGGGCTTTTACACCTCGGCAGCCAGGGTAAATGGGAGAGGAGTGGGTTTTGTGTAAATGTCCCCACCATTTATTCTATCATATATAGATCCAGTTAGGCTAATAAAGAAACATCCAGGATCACCAACTCCATTGGTCACAAGTCAGAATAATGTATGTACTGGATTATGCAACACAACAAGTCCACATAAACACCACTTAGGAAGATTGTCATCTCTTTTCATGTTTATGTTAGGATTTTAGGAAGAAAATATGATTAATCTATATTAGAAAAGAGAAATAACATTACTGAGCTGCTGAGAGGTGCTAAGTATTGCACTAGACATTGATATGTATTAGCCCATTGAATTCTGCAGGGTAGCTGTTACTGTCCCCATCTGATAAACAAAGAAGTTGAGATTCAGAGAGGTGAGGTGTCTAAATTCACATTGCCAGTAATGGCAGAGCTGTGAATTGAGTCTAAATCTCGCCAATATCCATAAGGTCATGGTAGGGATTTAGGAGTCTTCCTTAAAATGTTCTACTCCTATAACTCATGAGACAGGCACTCAGAGGGAAAGCAGAGTTTGTATCCTCATCTTAACAGTTCTCAGGATTCTAGGTCTGAGTGGCCTTTACTCAGAAAAGAAAAGAATCTTAACTTTTTTGGGGGGGAGAGCGGTGATGTTTGAGCCTATAGAGGCATCAAGAAGCTTCCTGCATGACCCTGTTCCATTTTTTCTGTCTTGATAACTACGTTCAAAATTGCTTGGTTTGTTTAAAAATAATATTTATTATGGTTACTTAAGATAAATTATTTATGTCTGATTAAACAATGTGTAGTTCTGAATATAATCAAATTGTATAGTATTTTCAAATTGTATAAACATGTGCCAAATTTTCATAGAGTGTTGTTTGTGCAATGTGGTCATCCACTGACACTTTCTAAATCTAGGGGGAAAAGTGTAAAAACACTGTTGTTAGAGTGTATATGTGTGTGTGTGTGTGAAGTTAAAATGGACCTTAAAGTGTTATTAATTTTGCCAATTTGTGTACAGTTGTCGATTTTTGCTTTTTTATTCTTGCTCTTGTTATACTGTTTATTGTTTCTATCTTGCTTTTAATATTTGACATTCTGTACTGTCCAAAGCAGTCAGCCCTGGTTAGATGATCCTGAATAATCCATGGAAGAGAAGACAGATAGATAGAGATAGATGAAAGATAGATAAATAGATAGATAGGTAGATAGAGAATAGATAAAGTGATACAACTTCAGCATTTGAACCATGTCCTCTCTGAATCCCTGATAATATTGGGAAATAGGAGAGGCATGAAACAAATAAACAATGACACATACATGAACACACAGAGACAGATTCAACCAAAAAATACAAAGATATATAGACATGAACTACTTTATCTCTTTCCTTCCACCCTCACCTTCCCCTAAGTCTCTGAGTTTGCCTTGGGTGCTTTCCTCACCCCTTCCCCACTCCCCAGTTCTTCTGGCACTTACTTGATATGCTCGGTGCGTCCAGAGCCCTCAATGGTCTTGGCTCCCCACCGTTGCTCCTTCTCAGAGATGTCATTCTGCAAAGACGGCATTCAGCAGTAAGTGATGGAAAGAGATGTGCCACACCGAGAGAGGCCATGCAACTGACACACATGCTCCCAATGTCGCCTGCATCTGCTTCCTCCTTCAGACGCCTCTGTTTATACCACCCTCACCGCCACGTTAAAATTAAATTGGTGAGCTCTGAAACCACCCTTCCTACTGCATCCCTTACACTATCCCCTTCAGGTCTCCTGTAACTCCTGAATCCCCCCAAATTACACATGTCCAGCCCAGATCCCAGCTCATAGGCCAAAGGAGATCCAGGTTAGCCTGCTCCTTCAGCATAGCCTGTCATGGCCCATCAATCACAATGTCAAATTCCTCTGCACCTGCTTGCTTCCATCCTCAACGCCAGATATCATGCATGTCCCACTCATGACAACCATTAGTTTCACCATGAGGGCTATCTCAGTCCCAGACTGTCATTTTCTAAGCCACCGCAAAGGTTACAGAATAGCCTAGATGCCGCCTCTTTTTTCAATGTCCAAGCAAAGCTATTTCCAAACTCACCACAAAGTCAGGGTCTGTGTCCCAGTCATCACCCTGTGTCTCCACGGAAACAGATACATCATGGCCTACTACAGCCTTCCACATCTAAAAGTAACAGAAGATGGGAATAATTAGGGGCAAAAAATCAAGAGGAGGGAAAACAAGAATGCCAAAGTCAATGACATAGCAGCTCAATGCTTCTTGCCATCCATTGTTTTTTTAGAAGATATTAGAAGCTGAGGCAAAGCAGGTGGCAGTTTTAGGAAAGTTAGTTAGATGGGGGGTGAGAATGGGGATTTATTTCAGACAAACCAACATGGCCTGGGCACACCTAAGTCTGGAGAGAAGTTGTTATGGCTGTAGGTAACACTAAATAACCTGGGTGTCAAAACTGCTGGGACCATTCGTGTCAAGAGGCCAGCCAGGCAGTGGCTTGAAGTGGTAATCAATGTGGGGTGCTAGAACATCTCTAGAATTATAGCACCATTTCATTCACTTTTCTACATATAGCTCTTTTTGTAGCTGTCAAAATGTATATTGGTCCAGCTCCTGATAAGAGAACATCCCTACTCTTCTCTACAACCTGCTTAACTCTACTGAGAAATTTTCCAACTTCAAGTGCAAGCGCTGTCTCATCTCCACTCAGACCAGCCACCAAAAACAGCTACATGAGATCAGTGGGGCAGTCAGCTGATGCCTATACTGGATAAAGCATGGGGAAGCATTATTTGCTGGGAATAAGTCACTTATTCTTCAATTTTTAAAAACAATTCAATTATATTCCTGAAGAAAATAACTGACTCAAAAATAGCACGTAATAAATCCTGCATTTTGAACATTAAGAACGATTAGATTTTTATTAACTAAATAAAAGATAAAGAACTATTTAGGGACTGGCTGAGTGGCACGTTGGTTAAGAGCTGGCTTGGGGTGCCAGCTCTGAGCAGCAGGGCCCCGGTTCAGATCCCACATGAGGGCCAGTGACGCTGCCCTCTACAGCTAAGATGGTGAACAACAGCTTGACCTGGAGCTGGGCTGCCGTGAGTCCCGGGTGATGGTGTAGGCTGCAGCCCTGCTGCAGTGGGCTACCATAAGCTACCGTGTGTGGCCGGCAGCTGGTGTGAACGGCCAGCAGCTGGTGTGAGCTGCCAAGAGCCACTGTGAGCGACCGTCCAGAGGCTGGCGACCGATCTGCCTCAGCTGGGAAGAGCGCAATGATAATACCAACATGGGCCAGTGAAGCAACGTCCTCCACAACTAGACTGAAGAACAAAAGGACAGCAACTTGTCTGTTCCCCTTCCCCCAATTCCCCAATAAAATCTTAAAAAAAAGGGGAACTATTTAGAGAACACCAGTTTGAAGGAGTACCAAATTAGTATTCTACTGGGGCATCCCCAGTGTTTCCACTGGCCGGGCCGGTCGTGCGTGGGGAAGAGCTGCATGGCTGCTCTGCATCTGCGGAATCCTGTATCTTGGTGTGAAGAGGGAAATACGGCCAATGCTCATCTGCTCTGGTGGTGGCTGAGTCTTCTGGACGCTGACATCACTTGTTAGCTGGCAACTCCCCTGCCCATCCCACCGCATCGTTCCCTATGCTTTTCACTGTCTCTTAAGAGTCCCTCTTCCAACCACTCCTAGGATGCTGTAGTATTTCCACCCAGGCCTGCATACTCTCTGATTTTTTTTCTCCACTGGAAACTCTTCCACGCTCTTTGAAAAACCCCTTGGAAACCAGCCCAAGGGAAGTTTGGGGGTAGATTGGTTATAAAGAGATGCAAAGAGGACACTGGAGAAGTATTGACTAAGTCAGCTGCCCTGAGGGATGAATCACTGCCAAGACCAGCTCTGCCTTCCCTTGTGGGGCAACAATTATGGACAGGGGCGGGCAGGTAGAGGAGATCTATGGTCCTGCTTCCTGGGCTGCTCTGCAACCAAAGTACTTCACACAGAAGACTGGAAAGGAGAAGTTTCTGAAATATTCATGAGCAATAAGGAAGCGATGAGGATCGATGGTACTGTCCTCTTTCTCGCTCTTCCTCTAATAACTCTCCCATAAATTTCCCATCCTCATGTATTTTTGAGACAAAAAGTTTCTGACGCAGACAACTTAGTATCCTTGAGTTACTGGCAAGGAATAGGGAAGCCAAGTGGTAATGTCTAGAGATGGGAGACTAGAGAGTAACCTGGTGAAGCATGGTGCCCAGGTTATCAGGCGCCTTCCAGTGCCTCATCATAAGGCTACCTTAGAGCATCTCACAGACTGGGAGTCAGAAGAGCACTTCAGCTATTACTAAGCTCCTGTGCGAACACGGGTAAGGGAATCAACACAGAGTATGTACTTAGGTACCAGCCGAGGCAATTTACAAATATTAAATAATTTGGTAAACCATTGAACATCTCAGATACTCAGTTTTCCCCAATGAAAAAAATAAATGAAGAGGTTAACTTAGCTAATCTATAAAGTCCCCTCCATTTCTGACATTCTGTGATTCTGTGGTCCTACAATCACAGAAACTAGCCCTGGTGGAACCATCGTGTCGCCCGGCCTCCATCGGCTCTTGGCTGTCAGCACTGGTGCACATTAGCAACGACTTCCTGATCTGTGACAATGTCTTTTATGTGGGTTGTCTCTCCCCACTAGATCAGAGACTTTGTCTTCACCTCCTGTGGTCCTCCTCCCAACTCAGTGCCTTAGGGCAAGACCTTAGAAAGGGTTGTAGACTGTCAGCAGAAACTGGGATCCTGGATGGCTGCTGAATCATATTCCCTGGGCTCCAGCCCCCCACGTCTGTTTCCCTCCCCAGATGCTCATTATCCACAACTATTCCCACCCAAACCTTTGGGTTCTAAAAAGTTACAGCACACTAGCAGTGACTTTCTCTCTCACCAAGGACTAAGTCAGGTAGGCTCCTCTTCAGTTCTTGCCCTGGCTCCCCTACTTTCCCACCGTTCGAAGTACTCACCTCCGAGAGTGCGATGTCAGCTCTAAGCTCCCAGCTCTTCACGTTGTCAACACTCTAGCTGCTGCCACTTCTCATCAAGAAAATAAGTTTCTGCTTCAGTTCCGTATTCAGGTTTTCTGTCATTTCCTGCCACCGTGTCCTCACAGTTTACTTCCTGAAGTTTGAGTCAGTTCCTTCTGCTTAGGCACTTAAGTAAAAAAGGATTAAATGCTTCTATGCCTAGTCTTTTTGCAAAGCCCTGAGGGACATGGGGAAGTAAAAAAAAAAAATGCTGCTTTTACTCTGAGTTTATAGTCTGGTCAGGGAAGCAAAACATTCAACCAGAAAACATAACAAAATTCTGTAGGAACAGCATTTGTCTAAAGAGGTAGACAATTGCATCATAATGTTATAAAAAAAGGAATGTAGGCAGTTTGGTATGGGATGAATTAAGCAAGAAAGGCTTAATGGGGAAAATGATTCCTATGTGGATCTTGCAAGACTTAAAATCATTTTTACATTACCCACAGCACTTAAAACTGAGGTTTGCATATTATAGGTGTTCAAATAAATATTTATCAATTGAAATTATGGAAGGGAATAAATTGCAGTAGAAAGGCAAAACATGGAAGGAGAAAGTTTCAGAGATTGTTCAGAGGACAATGAGGAGTCTGAGCTAACTGGTAGAAAGACTTGGTTCCTGATAGTAGGAAGATGTCTGAGAGAACTAGGCGGTACCAGATGATGGAAGGTCTTTGTGGTATTCTGTATTACTGTTCATCAAGATTTGGTGCTCCTCCCTTCCTTCTTAAAGTCAGATTTGCTCGGGTGATTTGTTTTGGCAAATGAAATGTGAATAATGAAATACATCACTTCCTGGTGGAGACTTTTAAAGACCAGAACAAGCTTGGCCATCCTTTAGCCCAGTGCCCACCATCTGCAATTCTCCAAAGTGGGTCCATTTTCAGTTGGGGAACAAGAGACCCCAGCTGAGAATGACATGTCATCTATTGTGTGAGGGACTTGGAGTCTGACTAGAAAACAATCCTTTGTTGTTTTACCTATGGAGAACTTGGGGGTGTTTGTCACTGTATCTGACCTAATTGTCCTGCTGTTGATTGACATGGAGTTCTGACCTGATTTGCTCAGCTGTGAGCTCCCAATGGATTCAAGCAGAGACTGAATGAAATTGGTCCAAGATACAGAGAAACGGGTTTCTGCGTTAGAAATACGCTAACTTGAAGGACCTGAGTCACTTCCAAATCTGAGTCTATGCCTGGGGGAAGGAAGCTTTATTTATTGATCCCTCCCACTTCATGTCCTATTTATTGTGGCAGTCCTGAAATTATTTTGTGGAAAATTTGTATAAGGGGAAAAATGTCTTTTAGATCATTTCGAATCCTAATTCAGTTATGAAAATAAGAACAGCCAGATCAGATGTTGTGACACACCATCCAGGTACAATTCTTTAGAGAAACCTTAGCATTTAATTAGAGATGACACTAAGAAACCTCACGTCTCCTTAGGCAAACGTCCCAAGTTCATTCCCAATGGGAGGCAGTGAGCCGTAACACAAAGAAATAGCATGGGCTTTGAAGCCAGGTATGCGCGGGTCAATTCACTAATTGTGCCCTGAACAAGTGAGTTCACTTTTCTCAGTGACTTAATATAAAAACATAATAATGCCTGCATATCCTGCTGTAGCTTAGACCTTACTTCCCCACTCCCACCTAGAGGGATCCTAGGGGCCTAATGTTTTCAGTACGCACCAGATGAGCTCTCCCAGGCCCGGGAACAAGCCTGCAGGAATCTCGTGCCCTAAGGCCCAGCTTGTTTGGTTCAGTATTCAGTTGAAATTTCCTCACGCCACTTTATCACCCCTGGGTCTAGCAGCTAAGCTAGAAGGGCGAATGCAGCCATTACTGGTGTTGGCCAGTGAGAAGGAAGCCTGAACATGTAGTTTCCCGCCCCTGTATCTGTTCCTAGCTATCCCATCCCTACATCCCCTATCTACCTTCTTCCCCTCAGCATGAAAACACATGTATGTAAGCACCCGTGTATACATATGCACACATGCATACACCGCAATTTTTCATTCTGAAAATAATTTATTTTACAGTTATTCAGGAAAGTTCCTGGGTTGCTGTGACCAAGATTTGGTCAGCCCAGAACAAAGGGTTCGAGCAGATCAGTCAGTTCACCAGTTTTCACTCTTCTTTGGGTGGTGAGAGCAGGCAGTGAAGACATCATGTGCATCATGAGAAAACAGCCAACGGGTAAGGACCGACGGGGAGGGGAGGCAGGGAATAGGCACAAATGGAATTTGATCCTGCTGTCATTCTCAGGCCGAGATTTAAATCTGTCTTTTCTATAGTCTCCCTCCATTTTTCTCAGCTGTTACCACAGAGGGCAGATGAGTATGGGGCTGAGAAAGCGGAATAACTGTCACCAACAGCAAATAGCTCAGTACTTCGAGAGGCTAGGAGTGGTCCTCAGAGCAGTCAGACCTACCTGGCTGGGAGTCAGTGCTTCCCCTAGGACTGGCTCGTAGTGTGCTTAGGGCCCACGTTCGCGGCATATCCAGGTAACACTGAATGACAAGAACCTGAATCCCACTGTCTATAGCCAGTTCTTCCTGTCTTTCACTGAAAGGCAAGGCATGGGCCACTCAGGACCTTAGTATACATGTGACCAAGGGCATAAGCAATGGGATCCTATCCTTACAGTCTAGGACCACAAATCTCACTCCAATTAGATCTGCACAGCCAGGGAAGGAGATGCTGTCGTCCCCTGTGATCTAACAGCTCAACACCCTGGGGAGTTCTTCAGCTCCCACCCTATTCCGCAGGACAGCTAATTAGATATGCTATGAGATAATGTTCCCCAGAATTTTATTTATGGCGGGTCCACCTTCCCCCTGAAGGAGAAAATATAAGGTAAACAAAGCAAAGTATCAATTAAAATGATACTGGACTTCAGATTATTAGGTTTATTGAAACCGCCATCCAGGCTGAAAAACATGCCTCTGCATCTTTCAGGACCACAAGAGATCAGGGCCCTGCAAAATCTGAACAAATCTTGAGTTCAACAACCAACCGTGAGGCCTCCTCAGATTATGCAAAAGTGTTCCGGTGCTGGGCAGTAGAAGAAAGCAGACTTGCTGGTCCTTGCAGTGCTAACCTGTGCTCACATCCACATCTGTTTTGCAGGCACTTTCTGTGTAGACTTGGAGAGAGGACCTATAAGTGGGAAGACTATTGCGTTGGAATTGATGGTTTTGACTTCAGAGGTGAGAGAATTCCAAGTTCTGAGAGGAGTGGTCCAAAAGGTAAGAACTAAGTTTATAGATGGCCTGTGAAACATAGAATGAGTAGGACATGAACCATTAGAAAGTAGACGGCCGCTAGCAGTGGCACTCGGGTCCGGGAATGACAGAGTGAACGCAGTACCCGCTTCCATCCAGCACCACTCCGTGGCTGAAAGAAAAGTTTGAAAGTCAGAGGGTTTTATGCTGTAGGGATATGTCCCTTTTCCTTTCCCTATCACTGCAGAAAAGAGGTATCCCGAAAGTCCCCCCAGGGTCAACAACTTGGCAAATTCTACCAGTTCCCTCCAATCTTCCATATCCTTGCAGTCTTAGCCCCATCAGCTGCTCAGTGTCTGGACTTCCACTTTCCTTGACCCCTTGCCTCAACACAGCTGGCCCTGTTGGGTAGTGTAATATACCGTGGTTGCCAAAAAATTGTATACAAGTGGACACTTTGGTCAACGTTGCTTAGCAGTAGTTTGCTGTAATCAGACGTGTCTGGACGCTGATGGGAACCACTTTGGGCACCTCTTGTAATTGCGGAAGTCAAACGTGACATGTATTCATCTTTTGTTATCGGTATATATTGAATATTACAATGTTTACAGTTTTTTCCTTTCTTAAAATGTGTATACGTTTTCTTGGCACCCTCTGTAGTTCCCTCTCTTTGTCCTTCTTCCCTTCTTACCCTTCGACAACTGTTGCCTGGAAGGTCTATTAGCAGTGCCTGCTCCTGAGTGCCACAGGAGCCAATGATAGGAGTCCGGGCGGAGTCCCAGTCACCGTGCTCCAACCTGTGTTGAGAAAAAGAGAGGCAGGGCATTGGTCAGAGCACGAGAAGTGGGGCAGGTGAAGTCTTTCCAGTCATCTTGCCATGTGACAAGGCACAGGGATTTGCAGCAAAGGCTGCTCTCACATCCATCTCTGTCCTCATGCAAGGAGTGTACAGACAGACAGGTTTCTCTCAGGAGCAGTAATAGGTGATAAACACTACCAGGAATTGACCAACTGCCTACTATCTATCAGATGCAGGACTGGGTGCTTTACATTCATCTGATCTTTAGATTTGAAGTTGGTATTATCTTCAAAGTAAGGCCTGAAGAGGTAAATTATTTGCCCATGGTGGCACAGCCAGTAAGAGGTAGGGCCAGAATTCAAAACCCATGCTTGTCTCTATACATCATGTTCGTTTTTTCCACTACACCACACCTGACTCAGAGAAACTCAATATTTTCTTTTTTCATTTATTAAAGGCTAATAGGCAAAAGCATCCAAGAACTAAACTGAACTGGCAGCCTCAACTGTTTTCTGTATTTTTTTTGCTGATTTGCTTATTTATTTAATTATGGAACTTTGCCATTTAATGAAGAAGCTGGCTTTACCCATTCAATGGTTTCTTACAAACACAAGAATTGTATCGAAAGGGCCGCAGGTAACACAGCACATCTGATCCAGCATTTGTCTATAGGGATGCACTTTTTAATTGTGGAGGGGAGAATGGAACTCTTTACTCTTGATGTTTCCTCCATACGAAGAGATATTCATTAGCATAATAGTCCTGGATTCTCTTTGCAGGTCACACCCTTTTATCCAGGAGAGAAGAAGTACTTTAATCTGATTTGTGAGTCTGGAAAGAGAACACTGGAAAGCACAGCCTAGGTCCATCCTGCCTGTTTTCCTCTTGAGAGCCAGGCTGACAGTAGAGTATACTTTCTGTGCCTGTTCCTCCATATGATAAGCATTTTGGGGGCAGGCTCCATCTGGAACAGCATGGTCTGGTCCTATGTCGGTCAGTCTGTCCACTTCTGTAGGCTAGGCTGAGAAAGGGTGAGACAATTGTAGGTCTCCAAGTCTACAGAGTTCTGCACTTACCACAGTATGAATGCAGGTGAACTTCTAACACTAAAATGGCAGTGCCGGGCCTGGGCGGGCAGCACTGGCTTAGCTACCTCAATATGCATCCTGCGTCAGGGTCAAAGAGGGAACTGTGGAGGGGCTAAGCACGGATTAGTGTGCCTTGACCACATATGAGAGAGTCAACCCACACTGTGCAGACTCACGTTGGCTTGGGGAAGGCTAATTACATGTGAGGGTGAGATCTCCCCCAAATGGAGGGCTTTCTTAGGTCTAACCTGGTCCACATCAAGTGCAGAGAAACAGCCATGGGCACACAGGCTAGGGGACGCTCAGCAGACATAAGAGTCAGTATCCCTACAGAGCCCACCTTCAAGGCTGCACACCAAGACCCCAGTGAGTGAGGAAAACTAAGAAGTTGTGAATATACTGGATGGGAAAGGAAGGTATCTCAAATAAGACCTGCTCACTGCAGCTGCCACCTCTGCCACCAAAAGTTTACAAGAAAGCATTGATACCACAAGTGCCATCCTCTGAGGGAAGAGGCAATGTACGTAGGTGGTTCCCCCCACCCAGACATAATAAAGGTGCCTGCTTTTGATGTTTCTTTCCATGGAAAGGGACATCCAGCAGCAAAACATATGTAGCCACTCTCTCCTCTCTCAGGCACAGTGAGTCTCTTGACTGGTGAGTTGAGAATAAGGAACTGGGGCTCTATAGCTCTGTCCTTCCAAATCACACTTCGACCAATCATCCCATAGAAAGCACAATTTGCTCTAATGCTGTAATTTTACAAGAGCGGGTTCTTCTCCAAGGGAAGCCTACCCTTGCCCAACATTGCCTGTGACCAAGAAGGGAAGTTCAGGATTAGGAAGTGCATTTGCTAACAAATCAGAAGCTAGATTCTTTTATAACAGCTTTATAACGTGATCCCTTAATCTCCCATGCTTTAATCTTTTACAGAAATGTCCACTGATTCAGATCTTAGATAGGAAATGGGGTTGACATTTATTTGGCCCTCTAAAGAATCCTACATCTTCCTCATATAGTTATTGTTGGGATAGGAAACATAGCTTATTTCATCCCACATGAAACAAGCTGTCCATAAATATTACGAATTATTATTATTCTCTCAGAACAACTGCTTTGTCAAAGTGCAGGTCTCCCACACTTCACAAGTAGTGTTTTCTTGAGTGACTATAACAACCCTAAACTCACTGCAGTACCCATCTCAAGAAGAGAATCAATCCTCATTATTCTCAAGTCTGGCCACTGAAATGTACACAGGTGTGATCAGAAAGGACCTGAAGTGAACACAGGCTGCCCCCCTCGGCCCTCACCGCTGGATCTGCTCCTCGGCCACGGAGAGGGCAGTCTCAGCAGCCACTCTTTGGTCTCGTTCTTCTTCCAGCAGCTTCCTCAACTCGTTCACCTCCTGTTTAGTGTTGCACAGCTGCTGCTGGGCTTCCGAAAAGCTTCAGGACCAAAGGAAAACAAACAGCGTCACTAGATGCAGGACACAGCTGCCGTTACAAGGGTTCCCCGTCTTCATAAGGTTGTACCGCAGGAAAATTTAGGGAAGCTTGTACACACACAAAGTACTTTAAAAGCAAAGCTGTAAAGTGATTAAATGAAGCTGTAGAAAATGTCTGAAAAGCTTTTAGGGACCGAAGGAATGTTGTTCACTTGAATACCAGAGGATTAGGGCTATGGGTTTGTGTGTGTGTATGCTGTCTCTGCTGTTTTAGCTTTACAAACTTTTCACACTCAGTTTGTTACTTATAATTGTTACCATTTAATCCTCCCACCAGTTCTGTGAGGCCAGTAAGATAATAAGGCATATTAGGTCCACACAGTGGACTGCAGCTGAATCTAGATGACTGCCCCATTTCTGTATATGGTGCAAGCTCCCCGGTTGAGGGCTGCGCCCCTACCTTCGTTGTGGCTGCCTGAGTTCTTCAGGATCAGGCTTCCTGTGAGCTCCATTCTTTTCCTGGGGAGCCCCTGGAGCAACATCTATATTCAGTGGCCCCTAAAAGAAGAATAAACTTAGCATTATTCTTCTTCAGTGATGAAAGTTCTTAAGAAACTGAGTGTGGGCAAAAGGCGAACTCGCTCAACATCAAAGAGAATGAGAAATCTTGGAGAGGGATACCTCCAGTTATAATTCTCTTCAAGCACAGATTTAGGAGTGAGAATCTTCTGCTCTCATCAATTAATCTCCTATATAAAACTCTTGATTACATTTTATTCCAGATTCTCATTCTTTAATCTCTCCTCTTCAAAGTTTAAAGGCTTACCACTGAAATCTGCTTTCTTTTAGTGCAGGTGCACGGATTTTCCAGAAGCTACTCTGATCCTTCCTTTGCTCAATCCTCCCACCCCCAAACCCGTACTCTTCCTTCTATGTCCTGTTTCTCTCCCTGTTCATTCCCAGTCTCCTCCAACTTCAACAGCGCACTCTTCTCCGCGGCCATCAACAGCTCTGCCTGTTTTGTTTCTCAGGTCCAAATCTCACCATGGCTTGCCTTTCTGAAAGCAAACATCAAAACTTTCCTAGTTTAGAGCTCTGAGCAACAGCGGCTCGATTCCCAGCCCGAGCTGAGCAGCCGCTGAGCTGCCAACAGGTGGCAGGATGGCTCAGCTTAAAAAAAAAAACCAAAAAAACTTTCCTAGTTTAAGAATTCCAAAAGCCTCAATCATCACTGCTTTCCACTCGCCTTTTGATTTCTCTCCCATCGGCTTGCCAATCTTTTTTCTTCTAATCCCTTCTTTAATTTTTCCCAGACCTTATTCCCACGTCAACGAAGTCTCCTCTCTTCTCTCACCTTCTCCCATCACACCTAATTAATCTTCAGCCTGAACACATTGGCCTCTTCAGTGCTGCTCTTTATGCTTTCTCATTTCTACTCAGTTTCCTCTTACTCACCACTTGCAGCTCTTGAACCTGCTTCTCCAAGGCTGCACAGTGATTAAAAAGGTCACTGTAGTGCTGCTGGTTCTCACGAAGGCTCTGACTGGTATCGCAGAGCTGAACGGAAAGGGTGTTTTTCTCTTCGAGCAGCTGAGAAAACTGAAATAGAGGATAGGATAAGCACCACCCCACAGGACTGTTTCACTATAAGCAGTGCTTAGGCTAACTGTCCTGAGTTTGAAGGATCTCTTTTTTTTTTTTTTTTTTTTTTATGCAAGGCCTTTATTTCAGTAACAGCACTGTGTATTCCTTCAAAGTGAGAAAACTCAGAATTTTTTGACCAGGAAAGGAAAACAATTTGGGGGAGGTAGCAGGAAACTTTATTTATGATGTCCTAGTATGCTAACTGAAAAACCGGGAAGCAGAAGTCCACAGGTGACCTAAGAGGATAGGCGATCCCAGGGATGTGGGAGAAGGACAGTAGCTTGGGTCCAAGCTGAAGTTACTAACAAATTACTATAATCCCCAGAGCTCTAGACGGCTGGAGATAGAGCTGTCACCAAAAAATTCAGACAATAACATTACTGGGCATATTCTTCAATGCTGTAAAGAGTTACAAGTTACCAAGAAAGTAGAAAGAAATTATAGCATGTGGTAGGAGGGGGAAACAATATATCCTAATATGCTTATGTACACGTAAGAAAATACATTGGGAATAGGGCTCTCACAGGTAGACATTTCAGTCACTCAAAGCAGGACTCTCCTGTGCTGTGTGAGTTACAGGTCTTTCCTTGAATGTGTCCAGTGTCGGGGGGGGGGGGNGCTCACTACCTGACAAAGCAGCCCAAGCCACTTTTCATCATGTCAGAAACAGAAAATTATTTTTTATATCGAATGAAAAATTTATCCTTTAGCTTCTATTCAGTGATTTGAATTCAGTCCCTTGGAACTATAATTCTAATTCCTGAACTCACTTGCAGGCTGTCAACTTTTAAGTTTAGTTATGATTAACATCCAGGTACATGAATAACCACAGAGATGTCTCTACTAAGTACCCACTGTAGGACTATGTACATTACATGAAAGGACACTGCTGTACCTGGCTGTATGTTCAATCTTTTCCTGAGTATTCCTTCCTGTAAGTATTCTGGGTTAATGCTTGTGTAAAAAAGCTGAACCAATTTTCAGAGAAGAAAAGAGAACACTTTTCTAGAGGTACTCTGGCTGCCTGGGAAGGACATTTCATGGAAAATTAGAACAGAAAATCCACATGGTGTAACAAAAACATCTGCATAGCCAGAATGAAAAATACAATCTTACCTGTTAAGAGGTGAGTTTACAAAGCACATTCAAAAGTATTACTTTCTTTGAAAGAGAGAGAGGAAGGATTTCTGTCCCCTAAGAAAGACATAGATCCCTGCAATAGTTTGGGGGGGGGGGTCAACTATGACCCAGGGCCTACTGCTTTTTGTAAATTAGTTTATCTTGGGACATAACCACCCCATTTGTTTATGTATTATGTATGGCTGCTTTTGTGCTACCTCTGCTCCAGCTCATAAGGTAATGTATTTCATCATATTTATACTGTGAGAATGGAATAGGAGGGAACAATTCAGACTACATTATACCAATAATCATTCCTCTCAGGTTTTCAAGTTTGCATTATATACAAACATCTAACCGTGTTGGTACAAATGCATATGAAGTCTGAGCTTCCACGGAAAGAATCAGGGCAGTGGCTCGGAATAGAGCCATTTTATGCTGACAGCCCATCTGCTACAATCACATCTGAAAGCCTCCCTCCTCTCTCCGGAGACTCTTCCCAGTTGTGCACTAGGGGGAAGTACAGAGGAACCTGCTGGAGGACGTGTGGGGGACAGGCCTCAGTATTACTAACAAGTGAAACCGATAGGGAGACGATGCTAGAGAGGAAGGTTTCCTGGAGCAGCTGGATTTTGAACTCTCACTGAATGGATTTCTCCAAATCATTCCCAAGGGCTCTCCAAGGGCGAGAAAAAGAAGGAACTGTCCCCGTGTTCAGTGCTTGGGGTGCGCAATCCCAGGCTCTGAGAAAGGTGAAATGTCTGCACTCTAGGATATGCTACAGCTGGCGCCTGGGCTTCCTCAGCTTCTACTTACCTTGCTGCTTCCCGTCATGGAAACAAGAATCGAATACCAGTCTAGTAGGAAAACACTTACCTTGCTGTTTAGTTGCTGAATTCTTAATTCCTTTTGGTGAATTTCCTTTAAGCTGTCATTCAGCTGAGTCCTCAGAACTTCTGTTTCATAAGACAGGTTTTGTGACCCATCGAGAGAAGCTGATGTCTCTGGGGATGCCTGCCAGGATACAAACACTCATGAAATTCTCTACTAGGATTGTTCATACATAATTCCTGTCCACCTCATAGAAAGTCATAAGAAGGCATGTCCAATAGTAACAGATAGATATTTAGCTTGTAGGAAGCTGGTGCTTCTTAGGTAGCGGTTACCTCTGAGTAGAAATCGGCATTGAAATTGCTCACCTGTCTTTGGTACTGTCCTTTGAGGGTCTCAGTCTGGGAGGAAGATCTCAATTCCCTCATAAGATTCTGCAGATGACTGATCTGCTGATCTTTATCTGAGAGAGCCACAAGGTACTGCTCCTTCAGTCTCCTCTCGTGAATTTCCCAGGAACCCTTCTCCATCCTAGAAAAAACATGCAAGAATCACAAGCAAAAGTATACTTGTGAGGCAAAGATGAATAATTCCATATTCAAAACAGCTCACGGGCTGTAGAGATGTAGTAAAGAAAACATACAAAGTGAAATTTATATTATAAACAATACTGTGCAGCCTGATGATGGAGTGGAACTAATAAAAGAATTTCAACATCACTAATCATCAGAGAAATGCAAATCAAAACCGTAAAGAGATACTACCTCACACTAGTCAGAGTGGCTTTTATCAAAAAGTCAATGATTAACAAGTGTTCGCTAGGATGTGGAGAAAAGGAAACCCTCATGCACTGTAGGTGGGACGACAAATTGGTACAGCCACTATGGAAAATAGTACGGAGATTTCTCAAAAAATTAAAAATAGATCCACTATCAGGCCCAGCAATTTCACTTCTGGGTATTTATCCAAAAAAACCAAAAACACTAATTTGAAAATATATATGAACCATGTTCATTGCAGCATTATTTACAACAGCCAAGATATGGAAGCCACCTAAGTGTCCATAAAAAGATGAACAGATAAAGAAGATGTGGTACATATTTATAATGGAATACTACTCAAGCCATAAACAAGATGAAATCTTGCCCTTTGCAACATGGATGGACCTAGAGGGTATTATGGTAAGCAAAATAAGTCAGACAGAAAAAGACAAATACTGTATGGTTTCACTTACATGTGTAATCTAAAAAAAAAACCAACAAACTAAAACAAAAAACAAATGAACAAAACAGCAAAAAGAGACTCATAGAAACAGAGATCCAACTGATGGTTGCCAGAGGGGAGGAAGAGTGGAGGGATGAGTGAAAAAGGCGAAGGGGAATATAATCAATAATATTGTGATAAGTTTGCATGGTGAGAGATGATTACTAGACTTAGTGTGATGATCACATTGTAAGGTACATAAATGTCAAATCACTATACTGTACACCTGAAAGTATAATAGTATAATATTGTATACCAATGATATTTAAAACAAAACAAGTATTTGGTGTTAGAAATCAGGGTAGTGGTTATTCTTTGGGTAAATAGTGACTGGGAAGGGGCATGAAGGGTTGTTTCTGAAGTATTAATGTTTCTTTTGAATTTTAATTTTATATTTTTTCAGCTTTATTGAAGTGTAATTAACAAATAGTGTTAATAATGTTCTTGATGTGGGCTCATTATAT
This sequence comes from Hipposideros armiger, assembly GCF_001890085.2. Classification (NCBI taxonomy): domain Eukaryota; kingdom Metazoa; phylum Chordata; class Mammalia; order Chiroptera; family Hipposideridae; genus Hipposideros; species Hipposideros armiger. The sequence continues at coordinate 7,587,371 of NW_017731358.1, read as the reverse complement.
AGGGTGTTCAATTTATGAAAGGTTATCAAGCTGTACACTTAAGATTTGTACAATGTTTTATATGTGTGTTATACTTCAATAAAAAGTTTGCTTTAAAAGTACAAAAAAAAGAAAAAAAATTCAACTGGAAGGATGGGGTAGATTTCGGAAAAGTAGGCTTTTGGTCTGAACCCTGAAAAATGAGTCAGATTTCCATAATGGGAAAAGCATTCCAGGTTCAGGGAACAAACTGAGTAAAAGGCACAAGAATGAATAAATATAACGAATTTTAGAACTGTTGTAGTAGGTGGTGCGTAGATTGAACAGGGTAGGAAATAGAGAGAAAGGAGGACAGATCGTGTGGGGCACTGAACAGCACACTAAATAAAGCTTACTCTGTAAGCAACAGGAAACCACTGCAACTCTTCAGAAAGGCAGTGCCATCCATGATGAATATAATAGCAGGGCTATGAGCATGTAGCTGTAGAGTCTGAAGGACCTGGGTTCAAACACTGGCTCTGTGACGCACTCTGAGTCAACGCTGCTTAATCTCCCTGAGCCTTATTGGTAAAATAGGAATAAACTCTACTCCTTGAGATTCTTGTGAGGATTAAATGAGATACTACATGTCATGAACCAAACACAGAGCCTGGCAAATCGTAACCACTCAATAAATATTAGCTGCTGATATTTCTAATTATTTATTTATTCCCTGAATTTGACCAAAAGGCAGGCTTGTGTGTGACTGGCCCCAGCTAATTTTTTTAGTGATAACAAAAACTGCCTCTGCCATATTCTTTACTTCTACTTCTCCCTATACAATGCCTGAAAAAAAAAACCCGTTAGGATCGAAAGCAACTTTCTACAGTATCTCTTCGTCTTCTGTAGTACCAATGTCTCTATTTTTTTCAATAATAGAAGGTTTTGTTTGAACTGCACCTGACTTTTTTGTCTTTCTCTCCAGCAATAAGGTAATTTTTTAATTGATATATACCTGTTATGAAGTAATCCTGTTTGGCTAAGAGGTAACTTGGATTACAGTTAAAATTTTTTCAAAAAGCCAGGACTAAAATTTACAAACTAAAATAAATTTTTATTATAAGGACACTATATGCAAAAGATGTTTTTGTTCTCTAGAAATACAAATTTTTGTTCTCTGGGGATACAAATATGCCGAACAAAATTTCTAAAACACTTTCCCTGATGTTTGTCTGTAGAAAGTGAGAAAGAACAAGAAAGGAGTGTAAGAGTGAGAATGCATGAGAAAGATCAAAGTCTTCCATTAAAACGCGTCAAGTTGCCATTATTTTAGAAGGATGGACAAGTGGTTATGGTATGCAAAGAGCCTCAATAGAGAATGAGGGCTAAATAACAAACCTGATTACTTGATAGAACTGAGCCATAAAAAGGGCTAAACCTCACTGACCCTTAAGTAAGGGAGCACAGGAGCCAGAGTAGAATAAGTAAATCCGTAGCCACAAGTGCAAGAGAAAGGTCATGGTATAAATCTAGGCCCTCCCGATAAGCCAACCCCAAGGCCAACAGAATCTTGAACAGGATGTTCCAGCTTTTCCATGGTTGAAAAGCTCATTTCTCCCATGTATTTCAAAAGTAAAAGACAGGGAGTCTTGAAGATATTCAGCTAAAGAAGCTGGTCCTAAAGTCAATCAATCAACTGTGTGTTCTCATTTTCTTCCTCCTTCCAACAGTGAAACAAAATGTCTTCCTTTCCTTCTTCAATTTTACTCACCTTCACTTGATATATAATTTTACTTTTCTTCAAAGTTGCTCAAAGATGAAAGGTAAAGAGAGAAAGGTTAAGAGAAAGATGGAAAGTAAACCTTGGGCAAAAAGAATCAATAAATGAGAAATCATTTTTTCCTCCCTCTTTTTCTCTTTCCTAAGAATCAACTTTATAAGGAATGTACTCTTTAGGAATGCCCTTTGAGGAAATTTAAAGAGGAACAGGTGGCTGCAGAAAATCAGTCTTTAAAGCTTTGCAGCTCTCTTTGGGTTCTGATAACTGGACACTTAATATTTTTGTACTTCCAGGTGGTCTGGACATAACATGGGAGACATCAAGGTGATGCCTCGATGTGACCCAGTCACCTTTGGAGGGCTCTGAATTCAATGGTTAAGTGTTATTGTGCACCTGAAAAAAGACACACTGACAGCCTGATCTCTTTATGATAAATTGACTTTTTTTTTTCTTTTTTAACTGGGGAACTGGGGGAAGGGAAGTGTTGGGGAATTGAGAAGGGGACCAGACATGTTGTTGTTCTTCAATCTTTGTTGTGGAGGTTGCCAGTCGCCATCTGGCTGCCCATCGGCAGCTCGTGGCCTCTAAGTCCAAGGTGCTGTGTTACAATCTTAGTTGCAGGTGGGTGTAGCCACCATCCCATGTGGGAGTCGAACTGGCAGACGTGTTGTTAAGAGCGTATGTTCTATCCACTGAGCCATCCGGATGACAGCTCAGCTCAAGGTGCCCCATTCAGTCATAGTTGCGGGTTGGCGTAGCCACCATTGAACAGGCGGTCTTGTTGTTAGGAGCATGTGCTCGCACCAGCTGAGCCTTCTTGCCACCTGTTGGCAGCTCAGCGGCAGAGTCACTGGCCCACGTGGGAATCGAACTGGCGGCCCTGTTGTTCAGAGCTCGGGTTCTTATGCTAACTCTTAACCAACTGAGCCACTCAGCTGGCCCAGATAAATTGAGATTCTAACAGAATAAAGCTGTGGCAGTTTCCCTGGAGGTGGGAGGACAACTGTGGTTGAAACGGAGCAACTTATCTTTTCTCTTGAGGTTCAATTTCAGAAAGAGATTTGTATTCCCAGAGAGCAAAAACTCATAGATTTTACCTTCTCTGCAATCACCATCATTTGGTAAAAAAATAATGTGTTCTTGTATGATCTGGGAAGCTGTCAACTTCATGGAACGAGTCGGCTATGTGTTCACTTATAAGAAAGTCCATAATGATGTTAAGCATGAAAATCTTCTGGAGGTAACTTCACGCCATAAAATTTAAGTCACCAAATTCTAAAAAATGTTTGCTCTATAGACTTTGCTTAAGGTGTATTTGATATATCGCATCAGTAAAGTGCATATGCATCTAGGATCTGTAAAGGAGGAAATCTCTTATGTGTATTAACAGCTCCCTTATGGTTGTTACGATTCTTATTTTACTGTGTTGACATCTATCGCCCTGGTGACCCTTTGTGAGCTGGATAGGAACCTATCCAGCATTCCACCTCAGTACTCTCTATATTCACTTGCCTGTGGTTGTGACCCAGACTGTCGTGACTGCCCAGTGGTAAAGAGGAACGGCTCTCTGACCACCTCCACCCCTGCTGTGGTGTCAGTGGAGAAAACAAGTGAGACCTGGACACGCACCTCCCCCCAGAACAAGGTAATGAAGCGCTCCCCGCTGTCCCTACAGAGGCAGCATCAGAAGGGGCCCAGAGGGAAGTTTAGACTTCGGCCATTACCCAGTGGTGACATGGCTCCCCTCCTCAACCACCCTTCTGCAGTGTCAGTGGAGACTGAGTGGGGAGCCTGGACTTTCACCACTGCCCAGTGATAATGAGGTGCCCCCCCACCCCCAGTGCTATCAGTGAAGGCCATGTGTAGAACATGGGCTTCTATTCTCATCTAACAGTAATGAGGCAACTCTTCCACTAATTGTGCTGTCAGTGCAGTACACGTGAGGATCCAGGACTTTCACCTCTTCCTGGCAGTATCAGGGCACCCCTCACCTCTTGGGTTACCAATGGAGGCTGAGTGGGGAACCCACTGGATTTCACTCCCCATTTGGCAGTAAAATGGCAGAGTTCCCCTTTCCCTGCTGGTGTGGTGTCAGAGGAAGTTTACTAAAGCAGAGGGTTTATATAAAATTGAGTTTTATGACATAATTTCCAAAATGTTCAGGCTACAACTGAACTCATCATACTAAGAACCAAGGATGTCATATTCTAAGAACCAAGGAAATCAGAGCTTGATTGAAAGGCAAATCAATAGATTACAACACTGAGATGACACAAATGTTGGGGGAATTAAACGACAAGGACTTTAAAGCAGCCATCATAGAAATGTTTCATCAAGCAATTACTAACACACTGGAAACTGATGAAAATTGAGAAGGCCTCAGAAAAGAAATAGAAGATATAAAGAAAAGCTAAATGGACATTTTGAACTGAAAAATACAATATCCAAAATAAAAGCTAACTCAATGGGCTGAATAGCAGAATAGAGGTGATGAAGGAAAAAAATCAGGGAACTTGAAGATAGGACAATAGAAATTACTGAATCTGAATAGACAGAAAAATAATAAATAAATTGGATTTCATCAAAATTAAAAAGACCTTGTTGAAAAGGATGAAAGATAAGCTGCAGACTAGGGAAAATATTTGCAAACCACATAGCTGACAAAGAACTTATATCTAGAATATATAAAGAACTCTCAAAACTTAACAGTAAAAAAAATTAACATCCCAATTAGAAAATGGACAAAACACCCAAACAAACATTTCATCAAAAAGGATATATGGATGTCAAATAAGCACATAAAAAGATATTCAACATTATTAAAACCATTATGCAAATTAAAAACACATTATATACCTATTAAAAGCAACTAAAATACAGTTACAATATCAAATGCTGATGAGGATGTATTTGATAGTCAACATTTGATATTGAAACTAGATCACTCATATATTGCTGGTAGGAATGTTAAATGGTACAGTCATCCTAGAATATAGTTTTGCAGTTTTTTAAAAAACTAAACATTACACTTACGATATGATCTAGCATTTGCACTCCTGGGCAATTATGTCAGAAAAATGAAAACTTACTGTCCACATAAAAACCTACAAACAAACATTCACAGCAGCTTTGTTTATAATAGATAAAAATTAGAAACAAACATGCATGTCCTTCAATGGGTGAATGGTTACAGTAGTACATTCATACCATGGAATACTATTTGTCCATAAAAAGAATGAACTATTGATACATGCAACAAAGTTGATGGATTTCAAGGGCATTATGATGAGTGAAAAAAGCTAATTTCAAAAGGTTACATACCATATAAAACATTCCGTTTATAAAATATCCTCCGAATGACACAATTAGAGAGATGGGGAACAGATGAGTGGTTACCAGAGGTTATGCATGAGGGGGTGGGAGGGAGGGGAAGAGTGTGACTATAAACTAGTGGCACAAAGGACATACTTGTGGTGATGGAGCAGTTGTACAACTGGGTTGTGGTGGTAGCTACATGAATCTATACATATGATAAAATTGCACAGAGCTATACACACACACATACTCAAGTGAATGAGCATTGGTGAAATATGAATCAGGTCTTTGAATTGTACCAGTGTCAATTGACTGGTTCTGATACTGCACTAAAGTTATGTAAGATGTTACCACTGGAGGAAATCGGGTGAAAGGTACAGGAGAGCTCTCTGTGCTATTTCTGCAACTTCCTATATATAGTAATACCTTGGTTTGCGAGCATAATTCATTCTGGAAATAAACTACGCATATTGCAAGACATCGCTCCTTTACCACGTTAAAATGTACTTGGTTTGCGAGCACAATTCGTTCCGGAAACAAACTACTCATATTCAAGACATCACTCGTTTACCAAGTTAAAATGTATTAGAAATGTTTGCTCGTCTTGCAGAACACTCGCAAACCACGTTACTCGCAATCCAAGGTTTTACTATATCTATAATTATTTCATAATAAAAATTTAAAAAGAAAAAGAGAAAGGTAAATGAAAAGGGTTGGAAAGCAGAGATTATCATACCTGAGCTGATGCAGCTCATGCTGCCAGGAGATGTTTTCCTGCCTGAGCTCTTCTTGAATAATCTGAAATGTTTTTGTCTTATCTTGATACTCCTGAAGTTGAGCCTTCAGTGGACGTAACTCAGTGTTCTCTTGGTTAATCTGTAAGTATTGCTGCTGCAGATTCTTCAATTCCTTCAGCTTTAACCAAGAAGAAGAAAAAAAAGGTGATTTGTCAAATCTCATTCACCCAGCTGTAAGTCATCAGCAGCTCCCTATGAAGCTAGACCCACAACAGACTACCGGCACCTAACAGTCCACTGACATATCACTGCAGCCTGAATCTCTAAAATGGGGAAAAACATACAACCAGGCTGGTCGGAATCACCCCACGGAGCTGCCATCAAGGCTGCAGGGTTTGACTATTCCTGCAACTGCTACCCCTGCCCCCTGCTCCCAACATCCTGTTGACTCTGAATCTACAAGTGACATGCGATAGATGTAAGGGACCTACAGCTTCTTTGTGGGTGGAAACTCCGAAGAACAAATAGTGTAAACACAGACTGGGTTCCTATGTAGCCATGTGCTTTGGTTAGGCTTCTAAACTTTCTTATATGGCAGGTGTCAGCCTTAACTGCAGCTTAGCTGATGCTCATTATAAAGAAGGGAGTGATGCCCAGGCCCAGTGGTGAAGGGCACTTCGGCTTTGGAGTCAGTTATCCTGCTACAGAGGTTGTATGTTCCCCACACCCTCTAAGCCTTAATTTCCCTCACCTATAAAATGAAGATAATCATAGCACCTCCCCTAAGATTATGAGAAATAAAAAATGAATGTGTTCCACACATTAAGTTAGTGATGATGATGATGATGATGATGATGATAGATTTGCCTTTAATTAGCAAAATTGCCTATCTACATTCCAGGTATATCTTCAAACTCTTTATCCCCAATACTCATTAAAAGCTTGGTAGTAAAAAAAATGTCAGGTCATCTGGGTAAAGGGGAGGGAGAGGCTTGAACACACTTCTCTTTCACCCACTCTGAAAACATCACTAAAACTACAATAAAGGCATTATTTTTTAAAGCATAAAATACAAGAACAGAAAGAACAAGAGAGAAGTCAGCAGCAACAAAATTAATTTTGGAAGCTGAAAAGCAGATGCATAAGTGGTAAATGACTTAACGGATGTGGGAAAGCCACATCTTAAGCTGGCAGTAGGGAAAGCCAAGGACCAACAGAACTTACTCGGCAGAATCTTCAAAAGTCTCAGGAATTAACAGCACCAGGTACCTCTGGAAAAGATGGTGATGGGGGTAGGGAGGAGGTGGTGGCTGAAATAAGGAGGATTAGATGAAAGCTGCTTAACAATTGCATCCCTAGATACTCTCCTCAGTTACACATTTTTTGTTACCCCAACAGACAACTAGAGTTTTAATCTCTGGAATAGGTAAAAGGTCTCTGGACTATGGGATACCAGGCACAGCTGAAGGTAAGGGTGCTGCTTTAAAGCAAGCGTGATCAAGTGAATGGATACTTTCTGAATGCTTGAAGCGTTTCCCCTACTCAGGGTGGAGAGTGCTGGCATACAGGCCTTGACCTTCCATGCCGGAAATGAGAAGTCTTCTCTAGAAAATCTGACCGGCCCACGAGCAACTAAAGACACCAACACAGGGACCACTCACAAAAAAGCTCAGCATGATCACACTGCAATGAAACTCAAAGTTGGTAAGCCCCACCCATAAGCTTTTTAGACCCTACCTTTAAACAGGAAGAGTAAACCAAGGATTAACCCTCTCCTGAAGAATGGCTAATATTAAGGCAGAGATGAAAAGAAACTAGAAGAGTAATTTGAAGATTAGCAGGAGGCAGGAAATGTAATATTCTCAAAGATTTAAGAGAGAACACTGGAAATTAGAAACACAAGAGCAGAAATATAGAATCATACAGAAAAAAAACTAATTATGAGAAAATTTCAAAGAACAAAACTACCACCACTATTCTTGGGAGAGACAAGAACATACATCTATGAGACAAGGAAAAAAAAGAAATCCTTAGGAATTAGAAACATGATAGTAAAAATGAAAACCTTTGTATAGGGTTCAAAAGATGAAAGTCAGAAAATCTCCCCAAAGTATAGCAAAAAGAATAGAAAAAGTAAGAAAATTATAGCGCTAATCCAGAAGGTCCTACATCTAAATATCAGGATAAAAAAAAAAAAAAGATAATTAAGAAAAAGAATGAGGGTGGGAGTGAAATGGTAAGACATATATCAAAAGATTTCCTGAATTTGATGGGTATGAATTCTTGGGTTCAAAGGCCTAAACAGAATTATGAATGAAAATACACTCAGGGCCGGCTGAGTGGCTCAATTGGTTAAGAGTTAGCTTAAGAGCGTGAGCTATGAGCAACAGGCCGCCAGTTCAATTCCCACATGGGCCAGTGACACTGCACCCGAGCTAAGCTGCTGCTGAGCTGCCAACAGATGGCAAGATGGCTCGGCTGGTGAGAGCACGTGTTCCTAACAAAACTGCCTGTTCGATGGTAGGCTACACCCACCCGCAACTAAGACTGAACTCAGTACCTTGAGATGAGCTGCCATCCGGATGGCTCAGTGGATAGAGCGTGTGCTCTTAACAACAAGGCTGCCGGTTCGACTCCTGCATGGGATGGTGGCGATGCCCACCCACAACTAAGACTGAACTCAGCAACTCGAGATGAGCTGCCACCTGGATGGCTCAGTGGATAGAGCATGTGCTCTTAACAACAAGACTGCTGGTTTGACTCCTGCATGAGATGGTGGCTATGCCCACCTGCAACTAAGATTGTAACACAGCACCTTTAAAGGCCACGGGCTGCTGATGGCAGCCAGATGGCGACTGGCACCCTCCACAATAAAGACAAGTTGGCTGGTCCTCCTCCCCAATTAAAAAAAAAAAAAGGAAGATAGACTCAAACCAAAGTACATTATCATGAAATTTCAGAGCACACTGACTAAAAGATTGTATATATTTCCAGAGAGACAAATAAGAGATGAGAGAGGGAGAAAGAGCTCACATACAAAAAATAAGGAACCAGTAGCTTTAGACTTCTAAACCACAATGTAAGCTAAAAGGCAATAGACCAGTGTCTTCACAATTTTGAAGGGAAATTATTTTCAGCCTAAAATTCTATACCCAGCCAAACTATCAATAAAATATGAGAGATGAATAGACATTTTCTTTTCTTTTCTTTTTTCTTAATTGGGGAACAGTGTGTTTTTCCAGGACCCATCAGCTCCAAGTAAAGTAGTTGTTTCAATCCAGTTGTGGAGGGTGCAGCTCAGTGGCCCATGTGGGGATTGAACTGGCAACCTTGGTGTTATGAACACTGTGCTCTAACCAACTGAGCTAACCAGCTGCCTGAAAAAGACATTTTCAATAAATTTACCTCCCACATATCTTTTCTTAGGGAGTTGCTAAATGATTTATTCCATCAAAATTATGGCACAAAACCAAGACAAGGGAGACAAGGAACTTAAGAAACAGAAGATCTAACAAAGGAGAAAGATGAAAGGATGAAAATTGTCCTAGGACTACAGGGCAACTGGTTCATATAAGAGCAAATCAGAGACTACGAGATAATTTTCTTCATGAAGATGAAACTGATAGGAATAAACATCTTGAGAGGAGATGTGGGAAAATGGCAATAAATCTCGGTTTAAATTACATTACTACAAAGAAAACTATAATAAGAAACAACAACAAAAATAGTTATTAACTCTAGGAAATACAAAGATGTTGAGGAAAAGTAACATATCTCAGCTCTAATACCATTTGTAGTCATAAAAATGTAAACACTGAATACTGATTTAACCAAAATTAAAATTAAATTACGTCAGGAAAATGTGGAAGATGTTGTATATTAAATGTGTGTATGTACTGTGGAAGCAGAGGGAGTAAAGACAACTAAACTCTGTTAGCATAAACTTAAATTGATAGCTAAGGCAAAGAATGAAAAGCCAAGATGCACCAAAAAATAAGCTAAAAGCAAACTGCCTCAGGAGAAATATGATTGGCGATGCTACTGTTTGTTTTTATTATTAAACACTGTAGAATTCAGTGACTCATTTATTTATATATATATATATAAAACTATTTTAACCTAAAAACTAAGATAAAAACGTTTTTAATTGAATGCAAAAATATATTCTTTATGTAATCCCCTCAACCCCTCCAGTCCAGATACCCTAAATGTTATCTTTGTAACAGATCAGATCAGAAAATGTAAAACATTTTTTATAGTAAGACACATTACTATATTTACTATGGAGAAGTAAATGATGTTTCACAACTTCATAGTATTCTCTCTATGGAAACAGAGAAGAAATTTTTTGGAGGCCTTAATACTTAAAAAGAATAATTATTCTTATCTTGAACTAGTAGTTTTTCTTTCTTCCTCTTTCCTAAAATATGGTCACTGTAATTCATGCACATAATTTTTTAATTCCCTATTTCTGATGGTTGCCAGAAAACTCAGAGCAATTAGTGGCCCACAGTTCTAAGAGTACAGGATAGTGTGACATCTCCTTGGGAGACTAAACTTACTCGGGGCTTCCCCTTTTTCTCTTTTATCCTCATTTTCTCTTCTCAGTTTTTTTTATTTTTTATATTATCTTGAAAAACTGTTCATATCTTAATATGCTACCTCAAGTCATTTTCAGAGTGAAATGAGTATAGATAAACAAATACAGGCACCTCTAGAGATTTGCTCTCTACTCCTCAGGCAGGAATTGTGTAAGTGCTTTACGTGCTTTTGGGAAAGTCCTAAGAAGTTTAGACAGATATGAAAACGTTATGCCCTAAAAGAATCCCCTGGGCTAAACCCTGCCACTTGGGCCCTCAGACTTATTTTGGGAAACTTCCCCTTGACTAACTATGTAAAGAAGAGAACCAAAGTAACCTAAGTCCCTTTCAGATTTAAATCACCTCTAGGGTGGTCATGAGGGGAAGGGAGAGTGGTGTTGGCAAAAGGTGATAAACTGCTGGCCTAGGCCGAATGTTTAAACTGATAGAGTTTGAAATACATCTCCCATATTTATCACACATGCAGCCCATGACTGAGAGACTAGAAACTTCAATGCACATGAGACAGACTGAGAACAAGACATGTGGAAAGAAGAGCTGATGGACAGATAACAATATGTTAGAAAGTATGCAGGACCTCAGCAGACTGCAGTGAACCATGTACATAGTACCACCAAGTCATACTGTCAGGCCTTCATGTGATTTATAACCCTGCCTAGGCTTTATAATTCTTTCATGGCAGATGTAAAAGCCTCAGGCTCAAAAGTTCCTGCAACTCCCCTACAGGACAACTTTACAAAACAGTGTTTTCAGTAATACCCTAAAATATAGCGAATGACAGCCAATTGTTGATTATCTACCTAATATGATTAACTAATTACCACTATGCTAAAGACCACAGGAAATACAAACAAGTATTAAGACATGACACTTATTACAAGGAGCTTGCAATCTAGTTGGGTTAATAATAAATAAGAGTATAGAAATTAAACACACATAGACACACACAATAAAGGCATTATGGGACAAATGAAAAGTACTAGGAAAGTACAAACAGAAGGTAATAGACAATTAAGTGATCTGAAAATGTAACCAGAGGATTTGACCTCTGGGGTGACTTTTAAAGAGTGGGAAATATTTGCCCCCAAGAGGAAAATTGAGAGGACATCTGGTTGACAGGATGATAATAGAGGTAAGTAAGAAGTACTAGATTGGATTATTGCATAATGAGTAGATCAGTTTGGCTGGAATGAAAAGTATAAGTAGCGGAGCAGTAATAGGGAAGGCTGAGAAAAAAAGCTAAGGACAAATTATAGGGTCTTAAATGCCAGACTAAGAGGTTTGAATCCTAAGCCTCATCTAGAGATAGTACAACTTTTAAAGTTTTTTGAGTAGTGCAGTAATAAGAAAGCCGTTTCAGAAAGATTTTTTTCAGCGGTGGTATATACAATGTACTGGAGAGGCGACAAACTGGGATCAATGATATTAGCACAGTTTATGGGTAAGATATTACAGACTTATCCTAAGATGTAGACGATGAAAAGGAAAAAGATATTTGAGGTACATTATGAATAAAAAAATGATAGACCTTGATGATTAAATGAAATAAAATCATACACATTTATAAGCCTTAGGAAACAGAAGAATATTACTATGAGTTATAGAAATATGGGAATTTTTAAAAAGCTGGCATGGCTTGTACATATCCAACAGACAAAAATGTGGAATTGGGGTTGAGAGATACAAAGTTTAGTCCCTAGTGTTTATAATAGATAAGAATAGTAAGGCAATTCACTGATTGAAACATAGTTAATTCAGGTTCTATCCTAATAGCCTCCAGGAAAAAGATTTTGATTTAGAAGATAATCAACACCTGAGTGCTTTAAATTACAGCTTTGAGGTATACACTGCCCTGATAAAAAACTTTTGCATTTACATTCTGAAAGTAATGACAAAAGATCAAGTTTCTAGAACAAAGTCAGCTAAACTCTAACTACTTTAAAAATATAAACAAATATACAAATTGTGTTGATGTCAAAGCCATAGCTGAAAGGAGGCGGGGTTGTTCAGAGTACAAAAGGCAAGATTGTCTACAAATATTGGATATTAAGTATAATATAAATGAACTCATTACCTGCAAAGGAAAAGAAAAGTTTGTATAGACTTTAGACTTTACAGTGAGGAGAAATGATCTTTTCACTAGGGCTAATCTTAAATAGTAGAATTTTCTGATTCTGGGCACCGGTCACTTTTTATAGTGGAAAAATCCAGCCTTCTGAAGCTCAATTAATTTATTTCCTACTTGGCCTAAGTACACGGGCTTGACAGAGTTAAGAGACTATCAAGAAAGTGAAGACAGCAATGTCACAAAACAGAATCCCCTGACAACCTGGCTTGGCTCATGTAGTTCCAATTTTGCCTCTGAATCTTGGTGACCTGGAAGTTTTCAGAGTAAGACCTGGATTAAACTACTAGTTCTTACTAACTGAAGCAAAATTTAGCATTGGAGGTCCTCCTTATCTTTCTCTGACTGAAAAATGTTGGGTATTTAAGTGGGTAAATGGCTCAGTATGCAAATAAAACTTTACTAAACAGTCATTTAAACTATTTAAATTAATCCTTCTTACATTTAACTTGTTTTGACAAATTAGGGTTGAGATGAGCTGAGTCCTCTCTACCACTAATTCTGAGATTATCTATTGCTGAATTGTCACTATAGGAAGGCAGGGAGTGATCCCTATACTTCCAGTTAAACTAAAACAAATTCTGGAAACATTACATGTGTGTTGTGTGTAAAAACATAAAATAGCTCTCTATTTCTTAGTTTCTTTTATAACCAATGGAGTTTTGTGCAGAGGAAATTTGTCATTTTTTTAAAAATGGTAATGGCAGCTTAAAAAAAAAATTTAAATAATGTTTCTGTGTTCCTCTAAGACCAAACAGAACCTGTGGGATATGAAATACTGTCCCTGAGTGCCCAGGTAATATATTTAATAATTTGTTTATCCTTTTCTATAGAACTAAAAATCAATTTAAATAAAGGTTCAAAAACTCTCAAGCGAAGATCAGAAAGAGAAAACTAGACACTCACTAGTCGGTCTCTGTCATTTTGGAGTGATGACATAGCTTTTTTTAAACTCTGTACTTCAGCTGGACTGGCTGCAGACTGGGCTGCAGACCTCTGCTTCCCTTCCTCTATCTTGCGGAATTTCTCCAGTTCATTCAACAGGTGATCTCTCTCACTCTGTAGACTGGCCATAGCCTTGGAAAAGGACTGCACTTGGTTGTAAGAATCTTCTAGCTGTGAAGACAAGTGAAGCAGTTGCTTATCTTTTGATAGAAGCTGCTGGTTAAGTTTCTCAAGGGGAGGCAAGCTGTTCTCCTCAGTGGAATTCACTGGAAAGGCAGCTTTAGAAACAAGAACCTCTCTCTCTCTCAAGGGGCCCTGTTCTTCTTTGAGCTGTGACAACTCCTTCAGACTGGCATCATATTTCCTTTTCAGTTCATCAAGCTCCTCATTGGCATGATCTCTACTATTTTGTAGGGAACTCATAGACCTTCCAAAAGACTGGATTTGTGCTGTGAGATCTTTATTTTCTTTGGTAACCATGAGTAATTTCTGCTCCATCTCCACCAGATCTCTTGCTAGCTCTGCCACCCTCTCTTCTGCTGTTTCCGTTTCATTTCGCATTATCCCTGCATCATGATGAAGATGCTTTAATTCTTTCTTCATTTTATCTTCAATCTCGCCTACTTTCTTCGCAGCTTCCATCTGAACATGAACCAATTCCTCTTCTAGTTCTGTCATTCTCTTTTGAGAGGAAGAAAGAGTAGTATTTAATCTCTGTACCTCTTCTTCTTTTACTTTTAATTGGGCCTGAAATAGTCCTAATGTACCTTCTTCTTGCAAGGCTGTCAACTGTCTCTTTAGTTGAGATACAGATACTTTCAAGCTCTCAATCTCTTTAGATAAACCTTGTTTCTCGTCCTGGAGGGCAGCAGAGGACCTCTGCATATCCTCCTTTGCTTCTTCAGACTCCTTCAGCTTTTCTTCCAATTTAGCACATTCATTTTTTAGCTCCTTATTCTGCTTAAGTTGAGCTTCAAGGAGTTGTTTTTGCTGACAGTCCTTTCTTGTTATCACTTGGTTCAGGTCTTCTCTATATTGGATCAGTTCTGCATCCAGCTTGGCATTCTCGGAATTAAGATCATCCATATGGCTTCTCAAGCATCGCATTTCTTCCTTAAGCCTATTATTCTCAGCAGCAGCCTCTTGGATGAGTTGGTCTTTTTCCAAGATTACAGAGAGATGTCTCTCTTCCAGCTGCTGGTAGTCACCTACTATGCGGTCTCGGTCATCCTGGAGAGAAGACATGGATTTAACGAAGGAATTCAACTGAGCCTTCTGCTGCATATTTTCCTTTTTGATAGATTTCAGTGTTTCTATGAGCCGACTGGTTTTGTCAACAGCCTTTTTGTTCTCTTCTAAGACAACATTCTCCTCTTCCTCCTGGGACAACAGGTTTTCCAGTTCCTTCATTTCTTTATCATGTTGCTGATGCAGTTCAGCAACAGCTACTTGGATTGCCTGTTCCTTGGCAGAGAGCAGGCTTATAATTTTCTGCTCTTTCATGTTTATTTCTTCATGCAGCCTACTGGTCAGTTCTCTGGAGGCCTGAAGATCAGTCTCTAGCTGTTCATAACTGAACTTACGATTTTGGATATCAGCCTCTTGCTGCTTTATGATCCCTTCCAAATGTTCTTTATTTTCCTTACTGTTTTCTAAACAGTTATTTAAATCAGTCAACTGGTCTCTGAGACTCTTAAGTTCTGATTCTAATTTAGCTAATTCATTCTGAGAATTATGGTATAGATGTTGAGTCTCTTCTAGCTGAGACAGAAGTTCTTTGTTTTCCCCCTGTAGAGTATCACAGGCCTTCTGTTGAAGCTGGACCTCTGTCTGGGCCTTGGACTCCCAAATCTGTTTGTCATGTTCAAGTCTAGAAAAAAAGAGAGGTCATACATTACAGATTCCAAGGAAAAACTACTTGATGCCTGCCTAAGAAACACATAGTACAACATGTACTCAGGTCTACAAGTGAATATTCATAATTAAAGGTGTTCATCTCTCTAATGAAGAGATATTAGTTGTACTGAATGCTCTGTATTAAAGGTATACTGCACCTATGATTCATTGAAATGAATCATTTAAATTATTTATTTAAATGATGAACTCCAAAGTATGTTGCTTATTTTACTGACATGGTTTTGGACACCCTTAGAAAGTATTACTTTCTCCTATTTTGCTTTACTTTGCTCCAGACAAGCTGGAGCAAAGTAAATGTTTGGCCCCTTAAAGGAACAATCTTGGTGTGAGAGACAATAAGGAAACCCATCTCAGAGCAGGGTACTAGTGTGGGGGACACTGTTAGTTCTTGAACTTGAAAAGTGATATAAAATTGAAGTGTGAGGAAAATAACTCTAACAGACATAGGCAGTATGAATTGATGTGGACTATGAGGAGAGAAAAAAGGCTATCATTTAGGAAGCTAAGAAAATGATTTGGGGGCACTGTGGTACAAATCCAGATAAGAGGAGTGGAAATGGAAATGAAAAGAGGGAGAAATCTGGATCTCTCAATTGAAAGATGGGAAGAGACAGATGTGAATTTTTCATGTTAATACAGTTGTAGCTGAAAGTCATCTGGGAAGGGGGGAGGAGGAGGATGGGAGGGGGAGGGGATGGGAAGAGAGAGATGACTGAATATATCTTCTAGGGGAATTTAAGCCAAAGTCAGTCCCATAATATTAAAAGAAACAGTGACCGTTTAAACAGAGACTTTCCTTGCTTCAACTACCTTTGGAAGAGCAAAAAAGTTATTACGCATTTACCTGGAAATCTTGATCTTCATTTCCTCCATATGGATGGACATCTGCCTAAGCTGATCCTTTAGAACACTGCAGTTCTCCTCTTTGAGTCTAGTTTCTTCTTCTTTGGTTTGAATGGCATCACTGAACTTCCTCTCCCATTTCTTGGCTTCATCCATCACCCTGTCCCGATCATCCTGGAGGGAAGACATGCTCTTCGTGAAAGCTGCAAGCTGGGCTACAGTGCTGTCCAGGTTTTCCTGAAGTTGCTTAACTTCCTTGTCTTTCTTGTTCAGAGTAATCTGAATCTCTCCAAAAGTCTCTTCCAAGTGACCTTTCTCTCTGCGTAAAGCATCCAGCTTCTCCTGCATATTCTTCTTCTCTTTCAGGTGTTTCTCTTCTACTTGCTCCAGTCTTCGCTCAAGATCTTCATCCTTTTGTTTCATTTGGCTTTTAACAGATTCTTTATTTGACTGAAGTTCCTTTTTCAACTTGAGATTGTCCGCTAGGACCCTTGCTGCTTCACTTTGGGTGTCGTCCAGCACTACTTTGAAGCTAGCTAATTCTGTTTCTGCCTTCTTGCGGTGTTCATTGGCTTGAGCCAGATTTTCTTTGGTTATCTCCAAATCTTTCTGGGACTCACTCTGAACAAATTCTAGGGCTTTAACAGTTCTCTCCAGAGCACTGATTTTCTCTTGGTACCTGATGCAGTCCTTCTGCAGCTGCTTTACTTCTTGTTGCTTTTCTTTTAACAGCTCCTGAAGTTCCTTTGCATGGCTCTTATTACTAGGTCCTTTCTGGGCACCTTGTATTTTCTCCATATATTCCTTTCGTATTTCTGTTTCCACCTGAGTTTTCTCCTTGACCAACTGCTGCTTTTCTTCTTCCAATTCACTCACACATTTTTTAAGGTTCTGCATTTCAGATTCCAGTCGCTCATTTTTTATTTGGGCATCTGTAACATCCTGATAATAATTCCCGATGCTTCCATTAAGTTCTGCTAATTGATTCATAAGCCTCTCTTCCAAATCATCTTTCTCTTCTTCGGCTGTCTCCTTGAGCTTGGTTACTCTGGCAAGTTCTTCTTGGGTTTGCTGATTTAATAGGTTTATTTTGGTTACTTCATCCTGAAGCATTTTTAGTTCACCATCCTTTGCTGATATTTGACTCAGTAAAGCATTTCTCTCATTTTCTAAAATCTGGCTCAATTCCTTTTCTTTCTGTTTCTCTTCTTCTAAGTCAGCAATTCTTTCTTTGAGCTGATCAATCTGCTGTAGATACTTATTAATTTCATCATTGGAGCTGACATTCTCACCTATATCAGGCTTGACACTGGTCTCTGGCAGAATGGATTCTGAACATTCACGCCTTGCACTCATACTCAAAGAGTCTTGCTTGTTAGCCTCATCTGGGGTAGGCTGTGCTGCCTCTTCAGTGACGTGCATTTGTTTATCATGTTTCTCAGTGGCCTCTAGGCTGGCTTGTTTGGACATGCCACCTTCTATCTCATGTTTTAAACTTTGAACTTCTTCACTTAGAGAGTCTTTTTCAGTCATTAAGGCTTCAAACACTTCAGAAAGGGTTTTATACTCTGTTTGGACCCTTTCCAGTTCCTCCTTCATGTTGGAATTGGAAGAAAGAAGTTCTTCCATACAGACTTTAGATGTGCCTTCTGCAGGGTGTACTTCCGCTCTAAGCCGGTCATTCTCTTCTTCCAGCTCTAGGATTTTCTGCTGTTTAGATTTAGCAAACTTTCTCATCTTTTCTTTCATTTCCTCCATTTCCTGTTGGGCTTCCTGCAACTGCTTTTCCACTTCTTTCTTGTTTGCTTCTGTGCTTCTTAGCTTGCCATACAGTTCTTGCTTCTCTTGCCTCACGGTTTCCACCACATGCTGAATCCTTTCTGCCTCATTACTAACATTCTCATAGGACTGCAGAAGAACTTCATACTCTTTTTGTAACTCTTTGTGTTTCTCTTGCCACTCAGTGCTCTCCGCAATCTTAGAACATTTCAAAGATTCAATTTCCTTCACTAACTTGTCTTTGTCTTCAGTAAGACCCTCCAGAGCCAATTTCAGACTTTCACAAGAACCAGTGAGACTCTGATTTTCCATTAAAGATCTGTCCACTTCTGTAATGAGTTTGTCTCTTTCTTCCTGAAGAAGAGCTAACTTGCCTAAGAACGTATCTTGCTCTTTATTTTGAGCAGAAACTTGCCTTTCCACATCTGCCAGAGATGTAGTGAGATGTTCAATGGTATCTCGGGCCAAAGACAACTCCTCTTGGAGACCTTTGTTTTCTTTTAGCACTTCTTTTCGGGAAATGAGGGCAGCCTGCAGTTTCCTCTGTATTTGTTGCTTTGCTTTATTTTCTTCTCCCATCTCTTCTGGTCTTTGCTTCATCTCACAAAGTTCCTCCTGTAACTGCTTTATCTTCTCATCCTGTTCTTTGGCCTGCATTTCCAGCTGTGTATGCAGAGCCTTAATTAAATCCTCTTGTTCTACCATCTCTGTTTGTACTTTAGTAAGCGCTTCTTCTTTCTTGCTAAGCTGTCCAGAAAGGTATCTAACTTCTTCTTCCTTTTTGCTTATGAGTTTTTGCAGTTCGTCTAGTTCAGGCTGTAAGTTTCTTAAATGTTTTAATCCAGCGATTTCTACTTGGCTGCTTTCCAATTTCTGCCTCAGGCTTTCTGCGCGGGCTTCGGCTTCTTGGGACGCTGCCTTCAGACTTTGGATTTCGAAACCCTGTTTATTTATCTGCTCTTGTAATTGAGATACCTCTTCTGATTTTTTAGTAAGCTCACTTATGGTAGAATTAACCCTCAATTCTAACTCCTCTTTCTCAGCCTCTATTTCTTTGAGCTGGGTCTTAATCTGGGCAATAGAAGTATTGCCCTGCAGAGCATGTGCGTCTCCAGAATGAGAAGCCCGGTCTAGGCACAAGTTAGACTCTGAAACAGGCTGGGCAGGTTGCTGCTCCGTGGCTTTGAGTAAAGGGTCTTCTAAACCTTGAGTGGCAGAGCCTCGTAACTGCTGCTCAGTGTCTAGAAGCTTTCTGTCTACAGGCTCCCGTATTTGAATCTGGAGTTGCCTTAGCTGGTCTCCAATGTTTTCATTTTCCTTGTTTTGCTCATCAAACTGTTCTTGCAAGCGATTATAGTCATCTTTCTGTTGCTTTAGCTCCTCCCTAAGATGTCTTTCTTTCTCCTGTGCCTTTTTTAGAATCACCTTGCGGGAGGTTACCACTTCCTGTAGCTTCTTTTGAAGTTGCTCCTTTTCTTTTTCAAGGTCCATTATCTTTTCTTCCAGCTCTGCTTTCCAGTGTTCTACAGCACCTGCATCAGGTGGGCTGCTCATCACTATTTCTTTTCCAGGTGCTGCGGCATCTCCACCACCTGCATCCTTATTACCTGTGGTTAACTTTTGGATAATTGCTTGGTTTTCAATGATTTCTGCTTGGAGCACATCTATTTGGTTTGCTTTCTCTTGCAAGTTCTGATTCATCTCTTTGAGCACAGCTTGTAACTCTTCTTCAGCTGCTGCCTTTTCTTCCAAATCCTTCCTTAAATGCTCTAGTTCCACTTCTTTCTCATATATTGTCTGTTTTAAAGAAATTTCTATTTCTTGGTATTTAGAAGTCACACATTTTTCTGAGTCTTCTTTACTTTCTTTATCTTCCTCCATTTCTCTCCTCTCACTCCCATTGATTGGAATCTCTTTTCCGGATTCGTCTTTCACTTTGGCCAATTCCTCTTCTAATTTACTGACTCTCTGTAGAAGTTCCTTTCTGTTAATAAGAGCTGCCTGGAGCTTTCTTTTTCTCTGCTCACTTTCTTTCTTTACAAGGTCCAATTCATGCTGAAGGTCTTTATTTATTAGCCCTGCCGAGCTCAATTCATCGTAAGTCTGTTTAAGGCCAGAAACAACTTCTTTATCTTCTTCTACTTGCTCTTTTTTTGCCTCTTCAGCTCTGGATAATACATTCAGCTGTTCTTTAAGAGTCTTAATTTCAACCCCAAGAGAAAACTTCTCTTCATTAAGCTGAACCATTTTCTCCGTCATACTTAAGCTGATTTCTGTCACTTGCTGATCCTTGTCCTCGACCGTTTGTTGAAGGGTTTCCACATCTTTCTTTTTCTCTAGTAAGAGTTGATCCATTTTTGCTATTTCCAGCTCCTTCTGTGAAAGAGTCTGTTTAAGCTCTTCCATCCTATTTGAGATATCCCTCACACGTTCTGCCCCCTCAAGCACTTCACTTTCCTTCTTCTGCAGCTGGTTTTGCAGGCTTTTCATCAGTGTACTCTGCTCAGAGAACTGAAGCTGCACACCATCCAGTTCATTCTGTAAAACTTCAATTTTCACATCTTTTGATTTGGCTTCTATGCTGAGACTGTGGATCTGTTCAGTAAGCAAGTTGTGTTGATTAGTCTGACTTTCATAGTCAAGCCTTCTTTGCCTTTCTGCTTCTGCAAGGTTCACTTTCAGTTGCTGTACCTGAGCCCTCAGTTCCGTTACTACACCAAGTTCCTTCACCTGAGAGAGAAGCTGGTCTCTTTCTTCAGACAAAGCAGCGAATGCACTGTTGGTGTCTTCAGCATTTTTCTTAAAATCTTCAATCTGCTGGGTTAGGCTGTTTATTTCCTTTGCTTTATCATCTAAATTTTTCTCATAGGTTTCTTCTGCTTTACGTAAGTTTATCTCAAGCTCCAAAATTTGACTTTTTAGCCTTTCCAATTCATCCTGGTGACACTGACAAATACCTGGTACAGCATAAGGGGGTTTATCAACATCATCCTGCTTTGCTAATTTCAATTCCATTCCAGTGTCACTTAAAGATATTTCCTCAGATGTTCTATTTTGATGTTCAGTGCTCATCTTCTCTTCTTTTTCAGTTGTTGGAAGACTGCTCTCTTCATTTGATATTGGAGGAAAATGCTGCCCTGTATCTTCATGCAATTTTTTCATCCTGACTGGAGGTATTCCTTCACCCTCTATCTGTTTCATTTCTTTGTCGTCAAGGACATCAGGGTCCCCCTCATCCCTTTTGCCCTGGAGCTGCAGCTTAAGAAATGCAATCTCCTCTTGAGCTTCTTTCATTTCCAACAATAAAACTGACAGTTCTTTATGTTTCTGAAAAAATGTATTCTCTAGAACATCTTGTCCACTTTCCTCAGCAGAAGAGCTGCTCTTGTTGAGCCTGGTAGTATCGACCATGCTGATCTGATTTTAAAATAAGAAAGAAAGACAAAGCCTCAATCAAATGTTTTATAAGACATAGCCAAACTAAAAACTGGTATTTTGTGCATTTTCCAAAATCTAAAACTTTTTAGTCCAAACCTCCTTCCTACCATAAAACTACTAAATACTTTTAAAATTGGTTTTTATTTTCCAAATTGGACCTCTGAGAGTGCCCTGTCAATTCTGCACTGAGGTCAAGCCATATTCATAAGACCTAAGGAAACCTGGAACTGTTTTCTAGACATTCCTTACTTGGAAAACTTTATTTCTTCAGATTAAAATACTTAACATGTTTGTCCCAAGAACTGCTTCAAAATTAAAAGAGAAGCAGGAAATGAATTAAACTTTTGTTTCATCCCATACCAAGGAGAAAGTTATGGGATTCATTCTTCTAAACTAGCCATTGAAATGAGAAATATTAGATAAGAGAGTCATTAACAGGCAAGTAGATTAACAAACAAGTACAATAAGTCCTCACAACGTCATGGATAGGTTCTTGGAACTGGGATGAGAGGACATATAAATAGAAATCATAGGCTAATCGATACAAACAAGCATTACATTCCTATAGCATCTCATCAACTATTATAAAGAAATGACTGTGTGAAACCACATTATTGGAGGACCTGCTGTAGACTGGGATATATTAACCAGGATCAGATAATCAAAAAGGAGTTCTGCTGGGGCCTGTGTATGAAACTATGGACTTGTTTGACAAAATACTAACCAAGTTACTATTACAAAGATTACTATGTTAAACTGCTCAATCCATACAAATTATTTCCATAATTGTTTTCTAGGGAAATAAAATCAATGAATCTCATAATAAATATAACAGTATTTCATTAAATGAGTTTGGGGACAGTGTATACAATGAAATCTCCATCTCTGCTAATAGCACCTTTTTTTTTTTCTCAGAAAAAAATTTCTAATTTGACAAAAGAAAAAAAAACAAAACCCATAGGATAGTCAAATAATGTAGTGGCCAAGAATATACGCTCTGTAGCCTGACTGCCTGAGTTTGTATCTTAGCTCTGCCATTTACTAGCAGAAGCTGGCACAGACTAAATATTCAATGAATATTAGCTATTATCATTACCAGGCCCTGCTGAGTAAGAAAAAAAAGAATCATTTTAGAATTATTTGTTATTTTAAGAAAAGTCATTTCATCAGTTTTTATAAGCATTATTTTATTTTTTGTGACACTACTCATTTATAACTCTTTACTCTCTGTGTTATTCATACTCATATATTTCTAGAGACCAAAACTGGAAACAGTCTTTAGCACAGGGAAAAAATTCCTTCATAATTTCTTCATGTCACATTGCTACTTATCTATCCCTATATACATGAAAGATCTGATACAGCCAAGGCTTCACTTTGCCAGAGACTTCTATGTAACTAACTCCTTTTTTGTTCTCTCTTATCACTAAGTATTATTTCCTCTTTTCTAACTATCAGTCATGCTACTTCACTCACTCCCTTCCTTTAGCCATGCCCTCTGCTGCTCCCCATGATATCTACAGAGTTTAATAACCTGTCAATGTCATCCCCCAAGGAGAGGGCAGAGAACCAGAGAACTTAGCTCCTTGTAGGCACTCTCATTATTCTTTTCTCTTCACGCTAGTCTACCTCTTTCAGCAGAGCTTACGCTTTCCATGAACCTTTCTTACTCACTCTTTCTTATACTAAAGGATTATCTTATTCACCCTTCCTTTTACAATCTGTGTGGTTTTCCACTTTCTTTTCTATTGTTCCCTGTTTACTTGTTCTCCCTTCTAGTTGTTTTGTTATTCTTTTTCTTAACAGATTTCCATATTTCTTATCTGTTTTTTTTTTTTTTGAGTTAAATTATCTTGTTCTCACTAGTCACTACAGCTAAGCATCTTAAAACATTAAGCACCCTCTTGGCCAAACAAGATTCATTTTTACTCTGTCAGTGTCCTTATAATGCTGTAATTTTCAAAATTTAGCTCCTTTTGACAATTTTGTGAACAGAGCATCCATGGCCCCATCAAAGGTATTGAATATAAGTGCGGTAGCTACTTTTGTTGTCAACTTGGCTAGACCACACTACCGACACTTGGTCAAACATTACTCTAGGTATTTCTGTGAAGGTATATTTTAGATGAGATTAACATTTACATCATAAACTTTGAGTAAAGGATATCATCCTCTATAATGTGGGTGGGCCTCATTCATTCAGTTGAAGGCCTTAATCAAATGAACGACCGACCTCCAAAATGAGGGAATTCTGCCAACAGATTGCCTTCGGACTTGATCAGCAATTCTTCCTTGGGTCTCCAGCTTGCTGGCCTACCCTGTATATTTTGAATTGCCAGCTTCCACAACTACATGAGCCAATTCCTTAAAATCTTACTCTATATGTGCATTTCCTATTAGTTCTGTGTCTCTGGAGAGCTCTAACAGAATAAGTAAGCAGATACTTTGTTAAGAATTTACATTATTTTTCAAGGTCATTTGTGACTCTATCACTGACTTCTTGGCTGGAAGAACATAGCCAATTAAACATAAGAAAGCTAATAATAATCTTATATATGCAGAATATTAAGGAACTACACATTTCTTATAGTAATTTTAAGGTTACAAAAAGCACTATTGTCCAAAAACACCCCATTTTAATATAATCCTAAGTGAAACTGCCAATTGATGGAAGAGAACTAGAGATTTTATCTTAAAAAAATCCAAATATTCAGAAACAAATGAGAATAAATGGATCTTAAATAGATCTCACCTTCTAGGTAATGTAATTCTATATCAACATTAGAAAGTTGCAGAAATGTTTAGTTTGAGGCTAACTCCTCAATCTAGTTCACATTCTGGTTATTTTAAGAACACATCACTTACCTCACTTATTTCTCTATCTGCCTCTCCAGTTCTATTCTGAGCCTCCAGGAGAGTAATCTTAGAAGATAATTTTTCTGAAAGTCACAAAATAAAGATCCTTAGAAGATATATGTAGACAGTTGGAAAAAACAGAGTCATGAGGCTGAGATGCATAAAATAAGAGGAAAGAATTAATACAAAAGAGTTTGGGGGAGATAAAAGGCTTTTTTTTTAATTAAAAAGAAATGTCAAAAGAAGATGTAAAATAAAATGGTACTATTAGGTGATGATAATTAACCTGAATTAATTGTTAAATAAATAGTGGAGGGCTTTAAAGTAGAAAGATACCAGAGCATGTGACAAGAAGCAGCTATTTTTGTTACATAATTTGGAACTTTTAGGGCAATAAATTTGCCCAAATTTATCCATAATCCTACTGTGTTCATAATACACACCTTGCATTAATATAGCACTTATAATGTCCTCAGTGTTCTTTCACATATGTGCATAAAGACATCAAACTTTAGCACTAGAAGGAGACTATCCAATTTTCTCAGTGACCATATGAAGAAACAAAGAAATGACATGACCTACAGCTAGTTCATGGAGAGCTGGGATCAGAATCCAGTCTTCTGAGTTCTAGCCCACGTTCTATTGTAATTCATATATCTAAATAGGGTAGTAGTATCTTGAAGGATAAAAATATTAGAAATTAATATTTACCCAAAGAGCTTATATTCTTTTTGAGAAGCTAAATCAAACAGTAAAGCAAAAATAAAGCATATTGTTTGCACCACATCAGTGTCTTTAACATGACCTACATGGGCCCTCATGATTTGGCCCTACTTATTTTCCAACCTCCTCTTCTTGCACTTCCCTTTTTTGTTCACTCTACTCCTAAAACACTGGCCTTCTTTCTGTCTGCAAACATATCGAAGTTTTTCATTACTCAGCGTATTTGTGCTGCTCATCCTCTGCTTGTAATGCTCTTTGCATGGCTGTCCCTTTTTCATCATTCCGTTTTCAAGTCTCAGAAAGGCCTACCTGACTACTCTACCGCTGCTTTCCTCTTCCCTCAGGCACACCTGCAGTAACCTTTTGATTTTTACCATAACACTTATCACTCTCTGAAATTTTCTTATTTATATACATGTTTATGGCCTATCTTCCCCCTAATATGTTCAGAACGGTATTCTTAGCAACTAGATTAGTGCCTGGCATATAGGATAGGCACCATAAAAATTGGCTGAATGAATGAACATTCATGAAACAAACAAATTCAAGACAGTATAGAACGTGTTCAGACACTTCACAAAATTATTTGAGCAATGGGTACAATGGTAGAAATGAAAATACAAAGGGTGAAGTTGAACAGAATACGACACAGAAACAAAGGTAACCCATAAGACCAAGCACTAAAACTAATACAAAAAACCTTAAGGCCAGTGATCTCTGCAGGGAAAAGCAAGGAGAACAGAACTCATGTTTGTAACACCTCTAAACGATAATGAGCTACATGACAGTGACAGGCGCTGTTTGCAAAACTGCAAAATAAGCGTCATGGACAAGGTCTCAAAGAAGTGCTTTCAGTGAGCTGAATAATGAGCCAGACTTGTGGTGTTCTTAATTTATTAGCAGTGGCAGGAAGAGTCTAAAAAAGGTATAACCCCTAGTTTAGAGCTAAGTGGAACTATAATATAAAATGGTTAAGGTGGAAATACTGGCTTTAGAGTTTAAAAAATAGTACAAACTTTACTCGGTACTCATTTTCATTCTTAGAAGATAAAGTGTATTAGTTAATTCAGGATAAAATGATCAGTAAAGCGTTATTAACAACACACCACTAAAACCATAAGGTCCTTGTGAAGCAGGTGATGCATGGAAGGAGGTATGTCTCCATTCTTACTAACCGTTCACAGACAGTCCAACAAAATAAAATGCTAAGATTAATTCAACACCACAATGAACATAGGGGTGCATATATTTTTTCGGATTAATGTCTTGGGATTTTTTGGATAAATACCTAAGAGTGGGATTGCTGGGTCGTAAGGTTGAATAATACTGTATGTCAACTATAATTATATATACATATAACCTCGGGACATGGAGTAGAGTGCGGGAACGGATTCAATGGAATTGTAATAGATAAGCATGATATTGGGGGTGGGAGGGCAATAGATGGGGGAGGGGGGTTGTTACTTTGTGAGGGTGAAAAGGGTAACTATTGCATTGTGCTGTACACCTGAAACTAACAATAAAAAAAACAAAAACTGGAAAAAAAAAAAGATTAATTCAACACAACAAAAGTTTATTTGGCAGCTACTATTTGCCAGGTACTATACTAGTTCTTGGTAAAAGCAAAGATGAAAAAAAAAAATGGCCCCTGTCCTTGAAGAGCTTATACTTTATTTTTGAAGAGCATATTGTATAAAATAAAAACACATAAGCAGATTATTTTAATATAATGTTAAAGGAATGCAAGGATGTTATAGAAGCACAAGAATGCATTTAATCCAACTATGGGGATCAGAGTCGATTTCCTGAAAAAAGACATACCCTAGCTGAAGCCTGAAAGATGAGTTAAGGATTAGCCATGCTAAAGGAAAGGGATAAGGTTCTAAGCAGTGTACAGCATGAGCAAAACCCAAAATGGTTTCTACCTTTGAGCCTTAATTTACACTGATCTCTATTACCCAATCTCAAAATTTATTACCGGGAATGTCCTTTTTTTTTTTTTTCTTTTCTTTTTTTGCCTATTTAAAAATTCATCATCTTATTAAGGTCCTATTCAAGCCATGCTTCCTAGAAAATTCCCTGACTCCTCCAAAATGAATATAATACAGACATTCTGCAGCATTTATAGCCCAGACTACAAAAAGATTATACTTATGTAAACACTGGTATTGTGCTTGAACTATTTAATGTGTATTAATCCTATCTTCGATAACTAGCAGCCAGCTACCTAAGTAAGATCTTTAAAATCAAACAATCAGAGAATCTACATGTTATACACATATAGTGATAAAGGTAGAGGCATTTGTGGGTTAAGGAGAATTATGGTTTTCATTTATACATACCATTCTCAGCTTTCAGTTCTTCCAGCTCTATAAAACTAAGGAGTAAGGCTCCCTTTTCATTCTCTAGCTCTATCACTCTCTTCTGCAAAAAGGCAATATTCTCCTCAGTGACTACCTAAATTGTAGAAAGACAACAAATTAATAATTCTCCAGTGAAAAATAATCATACTAATGCCAAGATAGCCCCCAGAATTTTTGTCTTCTAAAAGTTCTACAGCCATGAAAATACTTTAAAAATAGCATCTACTTATTTGCCTAGGTAATCTTTGAAGAAATGTTTTTTCTAGAAAGAGAAAATATTTCAAACTTCCAGTTTATTGGGTTTTGAATTTAAAACTGAAGCCTGTATTACAAAGACAGAAATTCTAACTCTACTGTATAAGAAAGAACATTTTCAGGTCCACAAGTAAGTAACATTATAAAATTAGATAAATGCCACCTGATAACAAGGTCACTCTCTTAAAGGAGACTGAACATAAAGAGAGGCTTTCAAAGGAGAACAGAGGCAAAAGTAATACGTACTCCTTAAGAAAGGGAGAAAAGCCATAATTGTTTTGCTTGTTCCAGGTTAGTAAAAATTATAGTGCTTCTTTTAAGCATACATATTGTTTGGCTTTCCTAATGACAGGCAAATATCAAATTATAACACATCTTTAGTTTTATGTCTTTTTTAATATTTTTCTTCTCCAAGGGGATTAATTCTATACAATTTTTCATAAGATTATAAAATTTTTGAGCCTTGAAGGTCTTTACAGCTCCCTCAGCCCCAAACCTTTTGATGTTTAAAGAAATGGCAAAGGATGAGTTTAAGGATTTTATGGCTTTTATCCTGCGGGAAGCTCCCCATTTGTATTATATAGGGCAAGTAAAACACAGAAAAGCTATAGGTCTTTCTGGCTTGAAGAATGAGAAGACAGACTTTGGGACAAACATAGCTGCCAGAATGTGAGGGGGGGGGAATCAAAGAGAGGAGAAAAAATTTCAGCAAGGGGAGCCCTGAATTCTACATATAATATTATGAACAATGAACTATGCATTTGCAGGGCTGCCCTGAAGCAATCCAGCTAAGGCAAAAATAATTCAACTGAGTTTTGAGTGGCTGCCTACCATAGGCCAGAGTATGTGATTTCAGTCTAAATTACTGGCTGAAAAAAAGTAATCAAAACTCTTCAGAGCTTAGAACTAACAGAAGAGAATCCTGAGAACAAAACACTCACAATATTCAGGATTTAACACAAAATCACTCATCACACAAAGAAATAAGGAAAGATGATGACCCATTCTCAAAAAAAAAAACCCCAAAACCAAAAACAATAAATAAATATAACCAATAGAGACCAAACACAAAATGATGCAGATTTTAGATTAGCAAACAATGATTTTGAAAGACGTTATTATAACTATGCTTGGGACATAAAAGAAAATATGCTTATGAGCGAAAACATAGAAAGTCTTAGTGGAGACTTCCATAAGAAGACAAAGGACAAGATGGACAGAAAAATTATTTGAAAAACTAATGGCCAAAATTTTCCTAAGAAACTCAACAAAAGCTAGGCAAGAAAATGATAAAGAAAACCACAACTAAGTACATCACAAACAAGGATAAAGAGGAAAGTCTTAGGTTAAAACTGTGGTCTGGGGCTTCTAACTTTTGTTAATATAATACATATAGCACCTAAAGAATAATAGTGCAAGGGTTTATACATTTTAAGTGGAGTGGTACAGTATTAACTCTATGAAGACTCAACGGTTAAGGATGTATATTATAAAAAAGATACATCATGCTAGCACCAAAGGAAAAATGGAGTAGTTATATTAATATCAGACAAAAGTACATCTCAGAGCAAAGAATGTCACCAGGGATAAAGTCATTTTATAATGATAAGTGGGTTACTTAATCAAGAAGACATAAAAATCCTAAATGTTAAAATGCCCAATAACATAGCTTGAAAATATATGCTGATGCAAAAACTGATAGAACTATAAGGGGAAATAGATAAACCTACAGCTATAAAGTAAAATTTCAGTACTTGTCTTAGTAATTGAGACAAGTAGACAGAAAAGCAGCAAGGATATAGTATATTTGAATAACACTATCAACCAACCTTACATGATGGACATTTATAGAACATTGCAGTTACAACAGCAGACTATACAATATTTTCAAGTATATAAGGAATGTTTACCAAAATAAGACAATATTCTTGGCCATAAGAAAAGTCTCAACCAATTCTAAAAGATTCAAGTCATATAAAATAGGTGCTCTGGACCACAATCAGAAAACACCTCTAGACATATCATCACGCCCAAATTATTTGGAAACTTAATAACCCAGGGGGCAAAGAGGAAATCAAAAGGGAAATCTGTACTTTGAACTGAGTGAAAATGAAAACACAACAGAATTTGTGAGATTCTGCTAACACATATTTTAGGGGGGGAAATTAACATGTATAGTAAAAAAAAAATGCTTATAGTATTATAAATAAGAAAGGTCTCAAACTAATGGCCTCAGGTTCCACCTTAAGAAGCTCAGAAGAAATCAAATCCAAAGTAAAGAGAAGAAAGAAAATAACAAAGATCAAAGTATAAATCAATAAAATAGAAAACAGGAAACAACAGAGAATCAATGAAGCCAAAGCTGGTTTTCTGAGATCAGCAAAGTTGGTAAACTGCTGGGCAATCTAACCTGTATAAGAAAGGAAAAACAACTTACCAATACTAAGAATGGGAGAGGTGACATCACTAGTCTACTGCTATTAAAAGGATCATAGGGTACTATTATAACTTTATGCCTATAAATTTGAGACTTTAGGTGAAATGGGCAAATTCCCTAAAAGATTTAAAATACCAAAGCTCACTCAAGAAGAAATAGCTAACATGAATAGCCATGTAGCTACTAAACAAATGAAAACTGTACAGAAAAATGCTCCCACAAAGAAAATTCCAGGATTAGAAGGCTTCACTGGTGAATTTTCACAAAACATTTCAGGAAAAAATAATACCAAGTATACACAAAATCTTTTAAAAAACTAAAAAGAAAGGAATACTTCCCAATTAATTCTAAAAGGTTAGCATTATTCATATAGCAAAACCAAAAAAAGATATTACAGAAAACTACAGGCATAAACATAAATGCAAAACTTTAAAACAAAATTTCAGCAAATTGAATCCAACCAAATAGAAAGACAATGTATCATTACCAGGTGAGGTTTACTCCTGTAACTCTCATACACTGTTGGTGGAAATGTAAACTAATAACCACTTTGGAAAACAATCTGGTGGTGTCTTAAAACCTCCCAAATACTTCCCGCATGATCCAGGCATTCCACTTCTAGGTATTACTGAGAATAAAGAAAGCATAGATCCGAACAAAGATTTCTAAAGAATATTCATAGAAGCTTTATTTGTAATAGTCCCAAACTGTCAACAACCCAAATTTGTCCAGCAAGTAAATGGATAAACAAATTGTGGTATGTACAATTGCCTTAACAACACAAAGGAATGAATTATTGCTACATACAACAAGAGGATGAGTCTCAAAGTAAGGATGCTGAACAAAAAAAGCCGGGGGGGGGGGGGGGGGGGGGACGGGAAGAGTATATACAATTTATATAAAATCCTAAAAAAGACATACTAATCTATAATGACAAAAAGAAGATCCATTATTGCCTGGGTGGAAGAGATGTGAGGGAGAAACTAAAATGGGGCATGAGAAAACTACTGAGGATGATGAATATGTTCACTTTATTTATATTGGTGATAGTTTCATGCATATGTCAAAATTTATTAAATTGCATACTTTAAAAGTGTGCAGGGCCGGCCGAGTGGCGCGATGGTTAAGAACTGGCTTGGGATGCCAGAGGGCCCCGGTTCGGATCCCACATATGAGGGCCAGTGACACTGCCCTCTACAGCTAAGATGCTGAACAACAGCTCAACCTGGAGCTGGGCTGCCATGATTCGCCGGCGACCGCATAGGCTACAGCCCCTGTGGCAGTGGATTGGCATGGGCTACCGTGTGTAGCCAGCAGCCAGCGTGAGCGGCCGGCAGCCGCAGTGAGCGGCCATCCAGAAGCCAGCAACTGATCTGCCTCGCCCGGGAAGAGCGCAATGATGGTTCCAACTTGGGCCAGTGAAGCAACGTCCTCCACAACTAGACTGAAGAACAAAAGGACAGCAACTTGTCGTTCCCCTTCCCCCAATTCCCCAGCGCTGTTCCCATCCCCCAATTCCCCAATAAAAATCTTAAAAAAAAAAGTGTGCAGATTATTGTATGTCAATTATACCTCTAATCAAACTGTTTAAAAGGAAAATAAGTCACTAGATAAGTGAAAATAAAATTCAAAAAAACTACAAATTATCAAGTAGAAAGGAAGATATAACAGAAAGAAAAAAAAAAACCAAGAAAACAAAAATTGTAGACCTAAATCCAATCATATCACTAATTACATTAAATGGACTACAATTACAAAGTAGAGATTATGAGAAGAAATAAAAAAGAATAACCTAACTATATGCTACCTTTCAGGCATTCATTTTAAGTAAAAAGATAAGTTAAAAGTAAAGGATAGAAAAGAATATACCATGCAAACAGTAAACATAAGAAGACTAGAGTTCTTTTATTAATATCAGATACAACAGAACTTCAAGTAGAGAAATAGTACTACAGATAGAATATCTCATCAGAAGATATGTGTTTGTACTTAATACCAGATTCATATTACAAAGAAGCAGAAAGTGACAGTTAAAAGGAAAAATGGACAATTTCACAATCAGTTGAAGATTTTAATTGCTTCTAGCAACTGTTTCAACAACTATACAAAAATCAGTCAAAACAAAGATAATCTGAATAATCTGATAATCTGAAGATATCTATACTCTCAGTGATATTTGTAGAACATTACAACCAATAACTATAGAATATACATTCTTTATAAGTGCACAAGCTATGTTCACTAAGGCAGATCACATGCTGTGTCTTCAAAAGACTGACATCTTATAAAGCATATTATCTTACTGCAATGAAATTAAAAATTAATAATAGTAAGCTATCCAGAAACAAAACCTAATATACAGATATAAAACAACACACTTCTAAATAATACATGGTCAAAGAAGAAATCACAAGGAAAATTAGAAAACTCTTCAAACAATAAATGATAAACACAACATATAAACTGTGTGCTTAGAGGGAATTGTGTAACTTCAAATGTTTATATGAGAAAAGAAGATCTGAAGCCTTTGATATAAAGTTTCACTTTAAGATAGAAAAAGCTAAAAAATGTACAGCCAACATGCAAAACAGTATGGAGATTCCTCAAAAAATTAAGGACAGAATTATCACAGGATGCAGCACTCCCTCTTCTAGGTATCTGACCAAAAAAATCTGAAAACATTTATCCGTAAAGATATATGTACCCCTATGTTCACTGCAGCATTTTTCATGGTGGCCAAGACATGAAAACAAACGAAGTGGCCTTCTATACATAACTGAATAAAGAAGATGTGGTACATATATACAAAGGAATACTACTTGGCCACAAGAAAAGATGAAATGCTGCCGTTTATGACAATATGAATGGATCTTGAAATTATCGTGCTAAGCGAAATAAGTCAGACAGAAAAAATTAAGAACCATATGACTTCACTCATATGTGGGATATAAAACTGAAAGCAACAAATGAAAAAGACAAACAAACAAACAAAAACTCATAGACACACAGACAACAGTTCAGTGGTTACCAGAGGGTAAGGGGGGAGCAGGGAGGTAGAAGAAGGTAAAGGGGGTCAAAATATACGGTGATGGAAGGAGAACTGACTCTGGATGGTGAACACACAATGCAATATATATACAGATGATGTATTACAGAAATGTACACTTGAAACCTATATAATTTTACTAACCAATGTCACAATAAATTTAATAAAAATTTTAAAAAACAATTAAAAATAAATAAAGAAGCTAAAAAAAGAAGAGCAAAGTAAAACCAAATAACAGAAATTACAAGAGCAGAAATCAATAAAAGTGAAAACAGACCAGCAATAAAGAAAATCAATAAGGTCAAAAGTTGGCTTTTGAAAAGATACAAAAAAAAAGTTGAATAATTTCTAGTTAAGACTGATCAAGAAAATGAAGCACAAATTGGGGAGATGTTGGACAAAGGGTACACACAGTTAGAAGGTGACAAGTTCTGGAGCTCTAATACCCAACATGGTGATAATAGCTAACAACACTGTATTAGGAAATTCAAAGTTGCTAAGAGACTAGATTTTAAATGTTCTCAGCATAACAAAAAAAGAATTAAGTCACATGATGGAGGTGTTAGCTAACATAATCACACTATAATATATAAATGTGTCAAATCAACATCATTGTATACCTTAAAGCTTATACAGTGTTATGTCAATTATTAAAAAAAATAGGGTTTGGGTAGGGGTGGGTATCACTACCAAGTTTATAAGCATTAAAAGGATAAATAGTGAGTACTACAACCAACCTTATGACAAAAATTTGTCATCTTCAATAAAATGGACAAAATCTCAAAAAAAAAATCTAAACTGACATAAGATAAAAAGAAAATCTTATTAGCCTTTTATCTGAAAAAGAAATTCAATTCATTATCACTCCAGACCCAGGTGGTTTCACTGAATTCTTTCAAACACCTAAGAAAAAATAATAATCTTACACAAACTCAGAAAATAGAAATGAATAATTCCCAACTTACTTTATGATCCTAATACCAAAATAACTTTTTATAACCCTAATACCAAAATCTGACAAAGATAATACAAAATAGGAAATTACAACAAATATCCTTCATGAATATCGATACAAAAATCCTTCACAAAATAGTAGGAAATCAAATTCAGTAATATACAAAAAGGATAACACTTTATGACCAAGTGGGTTTATCCCAACAGGCCAAGTTGGTTTAAATATTCAAAAATTAAAGTACTGAACCATATTAACAGAACAAAGAAGAAAACCCATATGATATTAATAATTTCAATAAATGTAGAAGCTGCATTTGACAAAATTCAATACTAAGCCTTAGCAAACTAGGACTAGAAGAGGGGAATGTCATCAACCTGATAAAGGACATTCATGGAAAACTTAAAACTAGTGGTGCAGCTTATGGTAAAATATGGAAAGGAACACTTTCCCCTAAGATCAAGAACAGTGCAAGAAGGCCCAATCTCACCACTTCTATTAAATAGTGTAATGAAGGTCCTAGCCATTGAATAAAAAAGATATAAAGGCATAAAGATTAGAAAGGTGTAAATAAAACTTGTCTTTCTTTGCAGATGAATGGCTGTTTATGTAGAAGAGCCTAAGGAATTTATGAAGAGAGACTAGAACTAATGAGTATTTACCAAGTTCACATAACATAAGGTTCATAAGCAAAATTCAATTGTACATTGACACATTAGCAGCAAACAGTTGGAAACTGAAATTAGAATAATTCCATCTAAAAAAAAAGAATAATTCCATCTATAATAGCATCAAAAATATAAACTATTTGGGAATAAATTTTAAAATGTGCATAACTCCTCCAACAAAAACTATAAAATGTTGCTGAAAGAAATTAAAGAAGATCTAAATATGTGGAAAGATAGGCTATACTCATGGACTGAAAAGTTCAGTAGTGTTAAGATAGCCATTCTCCTTAAATTTGTCTACAGATTCAATGCAGTGGCAATTCAAAATCCCAGCTTTTTTTTTTTAATAGAATTTGAGAAAGCTGAATGTATAATTTCTATGGAAATGCAAAGGGCCTAGAATAATTAAAGTAATCTGGAAAAGGAGAACAAAGTCAGAGCACTTATACTACCTGACTTCAAGTCTAACTACAAACTACAGTAACGAAGACAGTGTTATACTGGCATAAGGATTGTCAAATAGATCAATACAGCAAAATAAAATGCTCAGAAATGGACTTATTAACCATTTGATTTTCACCAAAGGTACCAAAGCAATTTAATGAGGAACAGTCTTAACAAGAAATGGTGCTGAAACTAGCTAACCATATGCGAAAAATAAATAATTTGCACTGTTGATCCTTATCTTACACCACATATAAAAATTTACTGAGGTTCACAGATTTAACTTTGAAAGCTAAAACCATAAAGCTGTGGAAGAAAATATAAGAGAATACCTTCAACTTGATGTTAAGCAAAGGTTTCAAAGACAGGACACAGAAAATTATAACCATAAAAAATGATAAACAATAGACTGTCAAAATTTAAAATATCTGCTAATTTAAAAAGACATCATGAAAAAATTAATAGGAGGCAAGCCACAGCATGAGGGAGAAAATATTCATCAAACATATCTGATCATAAATTGGCATTTAGGATATGTAAAGAATTCCTACAACCTGATACCAAAAAGGCAAAGAACTCAGTTTTAAAAAGGGGAAAGGACCTGAACACACGCTTTACTAAAAGAAGGTATACCAGTGGCCAAGAATCTCAAGTTAAAATGTTCAACACCATTTGTCATCAGAGAAATGCAAATTGAAACCACAAGAAGATGTCACTAACACACCCATTAGAATAAAATTTTAAAAACGGACAATACCAAATCTTGGAGAAGATGTGGAGCAACTAGAACTCTCATATATTTTAGGTGGGAGTATAAAATAATACAACCACTTTGGGAAAAGATCTGGCAGTTTCTTATAAAGCTAAATAGGTCCATGCTTACTCTATGGCCCAGAAATTTCTCAACTAGTATTTACTTAAGATAAATGAAAACATATGTCCATATAACTTGTATAAGAATGTTCATGGGCTGGCCGAGTGGCTCAGCTGGTTAAGAGCTCGCTTGGGAGCACCAGCTCTGAGCAGCAGGGCTGTGGTTCGGATCCCACATTGAGGGCCAGTGACGCTCGCCCTCTACAGCTAAGATGATGAACAACAGCTCGACCTGGAGCTGGGCTGCTGTGAGTTGCTGGTGATGGCATAGGCTGCAGCAGGGCTGCAGTGGGCTGTTGTGAGCTATGTGAGTGGCTGGCAGCCAGCGTGAGCGGCTGGTAGCTGGTGTGAGCTACCAGGAGCCGCTGTGAGCAGCCGACCAACGACCGGCGACCGACTGCCTCACACAGGAAGAGCACAATGATCATACTAACATGGGCCAGTGAAGTGACATTCTTCACAACTAGAC
This sequence comes from Hipposideros armiger, assembly GCF_001890085.2. Classification (NCBI taxonomy): domain Eukaryota; kingdom Metazoa; phylum Chordata; class Mammalia; order Chiroptera; family Hipposideridae; genus Hipposideros; species Hipposideros armiger. The sequence continues at coordinate 7,550,847 of NW_017731358.1, read as the reverse complement.
TGAAGAACAAAACCAGCAATTTGTCTACCTGTCTGTTCCCCTTCCCCGATTCCCCAACGCTGTTACCCTCCCCCCAATTCCCCAATAAAATCTTAAAAAAAAAAAAATGTTCATAACACCTTAATTCATAATAGCAAAAAACATGAAAAAGCTCAGATATCTATCAAAAGGAAATTACAGCACAACCATGCAAAAAGAAAATGCAACATATTCATAAAATGGAATACTCAGTAATACAAAAGAATTATGATATATGCAACAATATGGATGAAACTTATAATATGCTGAGTGAAAGAAGCTTTACACAAAAGAGCACATATGTATGATTACATTTATATGATGTAAAACAGGCAGAATTAATCTATAGTGAAAAATTCGAATATTAGTCATCTCTGGAGGGGAAGAATAGGGTTGACTGCAAAAGGGTATGAAGATACTTTATGGGGTGATGCTGGTAACATGTCTTGATGAGAATTTGGGTAAAACTTAATGAATTTTATAAAACTCAATGAATTATCCCCTTAATATTTCTTCATTTCATGTTTTGTAAATCTTACTTCAAAAGAAAAAAAACGATAAACAAATATTAAAACCCAGCCAATGATTCACTTGTTGAAATACTTAGAGAGGAAAGTACTGGTGTCTACAATCTACTATAAAATGTATAAAAAGATTGAGATGAATAAATGGATGGATAAATGGATATTTGATAAAGCAAATACAGAAAAATGTTAATGATACAATCTAAATGGTGTGTATACAGGTGTTCACTATAAAATTCTTTCATTTTTTTTTGAATTGTTGAAAATGTCTTAAAACATCGGAGGAAAAAGTTGAGAACAGGAGAACAGAAGAGCCTGGAAAGCCTAGATGCCGTAAACCAGGAAGCAAAAATTTTTATCAGTGCACAGTACTGCCCAGGAAGTGTGGGATTCTGCTGGCCAATACGTCTGTCAGTTTGGGAAGGTATAATCTTATAATGGAGACGAATGAATCCAGTTATCCCAGTATGACACGAGTTAAATTAAGATCATCAAACTAACTCTTCTTGTTCTGATGTACATGCTCAATTAGCAACCTTCTGGAGGTTTTTATAGAAGGAAGAGACACTATACTGGCCATCAATAGCCACTTGGCTATTAAACTTTTTACTGCTAATTAATCAATGGGAGCATTATGATTTCTGTAATAAACTTACAAGTTGGGTTAGGCTGAGTTGTATACAGTAAACCTTATCAAATCTCAGTCTACCAAAAAAAATTGACTTCTCAGCTGAGAAAACTGATTATAAGATTAAAAAAGATTCATCTCCAATACAGATTTCTAAAACTTCAGAATCAGAAAGGCTCCTGAGATCATGGTGCTTGTTATCTACTTTTTTCTCACGATTCATTGTTGAGACACTACATTAACGTCTTTCATGATTCCTTCATAAAAAGCACTTCATCAGGCATAAAAGAAAGAAGGCTTATACTGTTTTCTGGAATAAATTCTTAATAGAACACACGAGTGTAAATACAGCAAAGACAAACTGATCATATTCATAAGAAGTGCACATTTAATTACCTGTGCGCATTCGTTAGAAACATCTGGAAAAGAAGTCTGACATGCTGTTTCATCTTTTTGCAAGGTTGGTTTATTTAGCAATTGGCTAATTTCTTTGGATTTTTGCAGGAGTTGATCTAAGGAAAAGAAAATAATAGAAATGATCTCTCCCTCAAGTCTGACACTTAGTGAGCTATTCAGGATACATCATATGCTGTTTACTCTAGTTTTATTATCTTAATTAAAATTATGATGCCAATGACAACATATTTTTAACCATTTAAATACTCTCAAGTACCAAAGGGCATCTCAGTAAGCCACTAGCTTCAAAGGTAAAACAGGCTTAAGCATTTTTTTTTTCCTTTTCCCCTTGAAAATGCCTTTAGCGTTATTTTTTTCCTCCTCTTCATTCTTCACTTATAGTATTATGAATCCCACTGAGATTCTGTAGCATGGTTTTAAACATGAACGTGGTCCTATTAAGAGGAGTAACACACTGTTCCCATGGAATGCCCCTCCAGGCTTTCCGGTTAACATGCAGTTCTTCAATACAGATCTTCAACTTAACCTTTTCAAAATCTTTCCTTTAGATATATGCCAATGTACTAGAGTTAAACTAAATTAGAGGCATGTATTGCTTTAATAATAACACGTTTTGTAAAAAATAAGGTTTCTTTAAAGTTTTGTTAAGGATAAATTTTTTATTAAAAAGAAATTTTCAATTTTAAGAAAAGCATCCATCTTTAGAAGGATGACTTTATGCAATTCAGTCTCCCTAATTATGCACCTAGATCTGGTCTGAGTTTTCCACCAATTAATTCAACTCCTACTCATTTCTGTCACTGAACCCCTCAGATCACACAGCATTCTTTTAAATATCTGACACATCATAACGGTAATGATAATTATAGTATTAAGCAAGATTATAACTTCAGTCAGAGACAGGAGAAATGCAACAAAGAGTTCAAAAGAGATGCCTTTCTTAGCCTTCTTTTGATTCAACTGGTTTGAGCAAATGATGACATTAACAGATCTCTGAAATTCTGAAGAAGGAACACTCAGGTGCTGGATAAGTGGGCTTCAAAAGCAATCAAACACTGACTGACCTTCCAGCTGCTGAATGGTCTGGGCTGAATGAACTGCCTGTTCGCTCTTCTCTTGGAGAAGCTTTGAATTTTCATCGTTGAGAGCATCACAGGCAGAGTGCAGGTCTTGCTCAGTCTTCTGGAGACTCAAAATGTGAGAGGTCTTCTCTTCCATTTCTGCTTTGTGCTTCTGCTCCAAAGCACTGAACCGGGACTGCAGTTCAGCCTGAGCTTGACCTGCTTGCTCAAGCTGTTCCAGTAGATGATGCATTTCTTCCTGCAGGCTATGAAAGGATAATTTTCTCTCTGCCACTTCAAGTTCCATCTTTTCCATCAGAATCTTGGACTCCTGTCTTTCTGTTTCCACAGTGTTCCTTAAAGTATTACGCTCAGCTTCCATCTGCTGTAACTGCTCAGAGAGAATCTAAGAAAAAAGGACAAAGCCTCATGAACCATAAATTCATTCTTTCATTTCAATAAGCATAGTGAAGTGTCTCTTCTAGGTGAAGCATGGGGCTAGACACTCAGGACCAAACCTACAATTGCCTAAGACCCTCTATTTTTGCTTGATACTTCTGACAGTTTGTATTCCTATACATTTATTTGTGTCATTATCTTTGAACTTCTCTTTCACAATACAAAATAAATTCAATAAGAGAAAGGACTTTGTCTGTTTTATCATTACTTTCCAGCACATAGTACAGTATATGGTATCTTGAGTATATGGTACTCAATAAATAATGAATGAACGAATGAGTGAATGAATCCAATCCCAGCCCTTAAGGAACTCAAAGTTCAGTGGGAGAATCACGCTTAAACAGATCATTATAATGTAAAATGACAGAGGCCACGAAAGTGACACTTATAAGATATTAAAAGGGGCACAGAAGAAGGGAAATTTATCAAAAGTCACATCTATGTAACTATCTATATAGGACCTACCTAGTAAGTGGCACAACTAGGGTTTGTACCTGATTATCTGATGACAGCCAGAAGGGTATGCGTTTTGTTAGGATTGGAGATATGGGAATATGTTTCTACACGAGAAAGAAAGTGTTTCTCAAGGAGAGTTGAAAATTAGGAAGAAAGGAGATGGTTGAGTTTCTCTAGCAGCATGCCGCACCCAGTTGAACATGCAGAGAATGTGAACTATAGGCACCAATTCCACAATATGATTTGGTTTTTTGGATGTGGCAGGGCAGGGATGCAGGGAATCCATGGCTGGTAAAAGAGTAGTCCAAATGGTCAAACACAGTTCTATACCAGACAGGGAAAGGAGACAGGCCAAAAAAAAGCTAACAATACAAGAGGAACAAAATTAAAAGGATCAAGGAATCTCAAGGAGAATAAAGATCAGGACCGTGTAAGAAAGGGAATGACATGATGGATTACAGTCAGGGAATGAGATAATGGGATACCAGAGTTCAAGATTTTAGAACACCAGCATCCTTGATCACCTTTAGATTCAAGGGAATATTGCCTCATGGGATTATTTCAATCCAACAGAAAGGCAACCAACTAAAACAAGGGAAGAAGAGACAGTACATAATGCACAGGACCATTCAAGACCTGATGGAAAAAAAACTCCCTAGAGGGAACTATGACAATTCTAGAGAAACTAGGATGATTTTAGGACCTTAGCCTAAAATCACAAAGGAAAAGAGCAGCAATAACAGAATTGTATCTGTTTTGCTCATCACTGTATCACCACCACTTAAGCACAGGGAACGTGTTGAAAGGATGAATAAGTGGCATCAATTCTCTGAAGACTTATAATAGGATGTTATATCTGCTGCCTAGCAAATTGCAGTAGAAATGAATACTCCCAAGGCAGGCGGCGAAGATCACAGGGCAGCACCTGGTTTCTCTGTTCGGCAGCAGTCAGCTCTTGTTGCAGCAAGTCCACGACCTGAGCCCGGCCCAGCAAGGCTTCTTCATGCTCTTCAAGCTTCCGCTGCAGCATCCTCAGTTTCTGAGAAGAAAACGTTTTAGATATAATGTCCTAACAAATAAGCACCATTGTCTGCTTACCGTTCAAAATGTCATGGAGATGTGTGCACTTAAGATTTTTGGATGTTGAGGATGACAGATTAAAGAGTGGGACACCAGCATGCCATGCTCCCCATCCAGCAGCAAGAAAAAATATCTGAAAACGTCGCCTGCAGAGCACTGACAACCACCAAACTGAGACACAGGAAGTCCCTGGATTAGGAAGCCTTCTGACTAATTAAAGAAATGACACATACCCACTTTTCAAATGATACAGTCAATGTCCTATACCTACATACATATATAGGTACATGTATATCTCACTCACCAAAGAGGACATTCTCTGCAGGCAAGAACCATTGCTCTTCTAGTGTCATGCAAGTGACATGCACTCGATAAACATTTGTTGAATGAATAAATCAATGGCACATGTGCACATCAATATTCTACTTAAAAAAGCGTTTATTCTGAAACCTTATTTAGCGGTGTATTCTGAAGGACTGCTTAGAACTTGGAAGTTTTTACTCAAAACAATTAAATGGATCAATCATGAAATACCACTGGCGTGCCCTTAGGTCTCACACTGCACTACACACTAAGTAGAAACAAATACCTTTGTTAGTGGATGATAAGCTCAAAAACAGTGAAGCCAATTTTCAAGATATACTCAACCAATTTTTTAAAAAAGAATTAATGATTTAATGACAAACTTTATGGCTTCAAAATCACTCCTTCTCATCTTTAACCTTTTGTAAGTTTAAAACTGGCTTCATTGATTTGAAGCTTTGGATCAGGTTTTTAATGCACAAAGGTAGCTATGATCAGCGAACCAAAGAGAAACCAATTTCTGACTACCACATACATTTGCCAATTAAACCCAGCTTTTGAGTACCAACAACCTGGTTAAAGGGTTAAGAGGCAAGGTAAGGATAAGAACAAATAAAAAATTAATATGCAACAGGAAACAAGTCCACCAAAAAGAAGCCAATTAAGGAGCACGCTAAAACCATGTGAAGAGCAGTGGGTAAAGGTAAAAAAGTGGCTGTGACAATTCAATTAAATGTTAAATAAAATGATAGTCATTCTACTAAGTTTTAGCAACACACCTGTTGCATCTCTGTTTCCACATCTGCCTGGGTTACTAACTGAAGAAGCTCATCTTCATGAAGACGAACCTGTGTTTCAAAGCGGGCATCTTTCTCTCGGACCACCTGCTGCATGGAACTCAACTAAAGACACACACCAGAGAAACTATACAAGTTACACTCCCCGAATATCACACAAACAAAACTCATAGACTATTCTCCAAAAAAGATAGACAATGAGCACTGACAGGCAATAGGCTTTTTAAATTAAATTTTGAATGTCAACGACGAGAATGTTAGAAGAGAGACAGGCCTGACAGTAACTTCCAAATGTGTAGAAAGTCTATTACCAAACTCAGAAGTCAGCCTAAATATAAATCTTGATTGAAAACTATATTTGCATGTTTACTAGAAATGTTTAAATATACAACTGGTACATATATTTTTAAAGTTCTAAGGAACTTTAAATATTATTATACATATTAAATATGTAAATATTAAATATACAAAGTGAAGTTAAGATTTTTGTTAAGCCCCAGACACTTCTTTCAGTATCATACTCATGCTTAAAAACTTTCAATGAACTTTTCATGCCCTGTAGGCCAAACTTCAAACTAATGGATCTTTTATTCGAGACTCTCTACAACTGGATATACAAATCTTTCTTTCTAGACTTATTTTCAAAGAATTGCTTCTACTAAAGAACATAGTATACTTCCAAACCCACACCATCTTCTCAGACAGCTATGTTCAGCTGTCATTATTTGAAGATTTTTAGATCACCCTCATTTGTTACTAGCTCTTAACAGGATGAAATGGAAATAAATTGAGTGATTGTGAGCTGTTCAGCATCAGCGTTGTTTTGTTTTGAGGTTTTGTACGTGTGAGCCTGCTTATTCATTTCCTTAAGATCTCTGATAAAGCATGACTACCAGCTCTTCGGATGCCCATTTTGTACTTACTGGACCTTAACTATTGCTGATTTCTCAATTTATGGTGCCTTGAATTAACGTTGGCTTTCCTTCTAGGTAGGACAAAAATCTCAAAAATTTTTGGTTATCTGAATTCTGACATCACTAAAAACTTGGAATCCTGTTTCAAGTATATAGGCACTGGAGTCCTTCATTAATCAAACACATATACATATCCTTTCACATAAAATGTACCATGTTCTTTTTCCTCTCTGAGACTCTGCTCTCATCATTCTCCATAAATGGAATACCTTCCTCCACCTTGTCTAGAATAGTATCTATCCATCACAGTTTTGCCTAAATTCTTAACTTTTCCATGTAATCTTCCTCGGTTGTCACACACACAGTAACCTCTTTCACTTCTCAAAATACTTTGTTTGCTATACACTTACTCTGAATGGCTTGTGTTATGATGGATCTGTTAAAACATTTAAATATCTTGGGTTTCCATGTTTTAAGCTCCTTGTGGATAAATTCACATTTTGAATTTCCCCCTCCTGCATAGTATGCTCATATAGTGCTTATAAATAAAAAGGACACAATAAAAGCTAATAGATAAAAGGATTTCAGGACATACAATTCTAACTGTAAAAGACAGCCATAGACCATCCACAGACAGAAAGCACCACTAATACTATAAGTTATCAATAAAGTAAACACCTGATGGATAAGATTAGCTATCGCACTTGAGGGAAAAAAAAGTTTCATGAGTCAAAAGCATTCCCAAGGGCCGGCCGAGTGGCTCAGTTGGTTAAGAACTCGCTCAAGAGTTTGAGCTCTGAGCAATAGCGGTTCGATGCCCGGCCTGAGCTGAGCTGCCGCTGAGCTGCCAACAGGTAGCAGGATGCCTCAAAAAAAAAAAAAAAAGCATTCCCAAAAGAAAAATAAGGGGTTGGGTGGTCAAACTGGAAATTTAAAAAATGGTAGTCAGAAAGGAAGAGCTGAGGATACCAATCCAAACAAGAAAAATAAGGGGTTGGGTGGTCAAACTGGAAATTTAAAAAATGGTAGTCAGAAAGGAAGAGCTGAGGATACCAATCCAAACAGTCTGGCTCTGGTAGCAGAAAAAAAATATGAACCAAAATGTCACATACTGGTGCCATTTAACATTGAATCAAATAACCTATTCCACTTTCTCATTACATACTCACTAAGTAATCTACTGATTATAATTTAACTTCCTATAAAGATTTTACTATAGGGAAAGAATGGACCTAATCATGTGTTGTTTCTTTTAATTTACCTATCAGTCTCTTTTCAAGTTAGCACGAGCCCATTCCTAAGAGACTGAATCTCTGTGTGATATTAAAATCGAATTGCTGGGCCTGCAGAACTAAGAAACAGTCATCAATTAGGATATGGCAAATTCAACAAGGTAAATAAATACTTCTAATTTCTTCTACTACCACATCCTTTAAATTTCTACTGTAACATTCTAGCTAAAAAGTGACTTTCCTAATTGACTTGTCATGTAATAATAACCCATCAGACTTTCGTGATTCTTTATTCTAATGATTATGAGGTGCCCTGCACCCTACCTGAGCAGCTTGCTCTGCCTGTGTCTGGCTGAGCTGGGTTTGCAGAGAGTTAATGAGTTCCTCCTTCTCTTGGAGCTGTTGCTTCATCATTGAAAATTCTTCCATCTCTGTCGAACTCTTATCAAACTGAAGATAAGAAGGAAAAAAAAATTATTTAATCAAAAGAATTAGCATTCTATTCTTTCACTTCCCTTTCTTGTTTGCCCTAAATACCTGCCAATATCCTTCTTTTATTCTCTAGTTAACACAAAAGGGAATTGCAGGTACTGTGGTTTTAAAAAAAATAATTATCAAACTATTTTTCAGAGGAAGATAGAAGCAACAGCAGCTGTTCTTTAATGTCTCTCACATAGAAAGAGACAGTACAACTACAAGGCAAAACCAAAAACCCATGGACAATATTGACAATATTCGGAAGGTAGTCCCAAATCCTAAAAATACAAGCAGGTAGGAACAACCCACCAGAGAGCTGTGTCAGAGGAAGCAACAGGGCAACAGCTGTTGGCCTTGAGAATAGGAAAACACCAAAATAGCCAATAAGCACTTATTGGAAAACACATTTGCCCAGTCTTAGAACAGCAGGCTAAATTGGCAGGACTTTCCCAATCTCCAATATTGGGTAAATGCAGGGGGTCATCAGTAAGAAGGAATAAAAGGCTAAAACAATCTAGCCCCTCTGAACTCTCAAAACTGACTTAGCAGGGCTGCTTTCCAAGATACGGACCTGCACTAAGAAATGTCCATCAATGAAATAAAAATTAAGCAGAATTGGGATAACCAAAACAGAAGAAAAAGAATGCCTATACATGTGCTGTTTAACTCATTATCAACTAACCACATGTGGCTACAGAGGGCTTGAAATAGGCCTCATGTGAATAAGGAACTTAATTAGCATTATTTAATTGTAATTAATTTAAATTTAAACACTAAAGAAATATATTTTTTTCCTATTAAATACAACTATGTTTTGGTATGACTACATTTCACTTCACTGCATCATATAAGATACTGTTGAATTCTCTTGTAAGTAACAAGTGTGCATGTTGTTTCTAGTGTTATAATAAACACATCACCTATTTAGTCAGTGCCAATGGATTGATTCAGTGTGAATGATATTTTCTCTACACATCTATGTAATATTGTAATAATGTGTTTATTCTAATGCTCTCTGCAGACAGGATGAGTAACACTTGATACCTAGGTAACTCATAACTAGCAATTAAATTGGCGTGTAAATACTTATTTTAATTATAACTGAATTATTTTTCTAGTTTAAAAATAAATATGGGCACATTTTTAAGTTTACAATGAAGGCACAGTGCTGATGTGTAGTTCATTCCATTTTATGCCTAAGTAGTATTTCATTATGTGGAATATCATAGTTTAAATATTCATGTATGCATGAGTTCTTTCAAGGTTTTGCTTATTATAAGTAAAGATGCTATGAACATTTGTATACAAGTCTTTGTATGAACATATGCTTTCATTTCTCACAGATGTAGCTTTGAAGTTGATATGCTTTTCAAATGCAAATTATTCTCCTAAAAGAATGAAACAGTTTCTCAATGTAGATGAAACTATGAAAGGAAAATGATGTTTTATCGCTCAGTTCAGTTATTGGAAAGCTTTTAGGTATGTTTGGAACATGGTTAAATGAATCTATTTTCTCAACTGGAAATTTAATGAAATCTAAGCACAGATGAATTACTTTCAATAAAAACATAGCATCCAAATTGAGACATAGTATAAAATATAGACCAAATTTCAGACTTATTGCAGAAAAAAATGTAAAATAATACACAATGATTTTTTCTTTTCTTTTCCATCTTTGAGTTACATCACAAAGAAACCTCCATCCATTGCTTTAGCCTTAACATTCAGGAAAGGAGGTGGGATCACCACAGAGCTAATTCAAGGGAGACCAAGTGCATGTGACTTAAAGTTTCAAACTTGTATCACATACATTTACATATGTAGGCCTAACACACCTTCTGTTTCAGTCAGTTGCTTGCAAAATCCCCAGAAAATATTAAAGGGAGTATTTTGAAGGAGAAGGATTCTCTGCCGTAAGGAAAGGCAGAGTTGGGTTTCCAGAAGCTGGGCTTGAAGAGCCCTACATGAGTCTCCAGGAGAGTATGTGGTCACAGGGAGAGTGTTTCAAAATAGGGTTTTGAAAACATCGGCAAGAGTTATAAGCAGAATAACTAGTATATAGCAGATGGCCATTAAATAGAAGTTGAATGACTGAAATAATTATTAAAAATATAATAAGGTTGACAACACATGCCACAATTCAAAGTGACAAAAAAGGGTAATTATTTTCTATAAGGAATCATATCTTGCTTTTGAGCCCACTCAGCAAAAACAACATCTTCAACTTATCAATGAACATAACTCAGTCTCTTCCAGTTTTAGCCAATGCTTTTCAGGTATTATCTCAATTCCTTCAGGATCTAATCTCAAAAAATTAAATCTTTTTTCTCTCTCCTGGGGCTTTCCAAGTTCTTGCAGCTTTCAGGTAGAGACGTTTTGGTATTGACATGCTCTGGTCTAGCTTGTCCCAACTGGCTGGGTAGCCTGCTGCAGTAAGGCTGGCTCCACCTGTTTCCAACTTGAACCCACTTTTGAAATGTGTAGTCCTTACTATAGACTCCAGTCACACAGTCCCCATATTCTGCAGCCTCCTTGTCCTGATCCCATGTCTCTTCCAGTCCTCTCAGCATTTATGCATCCCCCACAGTGCTATGAGAAATTCTTGACTCCCTAGATGACACACAGATGCCATGGGAACCATAGGTGCTAGTGCAAGCTTATTTACCTAGACTTCTCCTGCAGACATTTCAATAAACCACAGCTGGCTGCTCTGCATACTGAATATAGTGACTGTTTGACTCCTCTAAAGGGCTTGCAGTTTCCCCCGGGCTATGCCCTGAGAAACAATAAACCCCCTTGCTCCAGGATTCCCCAAATCTCTCTGGCCCTTCCTACCCTTTGCCTACTTCCCAAAAATTTGATTGTGGGTGGGAAAAAAATAATTTTTATAGTAATCCTGAAAGTGCAATATTTTGAGAGTATAATATTGGACTAAATGAAATATACTATTAGAACTAATTTCATTTGTTTCTTCTTTACCTTTTGTAATGTAGCTATTAAAATTTTTTAAATTATACAGGTGGCTTACATTGTATTACTATTGGACAATATTGGCATACACCAAAGTGAAGGGTATGGGGAAGAAAGCCAGAAAATCTTAGAAATCCAGCTGCCATATCTTTGAACACAACACAAAAAACAACAGAAGAGCGAGAGAGGTCTGTTAAGTCAGAAAAGCTTTCCTGAACCAAGCTTCATTTCAAAAGTTGAAGAAAATTAATTAAAAAAAAAACAAAAACTAAGCTGTAGAATAAGAATACTATACTTACAGGTGATAAAAGCATACCAGAGTTATGCTCAAAAAACAAAACAAAATTACAAACTATTTTAAAGTGTGTGAAAAATTAAGAAAATTATACATGAAAGAATAATATAAATCAAAATAGAAAACTCAGAAATGAGGTAACAGAACTCAGGAAGAATTGGATGTAAATGAAAATATCATTTTGGAAAAGAAGACAAAACAAGAAGGAACACGAAAGTAAAAAAAAAACCAAAAAAAAACCCCACAAAAATAGAATGCCTTAAGTGAAATAAAAAAAAAAAGAAGAAACTTTAAAAAAATGAGATAAAAAGGAAACGAAAGTGACAAATATTAAAGATAAATCAAAGATTGAACACATGAATAAAAGTCCCTAAGAAAGAAAACAGACCAAATACTACAAGCTACATTATTTAAGGAAATTCTTGTGAAATAAAAATATGTGTAACTATATATTGAAAGAGCATACTGGGTATCTATAAACATCAACCAAGAATGACAAACACCAATGCATAATTTAGTAAAATTACTAGACTTAGGAAAGAAGGACTGGAAGGAAGAGAGGGTAAGAAAGGGAAGAAGGAAGGAAACTGATAGATAACATAAATATCCATTGTATTTGTCATATAATAATCCAGTGGTCTTTAGTGATTTGCTAACTTAATGATTATAAGGTGACATACACCCCTACCTGTATAGCTTGCTCTGCCTGTGCCTGGGTGAGCTGGGCTTGCAGGCTGCTAATTAGTTCCTCTTTCTCCTGAAGTTTATGCTTTATCTTTTCTACTTCCACTTCTTCCTCTGTAGAACTCTTGTCATGCTGAAAAAGCAGGAGATAAAGTCATTTATTTAAAAGAATTGTTATTAATATATATTTGATCTTTTGCTCTAATTTGCCCTATACAACCATTTGATTATAGTTTTAACAAACTGATGGGAGCAAGAAATAACAACTGACCTAACAACAAGGAAGAAATCTTAGTTTTCCAGTGTCAGTAGGGCCAAGTAGCTCCTATCAGATCCATGTTGCTCAGATCAACAGCTATAAACTCTAGATAAGAAATAAAAATAGCTCTCTAAAAATGGGGAGAGCAACCAAAAGCAGGATGATACTGGAAGGGAACTGGTACTTGGAAGAAATGGCACCAAGTTTCCCATTTTTATGGTTTTTAGTTTGAGGGCAAACCAGTCAGAACCATGCCAGCACTCAAACTTAATAGAAAACTCATAATCTCACTGCCTTGAAGAACCAGAGGCCATAACTGCTAACTGAGGGGCAAAACATTACAAAAGAACCAGTGAGACGAAATCTAAATCTTTCAACAGTCTATTTTTCCCAAAAGCTCTTCCTTAGACTGAATCAGCTTCTGCCTCCCTATTGAATTCACAACCCCTCCCCCAAACAAACCTCGTTTGCTTATTGGAACGACATAGAATAATTTTACACTTTCTTCCACCTAGCAGTTGGTCAAGCATCTGAGGACTGCCATAATTTCTTCCATTATATTTTCTACAGACTACCTAGCTCTATAATGGGTGGGTACACGATAGTTAAAGGACTGCTGTGACTGACTGCTGGAACTTAGAAATCATTTCATCCAACTCTTTTATGTAACAGAGGAAGGAAATGACACTGTAAAATGTTGATTTGTTCACAGTCTCAGAACTTAAAAAAAAAAGGGCAGGATATAAAATAGATAATTTAAAAATCTAACAACACAGCAGAGGGTAAGTTAGAAGAAACAAAGCAACATGGGGTGAGAGAGGTTGGTGTTACCACAGCCAGGGGAAGAAAGAATTACCAGAGGAGAAACCAAAAGAGTAAGAAAAAAAATCATATTTAGATGAAAAATAAGATGAAATTACATGAGAAGAATAAGAGAAGCTTCTAAAATAAGCTTGAGAAGTCAAATAAGGCTATCAATGCAGGAAAAGTAATGTTTTCAGTGCATTAGACTCAGAAAGGAAAGACTAACCAGGGTACTAGAAAGCTGTGACCCCAAGGGTTGTGCCTAGAGAATCCATTAAAACCTCCTTTCCCAACAACTAAAAGTATTGAGAATAAGAATACGAGAGGGTCAAAGGGTAAAACAAGGTGTAATTAAGGAGATAAAAAGATTTCTTATGCAGAGTGAAGTCTAAGCCTGCTGTAGTGTGCACATGTGATACACCAGCCTCCATATATTCTATACCAGATTCTCCAGTGTTGCTCTCTGAATGGCTGGCTAAATATGAGTATTTGGGGTTGAGCTATAGGAAAGGTACTAAGGATGAGAACTGGGACAATGCGCTAGTCCTCAAAAGGTACCACGTGCTTTACTCTTCTGTCTCCAACCTCAGACAGTTTTATTGGTGGTGGTCACAAACCTAGAGAGCATACCTTATAGGGAGGTCAAGGACATCTAACTGATTCAGCCGACAGTGCATGAAACTTTTAATCCACTACTGCGTGGCCACACGAGGACAAAGAACATTCTATATCAAGTAACTGAATTAAAGAATTTCAGAGCTGGAAGAAACCTGGAGACCATCTAGTTTAATCTTCTAACCAATGATGACACTCCTTCGAAAGGTATGTGCCCCTCCTATCTAAATGCCTCGCTTCAGACTGACTTCCTCCCATTCGCCTTTTTAATTCTCTGAAAGTCTGAGTCACAACTGGCATTTCATTTCCACGTTTCTCGTTGGCCTTTTATTCTCCCTGTGTGTGGCCCACGGACCAGCCAGACCGCAAGTTCTGTAAGAAAGGACAGCATTTAGTGCTGTCTTACTTCAGCTTCGTAAATGTTTGCGATTAGTGAAGAGCTGCTATATTAGAAGGCTCCTGCATGCAGAAAATATGTATCATACACCCAGTCACCACACCTTGGAGAGTTGCTCCTCTGACTGAGGTTCCACAGGCAGAGCAGTCCCTCCTTGTGCCTTCATTTCTTCTATGTGTTTATTCAAAGAAGTTAATTTGGCCTTAGCATGAAGTTTTAGTTTTTTTATTTTATTATCGGCAGCTTTTCTTTCTTCCTGTCAGAGAACAATGATGATAAAAACATAAATGTTTATTTACCACTTATCTAGAACATAACAAAAGTTATTCTCAGTAGGCATCATCTTACAGTATTAGGGAAATAAGAATCAGATTCTCTAATAATCTAAGTGAAGAGAAAAATCTAAGTGAATGTTATGCCTGTCTTTAATCAAACATTCACTAAGAAAGGACAAAAACATGGTACCTGTAGAACTTCATCTTTCTGCTTCAGTTCAATATCCTTCTGTCTGATGATTTCTTTTAGCTCCACCACCAACTGCTCTGCATAAGACAGGCGCTCCACAACATCCTCTTGTGTTTTATCATTAAATTCCATGTCAGACTCTTGGGGTAATTCCTAGTATTTAGACAAAAAGTTGCCAATGCACCAGGGAAAAGGTATTAGCTTCCAAACAGGAGTTCCTTCATTTCAGCGTCATCTTATCCCAACTCATATCCTTCCTCAAGAAATCTTTCCAACTCTGATCCAATAATAATTATTACCATAGCCATTATAATAAGTATTTTGTAAATGTTAAGCGTTTTACAAACACCACCTGATTTAGTCTTATTATTCTAATTTTACCAAAGAGGAAAATAAAGGGATCACAAACCATTAAGTGGAAGAGCCCCAAATTTAAAGTTTAAAATTGAGAGCAGATGAATAAAATTCTCCTAACCACTTGGCAGTAGGGCTTGTCTTTTCAGAAAACTAAAGGGCTTCTTTTGATTCTTAATGTGGCCCTTAGAACATAAAATACAAACTATAAGAGAAGTTCTGGGTGAATTTAGCATAGTGAACAGATACTCTCAAACCAGAAAGGTGTTCCAGTCCACCATCTGTCATTCAAATCTTTCCTATGGAAATAGAATATACACCCAAAGAGGAGTTAAAACAACCTAACACAAGGCTCAGGGGGACAAATGAGAAAGATATTTTGAATCTCATCCAGGACTTGATTCCTATCACTATGGCTCTCATGTTACAAACTTACAGGAGAAGGATCATTTATAAAGTCTCAATGTTTTTCTTAATCCTCTCTTCTACCTAGCACAATGGAGGCTGCTCATACTCTTCTATTTTAAATTCTTTCCTCATAGGAACACGGAACATATGTCTTATCAGTTTAATTCAGAATAGAACTACTCACAGAGTCTAAGGAAGCCCTCATATTCTCATCAGTATCATCTCCTGATAATTCATGCAAAACAACATTTGCTAATCCTGACAATCGGCTCAGCATTTCTGCAGGAAAAGAAAACAAAAATCAGTAAAATATAGGATATAGGCTTTTCTTACATTAGTAACTATATCATCTATATGTGAAGTAAGAAAACTGTACAGGTGATATATATTAGAAACACACTGTAGCATGATGATGTCTTTAAAGAGGCATTTGAGTATGTACAGTGTAGTCACACACTTTTCAGTAGCAATGCCAGAGAGATTTTAATCACTATCACTAATATTTTTTAAATAAAACACAAATACAGAATTGTTTAGTGGGAAATAATACACCTTACAAGTTATCTTTAATGCCTTTTCTTTCATCATACTTTTATTTACGAACATAAACTTCTAACTATTCCTTCCCCTGCCAGACTACTGTTCTCTCCTACTTTGTCAAATAAACCCCACGATTTAGCAAAATTTTCCTTTTGTGTGTGCCATAAACCCCATTCTTTCAGGACGCTTTCCTGACAAACCATGTCGTTTTACTAAAATTTAAATATAACCATTGTTCAAAATGTATACCATTAAATGCATGTAGTAG
The DNA here is from genome assembly GCF_001890085.2 of Hipposideros armiger. Taxonomy (NCBI): domain Eukaryota; kingdom Metazoa; phylum Chordata; class Mammalia; order Chiroptera; family Hipposideridae; genus Hipposideros; species Hipposideros armiger. Next base: position 7,534,422 of record NW_017731358.1, on the reverse strand, counting down.
AAAAGAAGGAAGAAGGATTGAAATCAGCAACTTACACAGAAGGAGATTTGACTCTGGGTGGTGAACACACAATGCATTATCAATACATAAATGATGTATTATATATTACAGAATTGTACACTTGAAACCTATATAATTTTATTAACCAATGTCACTCCAATAAATTTAATAAAAAAAATGTAAGCAGAAAAAAGGAAATTAAGATTAGAGGAACAAGTTAATAAAACTGAAAATAGAAAAGTAGAGAAAATCAGAAAAACCATCAGAAAAAGTTGGTTCTTTAAAAAGATCAATAAAATTGATAAAGCTTTAGTCAAGCTGACCAAGAAAAAGAAGACAAAAATTATCAACATCAGAAATGAAAGAGGAGACATCACTATTGCTCTAACATACATTAAAAAGGAACTACAAATAAACTCTATGCCCATAAATTCATTAATACAGATGAAATGGGCCAATTCCTTGCAAGATACAAGCTACAAAAATCACTCAAGAAGAAACAGGCAACCTGAAAATATATACAGACACATACACCAACACATCCTGTATGTATGTATGTATGTATGTATGTATGTATGTATGTATTCATTCATTCATTCATTCATATCAGTGTCAACTGCCAGTCCATAAACTCCTTGAAGATGAGAATATTAATGTTTTGATAGGAAAAATTAAAATAGAACTGCACTGTGCATAGCACTAACATAAGTGATTATGCTAAGTTTTATATTTTGTGAAAAAAATGTTATTTGGCTTTTAAACCCTTAGCAGGGAGAACAATAAAAAGCTGCTGTACAAAATAAGAACTTGAATAAAACTAGTCTCTTCTACAGTTTTCTTCTACTCAGAGTAGTGATAATGTTTAGGGCAGCTGCTATCCTTAATTAAGAAAGAAGCACTGAGTCCTTTGTTTCTATAACAGGCTATCGTCTTTTTTTTTTTTGGTCAGTCCTCTAAGGGATATAAAGGTTCTTTTTCTTTTTTCTTTTTTAAAACTTCTTTTTCCATTACAGTTGACATACAATATTATATTAGTTTCAGGTGTACAACATAGTGATTAGACATTTATATACCTTATGAAGTGATCACCCTGCTAGTACCCATCTGACACATAATATAAATACATAGTTATTATATATTATTGACTAGATTCTCTATGCTGTACTTTACACATACCTATGACTATTTTTATAACTGACAATTTGTACTTCTTAATCCCTTTCACCCATCCCTCATATCTCCCTCCAATCTGATGGCCATCAATTCGTCCTCTGTATCTGTGAGTCTGTTTTTCATAGTTCTATTTACTTCTGTATTTTTAGATTTCACATATAAGTGAAATCATATGGTGTTTGTGTTTCTCTGTCTGACTTATTTCGCTTAGTATAATATCCTCTAGGTCCATCCATGTTGTTGCAAATGGCAAAATTTCATTCTTTTTTACGGAAGACTAATTAATATTCCATTGTATATATGTACCAAATCTTCTTTACCTATTCATCTATAGGTGGACACCTAGGTGGCTTCCATATCTTGGCTATTGTAAATAGCTGCAATGATCATAGGGGTACATATATCTTTTCAGATTAGTGTTTTGGATTTCTTCAGCTAAATACCCAGTAGTGGAATTGCTGGGTCACATTATAGTTCTATTTTTAACTTTTTGAGGACCCTCCATACTGTATAACAGGTTGTCTTGAGTTACCTAACCAGCATATAGCATTTGGAAAAGATGTGTGAAACAGGAAAGGAAAAAGAGAACCACTGCTAGGAGAGCAACATAGGACCACACATAACTAAATATATAACTATTGGAAGGGCAACATAGGGTCATATATAGAAAATCTGATCAGACCAATAATGAGAAAGGAGATTAAATCAGTAATCAAAAACCTCTCAACAAAAAAATGCCCAGGACTTGGTGGCCTCACTGGTGATGAATTCTAACAAACATTTAAAGAAGAATTATTGTCAATCCTTCTCAAATTCTTCCAAGAAAGAGAAGAGGAAGGAACACTTTCAAATTCATTTTACAAGGTCAGTATTACCCTGACACTGAATCTAGACAAGGACACTACAAGATAATTTTAGGCCAATATCCCGATGAACATAGGTGTAAAAATCCTCAACAAAATACTAACAGACTAAATTCAACAGCACATTAAAAGGATCACACACCATAACAAAATAGGATTTATTCCTGAGATGTTAAGTATGATTCAACATCCACAAATCAATCAGTGTGATAAACCATATTAACAGAATGAGGGGTAAGTATCATATAATCATCTAAATAAATGCAGAAAAAGCATTTGACAAAATTCAACATCCTTTTATGATAAAAACTCTCAAAAAATTAGGTATAGAAGGAGTATACCTCAAAATAATAAAGGCTATATATAAGCCCACAGCTAACATCATACTCAACAGTGAAAAGCTGAACGCTTTTCCTCTAAGATCAGAAATAAGACAATAATGTCCACTTAGACAGTTCTATTCAATATAGTACTGGAAATCCTAGCCAGAGCAATTATGCAAGGAAGACAAACAAGGCATCCAAATCAGAAAGGAAAAAATAAAACTGTTTTTAGATGACATTATCTTATATATGGAAAACTCTCTACCAAAAACTGTTAGAACTAATAAACAAATTCAGTAAAGTTGCAGGATACAAAATCAGTACACAAAAATTACTGCATTTCTGTATACTAACAACTATCAAAAAATTTAAGAAAACAATCCAACTTATAATAGCACCAAAAAAATATGTAGGAATAAATTTAACCAAGGAAGGTGAAAGACTTACACACTGAAAATTG